>NW_022900922.1:24946703-25050647 GCF_012274545.1 Fukomys damarensis
CCCCGGGGGCCACTTGGACTCGGCCGCGTCTCGACCTCTCCGAAGCCCCCCGCCCTCAGGCCGCCTTCTTCAAGTCAGCGGCTTGCGCTTTCATTTTATTTCAGACCACGTACCGGGCTGACTGGAAGCGATGAAGCAATTAAGGTTTTCTAGAGAGACTGAGCGAGAACCTTGGTGGGGGGTGGAAGTAGGGTGGTGATCAAGACTCCGCCAGAAAACAAAACCAACCCCCCCAAAAAAAAATCGGTTTCAAAGAGCGTAGGGTTCGGTTTGATCCCGTGGCTGCTCTGTTTTGTTTTGCTTTCTTGGTCTATAACCCTACAGATAAGAGGGTAATATAAATACTTGGGAAGATTGGAAAATTGCTGAAGAGTAGTAAGGGCGGAAAAAAAAAAAGCAATTCGGAAGCTGGTTATATAATGCGCGATGTGGCTAACAAGAACGGCAAGCTATTTTTATTTTGTTTACCGTATGTTGTGCTGTAGGGACTCCTCCAAACTGGTTCTGTCCCCGAAGAGGTTTTTTAGTTTCCCTGCTAGATCCACAGGATACAATTGGCAAAATTAGAAGACCCACAGAATAAAAACTAATGCCTTCGAGCGGCGTTCTCCGTGCAAGGGAATGTGTGTATGCAAATAAGTTCTCCTTTGGCAATCTAGTAGTCACATCTCAATGACGTTTGTGTTTTATAATGCAGGATGTTCTTAATATTTAAACATCATCCTTATCTATCGCACGTAGCAGTGGGTACTGGCTGGTTATTTTTAGGCAGAGCTAGTTAGTTACTTTTTCGACTGTTAGCTAAATCATATCTATTTGAGTTTCTGAAGAAACGTGCAGTTCCTAGAAGCCCCCTTCAACCCACCCTCTGGTTTATTTTAGGGTGTAAAGATAGTTTGATACTTAGGGGTTTGGGGTGAATGAAGATTGTGCCAGAGGAAGCCACAGAGGAGAAGAGAAAATCCTGCCCATGAACTCTTGGAAAGGGATTGCGCCACAGCAACTAATGCTGTGGCATTTAATCTCCTCCGATCGCCCTCTAACTGTGTGTGCATCAGTCAATATTTTAGTAGCTCTGCAAATAAATGGGCTTGAATGCCACCTTCCACATAAAGCAGAGGTTGAAGGGTTCCCCCGAACCTTCTGCCCTCCTGTCTTTCTCATCATGCGGATGGTGTCAGTGGTGTCGGTTTTCCGGGCACTTACTCCAACCCTGATTACTCCTGTAATTAGATCAGGCTGCCATGGCAACACACAGTGTTCTCCCTCCATTCAGGTGGGTTTGCCTGAACTACTCCGAGTGTTCTATGCAGAGTATTTGTGCTGCCCAAGGCAGGCTTCATTATTTCAGTTGCATCTTCTTTCAGTCATTTGGATGGGAGACACTGAATGAGGCTTCTAGCTACTTAACTTTTATAAAGGAGACCGACTAGCTGTTCTCACTGGGTACAGTATGTAAATGCACCTCCCCAGACAGTGAAAGGAGCCTGACAGTCCTGCTGGTGTTTATTGTGAACAGATCAACAAGTATTTGGTACTTGTTAGAAACCTTTCAGAGCTTAGTAAAGCAACATTTCTTTTGCAGTCTGGTGCCTTTGGCCTTGTAGGCACTTAACCCTTTGCTGTGTGAAGAGAAACCCTTCCTTTAGGACTCACATTCTTGCTCCCGATGACTGGCTTTCTAAAAGCTTTGCTTGTAGGAAGTAACTTATTTGGGAAATATATGCCTATTGACACATTTTAAAACTCCGCAGCCATCATTACAAAAGCTGGCACTGACTGTAAGCAGACATTTTAAATGTATTCTTAATCTAAATCTGTTGGCCAGGATCTCAAGTGATCTTCAGCAATGATTGAAAACGTTTATTTTCTCAGGTGAGAGATAATACAAGCCTGTAGCTAGTAGACTGAGCATGCATGGTGCTTTTGCACAACAAACGGCTTGTAGTCCATTTTAGGATATAATTTAATGAACATTTCAAGAGCAGCATTCTTGTCTTTAGATTAGGGCATCCTCTTATGAATAAAGGCAGCTAGGCCAAGAAAAAGAATACTACAGCAAAAAAGAAAACAGGACAGTGTCTTGAGTTGCTAGAACTGTGTTGCTCCAGCAGTCCAAGTCAGGAGGAATGTTTTTGTAACTGTGATACTTGGAAGAAACAATAATTGAGAATAATAGTGTCACGATTTAGTTGTCACCCTGCCAGTCAGTTTATAGTTTTATGGCTGTCTAGGTAAACTACCCCTCCACGCACCCACACACACCAGGATTGAGTGAGCCACTAACTCTCAGCACAGGAGTTTTATGAATTTCCAGGTCTGGTCAGTAAGTGCAGGAGGTAAATTCACTGTGGCCTGGTCAGATGAAGCTGTTGCTGTGATTAAAATGAGCTATTATTTGTAGGAGGTAAATACATTGGAAGCAGGGAAATAGAAGAAGGCACAGGAGTTTAAGTTTTACACACTGTCTTGGAAGACCTGGATTATATTTTGCAAAATACAGAAAGTTACTTTTTTGGCAGTACAGTGTGGACATGTATTTTTCAGTGTACAAATAAAGCCATGCTCGAATGAGTACAAAAAATGTTTGTACTCAAATGGAAACTGTAAAAGACAATATTTTTCCTCTCTAGATTTTGTTTTAAGAGGGTTTGATAAACAGAGGTGGTATTGTGTTGGAAATATTTCAAAGAGGCTTTAGGCCTCTAAATTGTCTTTTAGAAAATGCTTAAAAAAACAAACAAACAAACAAAAAAAACTCCTTTAGCCATCAGATTATATGTCAAATGTTGGGAAATGGCCCTAAGTTTCAGCCTACCTTATTCAGCTGTGTGAGAGTCCAGAGAAAAGGCAGCATTAAGAGATTATTAAAATATTAGTAAACACTTCTACGGCTCCTGTTTTTGTTGTTATTATAGAGTTGAAGGACTCATATTCCTTCCGTATAATGTGCCTTTATTTTTTTTCTTCTAAAATGTCAAGTGGATTTTGCCTCTGCAAAAGCATTGAGTGACAGTTTCTGATGACTAACAGTGTTAACACCCGGCTCACTGTGTTTCCTATTAGAAGTTAGTCAATAAACGTGTTTTCCTAAAACCCTGAAACTCATGGAAGTAGGTGAATGTGGGGTGAATATTATTTAAACTGTGGTTATCTGAAAGTAACATAGTTGAGGCCCTGCACAGCTTAAATACGTTAAATGGTAAGGTGACATAATATAGCAACACATGCTATCACTTTTGGGGGGACAAATTATTTGACTTACATTGCTTTATTATTTAGTGTAATGCAGTCTTGTGAGTGACAGGCTTCTCTAAGAGATTTAGGTCCATGCAGTTTAATTGCTTCAAAGAATGGATTTACTTCAGGGGTCATTAGAAGCAGACCCTCCTTATTTTTTTGAATGCATTGAAAACAGGAAATTGTAGGAAACGCCACAGAGGTAAGAACTGTCCTAGAACTTACAAAAAGTACCTCACTTGCTTTTAAGATAGGAAAGTTTGAGATTTGAATTTGAGAAACGAAATTGCTCTTGTTTTAGTTTCGTTTAATGTAGTTTAATGAAATAAATGGACTCGTGTACATGTTCTTGGAGATGTAGAAAAATAATGAGTATGTAGGGTGCAAGTAAGTGTTACAACATTGCAAAACAGTTGGCTAAAAGAAATGCAGTGGGATCAAGTTTTTGAAAACATGTATCCTTAAAATTGAAGAAGTAATAAAAAGAATATTGTGAAGGTAAACTATCTTTATTTGTGGGAACGGTGTTTTCTTTTTTCTTCTTGCATAATTATATTTATGTATTTCGTCCTTAGTGTAGAGATGTGTTTTATAATCCTCATAAATTTGAAACTTTCAGGCTAATGTACTATAAATATTTATGCTAGGTATTATCACTGTTGCACATATACTAAAACATGTTTAGAACTGTTACAGACAAAAAAGCAATAAGCATTATACTTTGTTTGACATATTTGATGTTAGTATAAATGTTTCATTGATTTTTCCTGTAACTTTTAATGCATTCCATTTGTGGAGTAATGAAAATGCAATCATAATTGCCATAATGTAAGCAAAACTTGTGTACTACCTGGAAACCACTTTTTACACAATTCATTGTAGTGCAGTCAGAATTTGAGACTTAAGGGGGCAGAGGTTCCCCTGATCATGGTGTTCTGGTTTGGACTAGGAGGAACCCTTTTTCTCCACTAAAGTGCCCTTGTCCAGGGAGTTACTCAAGGGGAGTTTTTAGTACTGTTCGTCACAGCTGTTAACCTATAAGTGTTTGCATTTCTAATGTTCAGAGAAAATGCATTTCTCTGTCAGTGTGTATGGGAAATTGTCTTTTATTGTGCACTTTGCTTTGGCCCTGTTTCCCACATTCTCCCCTGGATTTTATATTTCATCATATCTGTATTATTTGTGCCATTTTCTAGATATTAGTATTGTGTTATGTTGCTTTGCTGTGCTTTTGAAATTTTAAAGGTTCCATTTTGAGTGTACATCAGTATAGAAAATATTCTATAGGTTATTTGTTTCTGTTGTTTGTATGTTTTGCAACAAATCCACGTTGACTTGTGCGTATTCTTGTATTTCTTCTGTCTGATGGAATATAACAAGTCACATTAACTCTATTACTGAAGCTAGTGTAGCAACACAAATGCTTTAGAAAGAAATAGGCATACCAGTGAGAGAATAAATTAATATTTTACAGCATTTGCATCACATTTGACTGTTCCCTGCACTTCAGCAGAATGGGAGGAGACTGTAATTTGGACTCTATAAAACCTTATCTGCCAGGTGCTATGTAAATAGAATTGTGTGCACACACATCGATATACAAGCAAACCCTCTCCCAACTGTGAGCTCATAGACTGCTATCTACAATTTTGCAGTACCTGCAGCTGGCTGGAAAACGATTATCGAGTATTTTGAAGCGTCCTTTGAAATGTTATCAGATAAAAATCAAAGAAATACTGTCTGTGTAAGATGAAATAGGTTTTTGTGAACTTCTATTTAACTTGGCCACTGTTTGAATTTGTAACTCGACAGACTTGTTGGTGGAAGGACTGTGTCTTCTAAGGACTTAAAGGACATTATAGTTCACATCAACTTGCCTTCCTTCTCTGCACACACAGATTACATGTGGGGAAACCAAGGATGAGAAAAATTACTTCTGCAGAGCAATCCTAGGCATTCAATAGAGGCTAAAATAAGTGCTTGGTGAATGGATTAGTTAGAAGGAAGAATACTCTGGCTACTATTCATTACTTTGAAAAGTGCTGGAAAGAAATGGAAGTTATTTTCCTTTCCAGCTGGGCTGTGCTCTTAAAAATAGTGTGTATGGATGAAAATAATCATGACTGCTGAGATGTGTTGCCATGTACCCAAGGATAATTGGCTCACTTACCTGTTTACAGATTATTCACATTGGAGATCATATTCATAGCTCAAGAATAGTTTCTTTCTGACACCCAATATAGTTCTGGGCCTTCTCTTTCCTACTGTTACCTGGTGTGAGCTTAGGGAACCCAAATTAAATTTAAAATCAGCCTAAACAAATATGCAGATCAGCTCCAGCAATCATAGCCTGAAAATCAGTGCAGCTTTTATAAGTTTGGGGATTATTTGATAATAACTATGTTACTTTTTTATGTTTAATGTGGATAAATGGATATTACCAGTATTTAAAAATATGATTTTAATGGAAAGGGTTAAAAATATGTTAGTAGATCAAGCCCTCAACTTTTCCCATTTCTATGCATAGGTCTTTACCTCCCAAAAAGTACTACAAGTGCCAAGCTCCCTGATGGAAAGGTACCTGGAAGATTCACTCATTTCTCCTTTCATTCATCCATTTACACATTCACTCATGTATCATACAGTGGATAATTTTTGCCTAACCATCTATGAGGCATTGTGGCAAAGTCAAAATAACATAGGCATATGTTCGATGATGAAATACTCCGAAGTTTAGTGGGAAATCCCGTGAACCTGTGTACACTTTCAAATTGTTTTCTGCATTTTATACTTTTTCTCTGTCGCACTGGGCTAATGTGCCAGTAGCTGTGTCCTGTGAAGTTGCATGTGAGTCGGTTATATATATATATACCACATTAAAATTAGACTTTGGTTCAATTACTATTCAACCCATGCCCATCTCCACCTGATATTCCTTGTGATTACCAGCATGTGTTTATCAATCGCTTGGCTAGAATCATTGGAGAAAAGAATCACTGTGGCTGAATCAATGGGGAGATTGAACTTTTTAATTTAACCGAAGGGATGACCTTTTTTATGTGCTGGCCTCCCTTTCAGTCCTGGGAATAAAACCAGACCTTCCTTTGGAGCTGGCTGGTATCTTTGTAATTCTCATAAAACAAAATGCAAAGTTTGATGTCTTTAAAATTCGTATTTCAGTGCATAGCCCCTTAAGGTGGCCTTTGTTTTTAATGCAGCTTATTCTGTTTTTCATTTTGGATTTCCTCTCCTGTGCTCCATGGGTGACTGCAGGAGCATCGTGCAACAGCAAGTCACCAGGGTGGTTCATTCGTGCTGCAGATTTGCCTGCCATCCTTGGCCCCCAGTCACCTGCTCCACTATCACTGCGGGGAAGAGCGTCACATGTCAGGTGAGAGCCCTGCCACGCTGTCTGTTCTCTACCTGAGGATGAAGTCTGACCTGGGAAATCCTCCTAGTGGCCATGCTTTAGCACTTTGTTGACTGTTGAATAGGATTTTCTTTGCAAACTATTGTGTGGGAAATTGAAACATTTTCCAGATAGTTATTGTTTAAAGCTTGGATTAAGGCTTCTGTCTTTTTGGCTTAATTTAGTTGGTTCAAGAGGAAATCTGCCTTTGTCTTTGTGATGATTGTTTATTACCATTTGAGGCATAAACCTATTTGAATTGTCACTTTTCCTTAAGGCAGTTAAGTATGTTGTGCTAGCAGATATTTTAAGTCACGGGTTTCGTGTTTTAGATTTTTGATGTAGTAGAATACATGTGTAGGAAAACAGAGAACTATTTGTTCGGGTAGTGGCAATCAGTATTTGTTGAATCTTGAATTTCTTTGTGTCTGTTTGGATTTTACAACTTCCTGATTTCCTCATGTACAGTAAATTTTTCTGGCCTGGAGAGTCAGGCGGCACAGGGTGGATGCAAGTGTTGATGACTCATGGTTCTCTATTAAAGAGAAGACGAGAGGACAGACGTTGCCTCTAGTGAAGTCAGGAGAGAATGGAAGTCAGCTAGGATGTGGGGCAATAAGAGCTTTGGAACACTGGTGTGTGCAACCAGGGGAGATTGTGAAATAAAAGTAGGGGATGGATTTCTGTTTGCCTTGGAAGCAGTCCTGCTGGAAGATAGGGAGATAGGCTAGACCAGAGATTCCTAAGCCTGGCTGGGCAGCAGAATCACCTGGAGAGTTTAAAAAGATCAGAATTTGGGGCGCCACCCTAGATTTTCTAAATCAAAATTTCCCTGCCGATCTCCCGAAATTACTGCCCTTCCAGGTTTCAGTGCTGTACAAGTTTGGGAACTCCTGTCTCTCAGCATCTCTTCCCAAGGAATATTCCATAGTTTTACTTTTATTAAACCTCACACCCTCAAGCCTGGATTTGCAAAACTCATGTGTTAAGAGGTAGATATTTACCTTGTACAAATGTTCATTTTGAAAATGAACCATCAGCTTTTTCCCTCTTAAAGTTCCAGTTTTTATTTTATTTATTTATTTTTTTGTTTGTTTATTTTTTTGGTATCCCCGGAACCAAAACTTGGGTCCTTGCGTTTGGGAGGCAGGCGGCGGCACCACTGAGCTAAATCCCTGGCCCTCCAGTTTTTAAATTATATGCAAATCCTGTGGCATCTGAGACAAAAACCTGGAACTCTGGGATTAGCCCATCTTGATTTAAAATGTAACTCTGACCTTCAGCAGTTTTACATCCTTTCCTTGTCTTGGTTTCTCTGTGGAGAAACATAGAGGTGCTGATAAGGATGGAATGCATGTACTGTGGATAAGATGGTGCTTAGCATTTGGCTTGTGATCTATTAACATAAGCCATGTTGTTAGAATGTAACTTACCTCTGGGCAGAATGATTGCAATGGTCTTGTTTCCTGGTGGTTGCTCCTGGCCCATACATGATTAGGAACAAGTAAATATACCTAGGCCTTGGTCTTTGGACCAGCAGTGTGGTTAGATACTGTAGCTCTGCAAAGCCAGTGAGCCTCTATTTTTTCTAAGTCTTAACTTCTGAATTTATCACAACTTTCTTACCATGACAGGATACATGCCTATCATTGTTTATGTTGTTATAAGATAAACTGAAGAGCTGGATGTGGTGGCACACACCTGTAAGAGGATCATAAGCCCAGGGAACCTGATTAATTTAGTGATTTAAGGAGACCCTGTGTCAAAGGTAAAAAAAAAAAAAAAAAAAAAAAAAAAAAAAAAACCAAAACATTAAAGAGAGTGTGCTGGGTATATAGCAGCTGAGTGCAAAGGCTCTCGGTTCAGTTCCCAGAACTGCGTGCAAAAGAAAAATAAAAAGATGAATTGCATACGTAGATGGAATCGCGTGTGGTCTGTCTGAGTGACTGAAGTATTAAGTCTCAGATGGATCAGTTGAAGAAGTCTTCTAGGGGAACAGGAAGAGGTGGGAGGCATTGATCACAAACATTGTGTTCCTCTCGGTTATAAATCTGGCTCCTTTACATTGTATTTGCTGTGGACTAGAGAGTTGCTCTTTAAATGGAAAGAGAGTGACCTAGAGTTGCCCTGTAAGCCTCTTTAAGATTTCCAGGTGTCAGCTACTGGAAAGAGATGAGGGAGTGTCTTCCTGCTGTGCTTTCTCTGGGGTGTCACCCACTTGACATTCTGTGCCAGGCAGAAAATCCTCACACTGACTCGTATGGGACTGTGGGTTCAGTTGTATATGGGGTGAATCCACCTTTGATTATTTCTTTAAACTTCTGGTACTTAAAGAGAGTCATTGGTCATAGCAAAGTATCTTGAGATTTGTATTTTGAAAACCAGGCAGCAAGAAGGCCTCTCTCAGGGTCTGCACACCCAGCTTATAGAGAAGAGGCCAGGTGTGTCCAGTCCAAGAAGCAAACCGAAGTGTCTTATGAGTACTCATGTTGTCTTACTGACAAAATACTGCAAAGTCACCTTGAATTTTAAGTGACTGACATTTTCTGTGATTGCATTTAAGGGAAGCTTATACACATTATCTAAACATTTTGCATAAATAATGGCCTTGTTATAATCGTCACAATGGATGACTAAACCCAGGCAGGGAAATATGTTTATTTATGTAGTACTCTATTATATTCATTAAGCTTTTTTTTTGAAGAAAAAACCTCCAAAAGTCTGGATTGCATTTTTTTTGGTTCTAGTTATTTTATAAATATGATATAGATATACAGCAAGTTATGATCTAACTTGTTCACAGTTGCTATCTATGTAAGAAATGATTCATTCATTTATTCATTCATTGTGTGTCTTTTTAAAACTACTTCATGGTGCTGTGCAAATGAAAGTAAGAGCTACTGGAAGGAGGTGTGTTCTGTTTGTGGTCAAGCAGGGGAAAGAAGAAATGCACAAAAATAAGTAACACGAAGCAGAATGGGTGCAGTTGGGTTTCCTGGGGTCCCCTCTACCTGGAAGGGATTCAGAAGAGTGACGCTGCCTGTGTAGGAGGAATCAGGAAAGACTTTGAGAGGAGGCTCCTTTGAGGTCTCTGGGAGTTGGTTTGCATTCTCTAGGAGGAGATGAGTAGAGCTGGAGGAAAGCCATTGAAGTGGCTAGGACCACACAAGCAAGTGCTTAGTGTGTAAGTGGCCAGGCCTCTGGGGCTGCAGCACAGGTGCTGGGGGACATCTGAGTTCCTGGAGTCAGGCACGCAGTAGGGAGTGTGGGAATAAGACTGCTGAGAGGTCAGTCCATGGATCAATTTGGGGAGGCACTGGCAGAAAAATGGTCTTTGAAATTGGGCTTTGGGCTCTTGTGCTGTCTGAGAGTTGAACTTACAGGAGGAAATGATGCAGTTTCAGGATGCCCTGAGCTGGGGTAGAGTGCAGAGAGAGAAGGTATGAGGAGGAGGGTGGGACAGCCTGCCTGGGCCTCCTCTTTAAGGCGTGGTGTGAGAAGAGGGTGAGAATGGGAGGAATTGGGGTGAGGTGTGGGCGGATAACGGGGAGGATCTTTCACCAGAGCACAGGCTCCTTGGAAACCCAGTGCTGAACTGCAGCTCAATGAAATCATGTTGAAAACCTTTATTCCTTTAAGACCTTTGAAAAAATAGGAACCTGAGCTAATTTTAGCTAAATGTAATATTTGCGTGCATGAAAATGAATGCTGCTTTTGAGATTCAGCACATGCAGTACCTCTTTTCATTTAAACAAATGATTCTTCTATTTTCCTCTAAACAATTTTATTAAGAAGACTTTGAGTGGAGCCCTGTACACATTAACAATTCTACCATTTCCTTTGATCTTTTCCTCTGTTGATTTATTCATCTCATGTGATATGTGTAAATCACATTGTGCTATCTACTTGACTCTGTAGCAATTGTTCATTTGCGGCAATTCATTTTCAGTACTTTGAGAAATCACATTAATGTGGGTGTGTTCTGTAACTTTAGAAGATTTCCAAGAGACTTTCTGCAGACTCTTTTAAGTAAGAGAGTTATATATAGAGATAGATAGAGATCTATATATATGTGTATACCAAGCTACTAGACACAGCTCTGAACAAATTGGCTTCTCATTTATACTTTATTGAAGAAACGTGGAATTGCTGAGCCTCACTTCTGGGGAGAAAGCCTAAGACTTCATGGCTCAAAGTGAAGGGAAAAGCTGAAAATTATCTGTTTCCATTGGTGTTAGTGAACAGTCTGTTTGAATGTAATTAGGGAAATGAGCATTTTTAAGAATTTTTTCGTAGCCTGAGTTATTTGTTTGTTTTTGGCCTGGATATTTGTGTTGCCCCTGGATGACTTAGAATGAAGGCAGTGACTTATATAACTTTCACAGGGGCTAAGAAGTTTAGGATAGGAGTAAGAGGGGCAGAGAAAACAACACCAAGGGAAGATCATTCTGTCTGCAAATACTTAATGAACATGCAGTGTGAGACTCATTATGCCAGTGGGCCCCTAACGGGGCTATGAAGATGATCAGTAGCTCACAGTTACTGTTTGAATATGAATTTGTTTAATCTTCATTGCAGTCCTCTGTCGTCCTCTGTAGTAAGCATTCTGTGGCATAGAGAGGGTGAGTGACTTGCCCAAGTGTGCCCAGGAGTTGTGATGAGTTAGGCATGGCTGCCAGCTTGCTCTCTTCCCAGCTTGCTGGGTTTTCTCCCAAACCCAGAGTCTTGTCCTTAAGAAGCTTCCAGTTGAATGCATAAGGAAAGGGGTGCCCGGGAGTTAGTTAAAGAACATGATTCAGATCGGGATTACGGGACTGGCCCTGGGCCACCATCTGTTTCCATGCCTGCCTGTTCAGAGTCCCAGGCAGATTTCTGAGACAGGTGCCTTTGTAGTGCTTCCTCCCTTTCTTTCACTCTTCCTCATCCCTCCCAGAGATTGCCTGTGCGCTTCCAGTGATTAGTAATTGAAGAAAATGATGATGGTGGCAGTATGCTTGTCTGTTTCAGGGGATGGGCTTGAGTCTCCTCCAGATGTTTTTCAGCATCCAGAGTCCCAGGGAGACTATGAACTTTTGACTCTGAAAGGGCCTTACTGGGTCACGGCTCAGCTTGTGCGATTTGGCAGATATGAAGGATTTATCTCTCCAGTGTGCTAGGTGATGGTGTGGGGTGAAAGCAAACTCTGGGAACAAAACATGCAGCCGGAGGTGGTCACACTGCGAGCAGGTGGCCCCAAGGAAGCCCGGACTCTCATCTCCTCCTGTCTCTGTCCCTCCTAGTCTCATATTCTTGCCCTCGGAACAGCGAATGACTCTTAGCCGCGTCATGTCAGATAGGGAAAAGATCATTTTTCTCTTGGGCTGTGCAGGGAAGAACTGATTGTGTTTCTTGTGTTGGGTGAAATTTACTAAGGATTTTGTTTTTTGGTTTTCAGCCGCAGCGCTTCTCTCTTTATAGACATACAGAACAGAAGCGGCCTCGGGATTTACTATCTGTGCACTTGCCTGGCAGCTCTAGCCTACATCACAGCTGTAATCATATGTGATGAATTTTTATTTACAGATTAGGAGGCTCTGACTCTGACATATGACTAACCGGGAAGCTCCTCCCTATGACAGTTGTATGTCATCTGCTTCAGAGGACTAATTGCTTGGCAATTCCCCTTTGGTAATTCCCTCTTTATTTTCTGATGAGTTACTTAACAGTGATGGGCTTGTTGAGCAGAGTGCAGAGTTTACTGTGCGCTGCAGAAACACCACCCTGGGCCTGGGGGATATGCTTTTTGAAATCTGTTTTAGCTTTCCTGAAGAAACACTGAAAACATTCTATGGCCTGTTAATATTTCACTCAGTACGAGGTTCAACACCAGGCAGCATGCAGTTTTCCAAAAGAAAGCAAAACCAGGCCTCTTTTAAAAACTGTGCCCCTGTGCATCAGAAAGTTATTTAAAAAGAATTTAATATTTATAGAATGTTTAATGCACTTTCTAAATATATGATTTAAAATGGAGCAGCTTTCACTGCACAGTGTGTGTGCTTTAGAAGAAAGCCGTTGGACTGATAGTTCAGAGGTCAGAATTTCTGTTTCTTGCCTACTGCAGGATGGTTTGCGCTGTTCACTTTAAACTTGCTAGGCCTCAGTTTCCCTATCTGCAAAAAAATAAGGACGTTGAAAGAAGTGAGGCTCATTCTCCTTCTGTCTCTGACATTGTACAGTTCCATGAATAGATTTTATTGTAATTCTTCCCCAAGACCTTTGCTCTGTCAAACATCATTTGCTGTTGTTTGACTTTGTTAGGTTTTGTATTTAATTAGAATTTATATTTTAACTATTATTGTGTCATTATTTAAAGAGTAAGTCATAAGTGGTGCCTCAAATCATTTATCACCCTATCTATATTAGTTTCAGACCTTACTACCTCCTCTGATCCTTTTTACTGTGCTTGCTACCATGCCCCAAACAACAGCTATTTCTGGAGGTGGAATGCATTATAACTGGAAAGAATCTTTCAGCGAATTGTGGAATTTTTTTTCTTTTTTCTTTTTTGCAAGAAGAGTGCTGAATCTCAGCTCTTCTAAGCAGTGGTATCAAGGGCCATATTCTACTTCTAATTTGCGAGTAGAAATCCTTCTGATGTCATTTGGTTTTACCTGCAGGTGCAGATTTTAGTCTCCAGGTAATACCTTCTCTCTTCTGGATCAACTTTTCCAATTAGTGTGTGCAGCATTAATTTGTCTTTTTGGTTAATTTATAAGCAGCTCACACTGATGCCTCTTGATTCATTGCAATTATTAATAGTTTCTGTAGGAAGCCATTGCAAATAGAATAGGTGATGTTGGAGGATTTTTTAAAATCCTATTTTGTTATCTTATTTTGTATCATAGGCAGAGAAAAGGGAAGAGAAAGTACTTAATGGTAAGTAAAAAATGAGGGCCTTGAAATCATGGAGACTGAGGTTTGAATTCTGGGCTCTGTTTCCAGCTATGTGGCTAAGGTCATGTGACTTAAATCTGTGATTCTCGGTTTCCTCATCTATTCACTGAGGATGCTTACACCTGTCTTACAGAACCATTGGAGTGATCAAACATGCATCATACAGAACGCACACACGAACACATTAAAGAAAGAGGAAGGCATACTAGCCTTTATAGTTGGGGGAAAAAGAAGAACAAAAGAAAGAGCTGTGGGGTGGTTGGTAGAAGGAGCTGAATGCATGAACAGAATTTGAATCCCGAGTGGACCTTTGAAACTTGGAAGGACCAGAGTCACTACTTGTTTGGACATGGTGGTCTTGGCAGTTTCATCTGCAGTGAGGAAAAGGGGGTTTGTTACCCCATGATTGATAGAAACACTGTGTTTTAAACATTTATCACACAATCCTTACAATAATAAAGGGATGTCAGTAAAATCAAAAGTTCTCTTTAGCTCTATCTACCATTCTGGTCTATAAGTCACATTCACTTTAATGTGCGGTCTTCTAGTTCTCGATAATTTAAAATGTGTCCTTTTTTTAGTTCTGCTTTTCACATTTAGCATAAACATTCTCATTTGCAGTCTAGACTCTAAAAACATTGTTTCTAAAGATTACACAACGTTCTGTTAAATTGTTCTACCTTAATTTAAGTTATATATCAACTTTGGACATTTAGTTTGTTTCTGATTGTGTGCTACTGTAAATGTAGTGGATACCTTTGCACACGGAAGTATTTTCACCCGAGACACTCTCCCATCGGAAAGGTTATTACAAAGTGAGAGGGAATTTGTTCTGAATGGCTTTCTAAAAGCCTCTACCGGTTTACATTGCTACTGATGGCACAGAACTAACTATGTCTTTTTTCAACCTGGTTAATTGTGGGATTTATCATTCTTATTTTTTTGGCGAATAGACTCCTTCAGATTTAATAGGTCTTCAGATTTGCATTCCTTTGATCCCTCTCAAGGATAGAACATTTCTGTCTCTGTTTATTTACTAATTGTCCTTTTCACAATTAGCAAATGAGAGTTTTGATGTTTGTAATCTATGTATATAAGCTCTTTATGTGTTCTAGATATTCATCATTTTTTAAAGTATATTTGCTGCAGATATTTCCCCAGTCCATTTTTCTTTCATTTCAGCAATACTTTCTGCTGTAACAAAGTTCAAGGCTATATATAAAATCTGTTTCCTGGGGTTCTCTGTTCTCTATCGCTGGTCTCTGTGTTGTGCAGGGAGCCCTGCCTGGTGGGTGGAAGTGGGTTCGCAGGTTTGAATTCTGTTCCACATCGGAACTACAGGCAGGATGCTTTGCCTCCCTCCCTGGTGTAGCTCTTCCCTGGCGACGGCTCCTTGGCAGGGCATTCGGAGTACTTCTCTGGGTCTTGCTTGAGTTTGGGGTAAATCTGGTTTCAAGCTCTGAATTTGGCTAGGGGCTTGGCCGGGCTGGGTGGCTTGGCATGGGACAAACCTCCTGAGGGGCCTCTCAACATTACCTCTTGTTCGAGTCCGATGGCTTCTTTTCTCTGAAGCCAAAATGAACCGCTCTGAGTACAAAACATCTGTTTATATCTCTGTCCTCCCTGCAGGGCCCTCAGGTTGTGAATCCTTATCCTGGCTCCCCTGGATTTGGGGACAGAGCTCATCATACCAGGCTTGTCACTCATGTTTGCTCCACCCCACTCCTTGAGTATTTCCTCCATAAAAGGGCCAGATTCTCCTGTGTCTCACCTTTTAGTCTCGCCGTGTCCCCTTTCTTAAGAATCAAGCTCCTCCTCCTCTTTTTGGCTAACTTTCTCCTCTTCTTAAAATGTCACCTTGGAATCCTTTGCCCTAGGTTATTTTCAGCCTATTGTAGATGCCCTTGTTCTGCCCCTTTTGTAGCACTCTATCAACCCTTTTCTTAGCCCAGGGATGCTAGGTCTCTTCCTGCCGCCCATTCTCAGCATTTGGCTTTCAGTAAGCCCACAAGGGTAACATGCACTTCCCCTGCAGCATACGCTTGGGTTACAGACTGGCTGTGACCCTATTTAGTAATATGGAGCCTAGCTTATATAACTGTAACCACTGTGGCATCTAGTGTAGGAACAAGCAATGACAGCTGTTTGAGTGGCTTTGTGTACCGTGACAGTTGGTGATGAAAGAGATAAAAATGTGTGAGAAGGCTGTGCTAAGGAGAAAGGATAAAGAAAGGTCCTATGAGGAATTTTCTGGAACAAAAGCACTCTGTGATAAGATGTTGGATTTGCTTAGCTCTAAGTTTTATAGTACTACACATAAAGCCATATCAACTATATGACTATTGAAGTTCAGTACATGAAAAATGACTTTATTTTTGAATGTCTAAAACTGTCTGTTGAAAAAAATTCATGTCGAATTTGAGTGCACGATGATTCTTAGAAGCACAGCTCTTATGTTGGACGAATAAAGGAATTTGAGGTTCAGGTGTGCATTTTCTGCCCTCTGGCCTTACGTGCTCTGGGGACCCCACTTACCAACTCAGGTCAAAGTTCCTGGTGAGAAAATTACTGGGAGGAGGTAATTTTGTCTGGAAGAGAGTCATTCTGGGGTCCTGGGTTGCTCAGGTTTGGGTAAACCACCACATGGGAGGGGAGCCTTGTCATGGGGATGGGGGACCCTGAAATCTCCCTTGCATAGCCCTGCCCAACAGGCATGAAGCTATGGGGCAGGAGGATTTCTGAGCCCCCAGAGCTGATGGCCACTCACACCTCTGTCTTGCATAGATAGGAGTTTGTTAAAAAGTTAGCCCGGGGTGGCTGGGGAAGATGCCTTTGGAAAATAAAGGGGGTCCTGTGATGGCTACTGTGAGAGTCCATATGTCAGAGGCTCTGACAAGTGTGCAGATGGGAGAAACCCACATTTAGAAACTGAGATCCTGGTCCCCTTGTCCCTACAGCACACGGGAAAGTGCCCAAAAGCCTTTCTCCCTTGCCCTGTTCTGGCAGGCTGCAAACCGGGCCGAAAAGTACCCTGGATGAATTTGACTTTGATGACTCTTCCCTTTTTCTGGGCTGAATCTCCAGTTCATCCCAGAGCCTCCTAGGTCACCATGCAATGTGACCCCAGGTGGTGGGTGGTCCTTTTGGGGTCAAATCCTTTATATAAGAAGCTGGGAAAAAAAATCTCTTTCCCTGGCTGCTGCCTCTCTGGTTTCTGATCTGATACTTTTGAGAAGATAGCAGTTTGGTTTGGTTTATCTTCTTCTTTTATAAGTGGTCATGGGTCTATAAGATGAGTTTATCAGTTACTGTATTGATAGGAGCAAAGGTGAACCAGTTATTTGTTTAAAATCTCTTTTCCTAAAACTTTGCTTTTTCTTTGGAATTTGAAGGAAATATGGTGAAAGCATCTAGGTCCAAATTTTGGTGCTTTATTTTGACTTTTCTGTTCTCTTTAAGCCTCTGTAACCCTTTGCAGTTTTCTGTACTCTTTAGAAGGAATAGGTTGTATTTTTTTTTCCATTTCAGCATCATCCAGAGCAGTACTATTTTAACAAGATGAATAAACAGATATAATAGTAGGAAGATACTTTTTCTTTCCTTCCAGCAAGCTGCAGATCTCTCTCATTCCTTCCAGAGATTAGCATGGGTGAACCTTTGCAGAAAGCAACATTGAAACCAGGGAGGAGGATCACAATTTAGGGACTTCACAAGATGCTATCTCAAAAACAAAACGAAGGAAAAGGACTACAAACAAAACTGAGCTGGGTGGTCCAGGATTTAGCTCAGTTTTTCTGCCTGCTGCTGCCCCAGGTGCCTTGCAAGTGCAAGGTCCTGAGTTCATCCCTGGTACCAAAACAAAAACAAAACAACAGCAACAACAACAACAACAACAACCACCATAAAAAAACCAACAACAAAACTGAGCTGGGGATATAGCTCTGTGTGAAGGCCCTGGGTTCTATGACCAGGACTGGGAAGGAGGAGGAGTTGTTGAAATTGTTTCTGAATGTGACCTTGAAACATGAGTCTCACCAGCAGCTTATGAGCCTTCTCCAGACAAAACACTGGAATTGTCTGGAAGCCCTGAGGGGAGGGCTGTTAGTCTGTGGATTTGAACAAACCCAATGCTAACTGTTTGCTGTCTTCCTGGGCAGAGAACTTTTGGTGACCTGACTAATCTCAAAGTTAGTATCTCTAAGTGGTGCACTTTATTTAACCCATTGCCTTGAAGTCTCAGGAAATGATTCCCCTTAAAAAAAAAAAAAATTTAACTTACCCATTTCAGATGTCCATGGTCTTTGAGATGCAAGTCCTCTTTTGCCATTTCTTTTGTAGGGCTAATCACATCTCCCATGTCCCTTGATTGCATTTTACAGGCTGAGCCTCTGATTTGGTAACTATAGCCTTAACAGCCTAAATCTCTAAAGGAGAGAGCAGAACCTAAGTAAGGATTCTGAGACTGCTGGACTAGGTTCCAGTGGCCAGGTGGTCAGTGTTAGAGCCCTGATTTTCTGACTCGCAGCTCGTCTCCCTTCTGCATCCCCTGTAGAGCCAACAACCCCAGGCCTCATGCAGTTGTGTCTCTAAATTCACAAAACAAAAAAGACGTGTCTTTGCTTTATGGAGTTGGCCCCATAGAGCGATTTTGAGATGGAGCTGGAAAGATGAAGAACTGCAAGAGTCCAGCTCCTCAAATATAAGCAATCCTTAGTTACCTGCTTGCGATACTTCATAAATAAAACTAGGTGTTACATGCTTCTGGAGTGTTTAAGCCTAAACGTGATGGCTTGGTGAAGGAAAGTGGTTTCCTTTTGCAGCTACTGCACCTTTAAAGTTCAGCTTTGTAGAGCTGTAGTTCTTTACTGTACCCATGTCAGCAAGGTTAAAAACTTCAGGAAACCAAACTGATCTTGTATATGGAATCCTGAAATCTGATGCCGTCCCCTCTGAGAAGCCCTTTGGTATGTGGATGGGAAGATGCAGTCACATCAATTTCCATCTCTAGGTCCTTCCTGCCTTTCTTCTGGGTGTTACAGAACTAGGGAGGGGAAGCTCATCCAGCTGCCTGTGAATCAGCTTCTGCCTGCTGGGCTGGTGAGAGCCACGCAAGACTTTTTTCTCTGCAAAGAACACATGTTGATTCTATGATAATTAAGTATCTACTGTCCTACAGCATCCAGTGTTTCATCTCTTAGTGAAAACATTCTCCGTCTCTTGATGCCACAGCCTGTACACTAAGTGTTTTGAAGCCTCTTCTTTCCTTTCAAAAGTAATCTGGTAGCAGGAGACCGTGCTGTTATTGCAGAAATACTTAGAATCTGCTCCACTTTTAATCATGACTGAAGCCTTATAACCAAAAGCCTCCATATTGGGACCGCGGATGACTCAAAGGTGGTCTTCCCCTTAGATGTCCCCCTTCAATTTCTTCACAGGTTTTTTTTTTTTTTTTTGATCCCAGGGATCGAACTCAGGACCTCGCGTTTGCCTGCCAGGCACTGTTCCGCTGAGCTACATCCCGGCCCTCTTCACAGCTTTGTCTCCAGGATTCGAGGAGAAACAGCCTGGCGGGGAGTTTTGCTTGGTGTTGGAGTAGCTAAGAATGTTTCTCTCTAACAGGTCACAGAACAGAAAGTGCTGGCGGACATCTCTTCTTGCCCCAGGATCTTCGTTGGAAGTCCTCCAGACTTGGTGTCTTAATGAACTTGCCAGGAGGCATAATGTGTCACCATTTTATTGTGGGCCACCCTAAAGGATGACACCCAGCTTCGAATACCTCCTGTTGGACGTCGTCCCCTGAGAGCCAGTGCTTTAACTCTCTCCCATTGTCCCGAGCCTGTTTCCAACTGGTTTTGAGCTGGTGCAGGCTTAGTCATTCGTGGCCCGGACCTGGTTGAATGTTCTGCCTGATCAGTTTGTAGCCACTCACCTTTTGTCACTTGCTGAACAGCACTTCCTTCTCGGGCTCTCGGGGAGTCTTTGCACCGACCCGCTAGAAACAAGGCACCAATCCATTCTTTCCATCTTGGCGGCTGCCCACAGCCATATCCCGGGGTGACCTGGAGTAGAACAGTGGAGGATAAATTAATTCATCCTGCACAGACTTGTTTCTGCTAGTTCTAGCCTGTCTCTCGCCCCAGCTCCAGCTTTTAAATATGCCAGTGATTGGTTTTGTGTAGGAATGTGTGGATTGTTGGATTGGAAGAATTCTCTCCCTGGATTTCTAGTGTTTACATAAGCAGATATTTAAAAAATGTTCTATCCCTGATTTAAATAGCAGGGCTTATTTTTTAAAAAAAAGTTATGGGCGCCTGAAGGCATACAGAATAAAAGCATAAGTTTTGGTTTTTCTTTCTTCCAAGTTGTAACGAAACCAAAAGGTGTATAGTAATGTTTTGTCAGTAAAGGGTCAAAACAGAAAGTTTGCAACAGTGACAAACTAGAAAAGAACAAGTGTGAAGAGAGGCTGACAAATATATGCCCCTTGTTGGGAGTTTAGCCCATGGAATGTTATGTAGGACAAAAGGAATGGAAGAGATATTTCAGTAACATTTTGTTCTCTGTCAAAAACCTTCTGAAATATAAATCTGCTGTGTATTGGAGAACGGAGACAGCAATTGATTGGAGTTGAATGGCTTTCCTTTAAGTAGAGTATCCCACAGAAAGCAGTTCTTGTTCTGACAACCATATTTTTCGCTTTCTTTGTCCTAGCAAAAATTGGATTCCTATGTACATATCTTGTAGGATTGTTTTATGGACAAAGATATAGGTCAAATCCCTTCACAGTGGCTAGTGTTATGGCAAATAGAAATATTTCTAAATGAAGCACAAACATTTCTAAGCCACAGCCTGGGTGTGCAGTAATAATGCTAAGTTGGTAATATGAAGCCATTTGCAACTATAAATAATTCAGTTGTAGATGTGCTTTAAAAAAAAACTGTTTTATTTTAATTCTAGTCTCTTGCCGACACACACACCCATACATGTAGCTCACCTATTTGTGTAGTAGAGGAGAAATAGGAATATATATATATATACATACATACATACATATATAGTGATAGAAGTCAACTTTATTTTGGTCTGTCTGGAACAGATTACCTTTTTCTCCTCATGCTGGCTTCTGTAATTGCCTCCAACTGCTAAACTTGGGTAATTACCCACAAATATGAATGTATCTTTCTAGGGGTCTTGCCACATCAACCAACCCAGCCGAAAGCTAGTAGTGAGGGTTAGTGGTGTAAGGAGCTAAGCTTCAAAAGTAAGGGTCCCTGGGCTGGGGATTTAGCTTAGTGGTGCTGCCACCTGCCTAGCAAGTGGGAGATCCTGAGTTCGATCTCAGTACCCGCCCCCCAAAAAAAGGAAAAAAAAAAAAGGGTCCCTTGCAAGGGATGCTCTGATTTGATTCTCCATTGTGCACCCCCACAGGAGGAAGGAGATGCTTTTTTTTTTTTTTTTTTGGTTTTAAATCCCTCGATCAAAGCAAGGCATGGTCATACCAGAGTTCAAGGCAGCCTGGGCAATTTAGTGAGACCCTGTCTTTAAAAATGGAGAGGGTGGACATAAAGTGTAATGCTCCCTGTGTTCAATCCTCAGTACTGCAAGCAAATAGACAGACAGACAGACAGATAAAAAGATCATTCATTCTGGCATTGATCCTGGCCTCAGAGTCCAGAATCAATGAGTTCAGTCGTAATTTTTAGCATTAACTATTTTTTGAATTAGCAAACCTTGCTTTATTTTTATGCCTATGAGAGGACAACAGTTTCTTTTTCTTTTTATTAATTCATGTTAATTGTACACATTCATGGGTTTCTCTTGGGCATTTCTACTCATGCATATATCTTGCCTTGCTCATGCCCACCTTCCCTTCTCCCCGCTCCCCTCCCCAGGAGCTGGAGGACATCATGTTAAACAGAGTAAGCCGGACACAGGAAGACATGCATCAGGTGTTTTCTTTCATATATGGAAACTATGGAAAAAGATCTGAAAGTAGGAAGGGAAGTATTAGGGAGTAGGAAGCATTAACTCCTGAAATATTTTGGCTCTCTGTACATTATGATTCAGTTCACTCTGAGGTTCCGCAGATACTTTAAGGCTAAAATACAGAATATCCTTTTTTTTTTTTTTTTTTTTTTTTAATGTGAGGGTCTTTAACTATGTTGCTCTGTCTAGTTTAAGATTCCTGGGATCAAGTGATCCTCCTGTTTCAGCCTCATAAGCAACTGGGAGTACAGCTGCAAGCCCTCATACCTGCCTTATAGATATAGTTAGCTTAAAGTTACAAGGTTGACAATCAAGAGAAAGCTCTTCTAGGAATAAAGGCCCCTTAAGTTTTAACCTTCTCCTACCTTCAAAGTTCTTGTCTGCCTGCCTGATCTTTTATTTCCTCTCTGTTTATACTAATTTGTACTTGTGTTTATTGTTTTCGTATTAAAAAACTACTTGAAAAGAATTCACAGCCCTTATAAATAAGAGAGTTTCAACCTATTCATCCTTCTTACCTTGGCTGTCTTTTCTTGTTGCCTGGCCACTTCTTCCCTCTCCTCTTCTCTTCTGGGATTTCATTGCTCAGCATTTCCAGTGTGTGATTCTGGATATGATGGTTTTGAGCTTCCGGACCAACGTCTCTTTGCAGCTGAGTCCATTTCCTGAGTTCAGAGCTGTTGGCATATTCCAATCACCACACCTACTGAAAACTGAAACTTGTTGCCCCCAGATCAGGCCTTAAACACCATTCATTTCTTCCTCTCTATTTCTCAATCTACTGCTGTTTCCTAGTGATGAAAATCTGCTTGTCACTAAGAACTTCATTTTGATGTCACTTACTAAAGACCTCTTGGATTTTTCTATCCTCTTGATATGTTTCACTTCTTCACGCTACAACGACCATCAACAAGTCTTTGACAAATTAGCTGTCCCTACATGTGGTTTACAATATTAGACTTGCTGTTTAAAAATAATTAAGCTTCTCTCTGTGTTTTTTTGCTGTGGGTCAAGAACTTTGCTTGCTTTGACTTCCAACACAGAAGTTAATCACAAACGGGTCCTCTTAACCATATAATTAAAAATAGAGCAAAGTTTCTGAACCTAGGCAGTTGGCACAAAAGTCCTCACTTCCATCTGTGCATGGTTAGGAAAATATTTCATGATATTTAAATAGCATTAGCTTTGCTCTCTTGTGTGAGTATGTCTGTGAGTTTGTGTGTAATTCATTGCTCTGGAGGTTTATTTGAGTGTTAGCAAATCTTTTTTTTTAAGTCATTGGCAAGGAAACAGGAAAGCAAATCCAGGTGTTTTGGGCCTGCTTTCTTTATTTGCTAGCTTCTGTGAAGGAACACTGGTCGGCTCTTGCTTTTCTCTTTGACTCAAAGTTTTCCTTCTACGTGTGGCTCAGAAAATGAAAGAGCATACATTTTGATTTTCAAATCTTTGTGTCTTTTGATTTATCACATACAAGTCACCTTTGATGAAGTTTTTTTAGCAGCTGTTCTTATAGATACAAAGTGCTGATAAATCTGTTTCAACTTGGAATGTGGCAGATTAGGATTTTTGCTCTCTGCTTTTTGTTGTCACTTTTTTTTTTTGGTACCAGGGATCGAACTCAGGACCTTGCGCTTGTGAGGCAGATGGCAGCACCACTGAGCTAAATCCCTGGCCAGAGTTTTTGCTCTCTGGAAAGGGGACTAATGCCTAGAATATGCAGCAGACTCATAAACACTTTGTGACTTAAATACATACACGCGAGAGACTGGATTGGAGAGGAATTTAATCCTTCAACTTGGACTGTCCTTTGTTCTTATAGGTAATCAGTATCTCCTAAAATATATTCACTAGTTCTGTAGCTCTGATAGGATTTTAAAATGCATTGTCTGTTTACAAGGTTTAAATTGCTAAATAATATAAAGGTTATACCTTTCTGGTTTTTTTCTGTTGCAGTGATCTCTTTATTCCTGGAAAACTCTTTATTTTAAGGCTGGTTTCTTTTTCCCAGGAGAGTTGTATTAAATAACACTAATGCCTAGTAAATATACTGAAGATTAGGAATTATTTTTCAAATATGTCTTTCATACCTCCAGCTCTGAGTGTGTGTGTGTGTGTAT
Source organism: Fukomys damarensis (assembly GCF_012274545.1). NCBI lineage: Eukaryota > Metazoa > Chordata > Mammalia > Rodentia > Bathyergidae > Fukomys > Fukomys damarensis. Next base: position 24,970,389 of record NW_022900922.1, read on the forward strand.
ATATATATATATATATATTTCTCAGAGTTGTCCACTTTCTTATGTTTCTAGAAATGCGAGGTAGGCAGATCCCTAATACTATGATAATAGAATTACCACTGAAATCAAAAGCAGAGGATTGATCATGCTTGTGTTAACTAAAATTAAAAAAGGAGAAGTAGTTTCAGTCAATTTCATCGACAGTGGTGAATTCTTGTGTTTAGCTCTCCATGCTGGTTTGATTATTTAGGCAGTTTGTCATTCATGAAGTTTAAAATCAGAAGGGTCCAACTCTCTCATGTTACGTTCCAGTTAATTCTGTTCAGTTCTATGTACAAGGCAGTGGGCTAGGAGGGAGCAATGAAGTTGATTTAAGTTTGACTCATGGTTTTTGACAAATTAATCTTTGATTTCCTTTTCTGTATTATTCAAGGGACAACTTTGAACAAGGCATAAGTGAATTTTGCTAGTTGTTATTCTTGGTCAGTGCAGGAAATTAGGAATGAATGTATTTTGTGAGCTCCGGTGAATGAAAGATGTCTTTATACTTCAGGGTCCTGCTGAACCAGAGACCACCCTGAGACTGAATTCTGGTCTTCTCTTCTGCACGACAACCAGCACTGCTGATACTAAAGAGACTCCCCCAAAATGTGCCTGACATTGAAGTTCTTCACACTTTTATTATGGAACCCTTATACTGTCTCTTCCATTCATTTGGGCTCCTCTGATACTGACATTGGGAATTTCACTTAGCAGAGCCAAATTTCGTGATTGATATACATTCCCACAAATCAGTGTTAGTGAATATTATTTACTAGATTTGTGATTGAAAATAACACATACAGTGTACACACCCAGGAATGGTCATAGTGCAGAGAAGTTGGTCTCTTAATAAGAATGCTACCCGGCTGACATGCTGGGGAGTAAAGATGTATCAGTCACTAGGTATCATTACCTAATCTTCACTGTTAACCAGACAGGTACTTGTTATCTCCAGCTCAAAGATAAATAACTGGGTTAGTAGTCCTGCTCAGGGTCACAGAGCTGATAGGATAGAGATTTGACTCCTGCCATTTTAACCCCAGCCCCTCGGCTCCCAATGAATATAAAGTTGGTTGCTTACCTCCTGGTGCCATGGTGAGATTTGCAAAATTATTTTCAGAAACTATTTTTTATTAAATACTGTGTATATTCAAAAGCCTATTCACAAAATACATATTTCAAAGAATGAGGATTCAGTGAACACCCATTTCATTCTCCACTCAGGTTTTTAAAGTACCACAATCGTGATGTCCCCTGTGGACTTCCCTAATCTTGTCACTTTCTTTTTTCTCACCATCGAACTAGTACTGTAGAAAAAAAAAGAATGACATTTTAAAATATTTTAAACCAAAGTATTCAAAAGCACTCTGTCAGATCACTCTCTTTTCCCACCGGTTTTTCTGCTGTCTTCTCCCTGCCCGTTCTTTGCTCTGACCTCTTCCCTCTTTTCTGTCCCTGTTGTGGTGACAGAGAAGAACCTGGTCAGACCTGCTGTAGGATGTCAGGGAAGGGGAATGGGCCGCCGGAGCCTGTGCTGGGCAGTCTCAGTGAGGTAACAGGATTTTTGCTTCCTTCAACCAACACATCCTTTTCCAATAAGGTGTGCCATTGAGGGATCGTAACTGACCAAAGGAAAGGAGTGATTCAGTCCAACTGTGCTGACAGGGCTCTCCCAAGCTTACCAGGTTAGGAGTCATTGTCATTAACCCTGTGGACATGTAGCCTTCAATAGTGTGACTTAAACCAGGGATTTGTCTCAAAGGTTCTGCCGCCTGCCTTGCAAGCGCAAGGGCCTGAGTTCGATCCCCTGTACCCCCACAAAGTGTGATTTAAAATATTGCTACATTTTTCATAACCTATGCGAAGGCAGTCATAACACACTGAAAAACCATTGGATGGAACATGATAACGTATCCTTGTTGTCCCTTAATAGTGTAATACAGTTTTTAAGCAAGTAGTAATAGCTGGTCGTGTGTACAAAAATCAAGATGGCAGGAATACTAGAATTCTTTCCATCAGTTGGGAAAATACATTCAAATAATTTACTCCAACTTTTTACGAATTAAAACAATTTGGTTGCACATTGAACTCTGTTGTGTAAGTTTTTCTGAGGACTGTGGTTCAATAGGAGGAGGTTCCAATTTAATGCAGTCTTAGCTGTTTGAGACTTAGTACTATGCTGTTTAAATTACTTCCATAATCTTGCAAAAATATAATTAATTTACAAAGATGAAGAAGAACCACGTCTAACTAAATATAAAAGTGCTTATAAATTTGGGGCAGTGGTGCACGCCTGTAATCCCAGCACTCTGGGAGCCTGAGACAGGAGGATCCCAAGCTCATCACAGTCTGAGCAATTTAGTGAGACCCTGTGTCAAAGCTAAAAAATAAAAATAAGTAAAAATAGAGTGGGGGACAGGATGCGGTTCAGTGTGAAGGCTCCAATTTCAAACCATAGTATGGTTAAAAAAAAACTTATAAAGTCTTTTGTGTATAAATGTATAGTCATTTGCATAATCACATTTACATATGTATGTTATAGCTATGTGTATTTGTATGTGTAAATATAATATGCACTCTTTATAGAACTGATGTTGGAGCCAGCCATATGATTTGGAGTTTTATCAAATGGAGTGAAACTTTCAATGATTATGATTTGGCCTGTAAAAATAGGAATAATGAGATCAAAGTGTACCTGTCTACTTTTATCTCCTATCGCTGCTTTTTTTGCTTAGAAACAAATTTATGTTGAAATAATATACCTGTGAACCTCAAATATGAGGAAAAGAGCTACACAAGACACTTTGTTTCAGTTTGTCCAGGTCTCAAGACGTGTGGTAAAAACATGGAACCTGGAGTCATCTTGGCAAATGCAGCATCAGAGCTTCCCTGATTTCAAAGCCTCTGTTGAGTGTTCTAAGTACTTTCTGTGACATCTCTTACTAGAGGAATTGGCACCAGCTAAGAAAATGTTCAGTTTAATACTTTAGAGCAAATAATTGCCTAGGATGCCTTAAATATCACAGGAAATGTATAGATTGTTTACCTGACATTTGCTCCATTGAACACTAATACTGAAACAGATTCTTCGACCACAGAGAATGCTGGTGTAGGTGGAGTGGGGGTGGACGAGAGAAAGAGGCAGAGAAAAAACAGCCAACATGATTAGATAAAAAATAAATGGCAAATGAGTTTGTTTTTTTTTTTATTTTTTTCACAATATGGAGCTACCAGGAAAATAAATGCCCACTTGTTTGATCCAGTGGTCTTGGACTGTGGTGGCAAAAAGCAAAGGACATAGAACTCTGTTAGGATTAGGTTTCTTCCACAAAAGGTTGCCTTCACCTGGCCGTTGAAAGCCCTATAGCCCCTGGGTGACCTGGTTTATTTTTCAAGATCCTGAAAGCTAGAGGAATAACCTCCCTTAAAAAAAAAAAAAAGAAGAAGAAGAAGAAAGGGGGGAGGGGAAGGGGAGGAGGGAGAAGAGGAAGAGGAAGAAGAAGAGGGGAAATAATTCGTTGTTGTCTGTTTAATCTGCACATGCTTGCGAACTTTTTTCTAAGTGACAGCTCTGGTGCCCTCATTTCTTAATGTAGCTCAGTTTCTTGAGCCCCCCCCCCATGCTTCTTGCACTTGTGTTCTTTTCTCACTTCCCTAGCAATGTTCATGTAGGTCTTATCTTAGAATGGGTTCTGGGCCGGTTTAGTGCAGCTCAGAAGTGCAGAGCATTTTTCCCCCCACAAACTGGATCCAAGGCGCTTTGACTCGGTTGCATTTAATAGGAAAAAGTAGGAGATAGTTTAGGGAACTGAGCCCTTTTCCATTCATAGGTTCGTGTCAGCTCTGCAGCATCTTTAAGGGAATTTTAAATGCATCTGGTAAAAGCCAATTGGCAGGCACACAGGATGGGCTCAGGCATGTGGAATTGTGCAGTGTTAGTGAAATCTGTTAGAAGCTTCCGTCTTTCTGTCTCGTCAAGGGGAGCTACTTTTAAATACTCAAGGGAATTTCGTAAACAATGATCCTAAGTCAAAACTTCCCCCTGCAGGTTAGCCCCTGTGCTACAATGCTCAGCAGAGGAAACGCTGTATTTATGGCTTTTCCACTGATTTGAGATTTGACCTTGAATAAATCATGTTTAACTTCTCGATGCTTCGTTTAACTTTTGAAAGACGTGTGGTTGTGGATGGCCTGTGGGAAGACAGTGACTGAAGCTCACAACAGAAGGGGGACTTCAAGGAAAATTTTATTAGGAACGAGCTGTGGGTATGAAAGCAGTCCTTATGCAGGGGGCTCTTGGTGAACAATCTTGCCATGTGTGGCTCCTAAGGAAGGCAGGGGTTTTCTTGTAACAATCTTACTATATTTTATAGAATTAAAATTTGTATTGTTTTACATTATGTTATTGTTTCCTATGTATATTTATTGGTTTATTCTTTAACTCCAGAAAGCTTTGTGTTCGTACATCTTCTACCTGTACTAGGATTTTTATTTATAATGTTACAATTTAAATTGTAATGAAGCAGTAACAAATTTTGTTTAATATGCAGAGACCTTTAATTTTATTGTGCAGAAGAAAGTCTAAGGCAGTTGTTTAAAAAGTTGCCTAGGAGATGATCTAAGTGGTTTTTCATTTATTTGGAGAGACAGGGTGGAAAGTTGTCAGTATTTATTGAGCACCTACTCTGTGCCAGATACAGTGCTACTATATATGTCCTGTGCGATTTAGGTTTGAAGTATCTTCTTTTTCGAGTGTATCAAGGCTCAGTTAGGAGAGCCAGAATCCACAGGAGAAAATGAAATATACCCATTGCTGTAGTCAATTAGAAAGAGGACTTTTTAGTTAGTAGCACTCAAAGCATCATAATGTGGGGCGGTGAGATCCCCATAAACCAGTTGCTGTCCCCCAACTCTGAGATCTCCCTGGGGGTAAACTGGCTTGCAGCATGGGGCTAAACCACATCTCCCTGGTTAAGTCATTTCAGTTATTGCCTCATTTAAGTTGCATTGTAAAAAGGATGTAGGCACTCCAAGTTGCAGTGCCTCAAATTTGAGCAAAAGAATACAGGCTTTGAACGTATTCCGAGCTTGGCTCTGGAGTCCTGGCTGCAGTAAACACAAAAGCCAACAGCTCCAAGTTTAGATGAGAAAACATTTCAAAGAAAGCCAGAGAAGGCTTATATATTTAACACAATATCCATGACTCACTTTCTCTTTGCTCTTTCTGTCCAGCCAGTATTCATTCACTGCTAACCCCACAGGAAGGCTCCTTTTGAAGTTCCCTTTGGCTGCTTTGCAAGACATATAAATACACACCTTGGGAGAATAAGGGTGAAGGAGAAGAGACAGAGGTCACCATTTTTAATCCTGGTGCTGCCGATAGCAAACTGTGTGACCAGATCCTTGGCCAGCAAGGGAGGGTGTTTTGAAAATTTGTTCTCAGCTGCCAAGGGGTGGTTATCGTTCTGTAACAGGGATTGTTTCAGGGTTTCTCAGAAGTCTGCAGCATTTGGACTGTGGAGGTTCCTGCAGGACCTTCTGGGTGGATCAGCCCTAACAGGTGCGTGGAGGTAGCTCTGGGGGTGCAGCAACACCTTCACAACCCTTAGCAGTTAGGCGTATTGCAAGGCCGCACTGTGTTCCACCAATACGTGCAATTACTGTGAGTCAGTTAAAAATAAAAATATATTTTACAAAAGGATCCCTAGTGGTTAGGGCTAGACTGTCGGAAGAACGGAAAGGAATAGAAATTGGGTAATGGGGAAGAAGGTACCAAGCTATTCAGAAACTGCCACCCACACTTGGAAGGTTGTGTCTGGGTGTTGGGGTATAGCTGAGTGTACTGGAATTGTGGGTCACTTGTGGTTTGCATGCCAGCCCCCCACTGACCTTCTTGGCCAACTCTTTGTGCCACAGTTTCTTCCTCTACAGAGTGAGAAGATCATCAACATTCAGGCAGAATGTATCAGTCAGTGTACGAATCAGTCCTAGAAGAGCACTGGGCAGCTAGAAAGTGCTATCGACACTACGATTGTCATCTTGTCGCTCTCCTTGGGTGTTTTCTAATTCGTGTTGCATTTAAGGCAGGATAGCAGGGACATGGGTAATGGTGGGGGTTGGGATGGTGAGAGGGAGATCTCGGGTTGTAGAGAGTGTGGCAGAGCCTGGTTACTACCCCATGTCTCAGATTTTGCCTGTGCATGTCCTGTTTATTTTTGATCACCCAGCTCTTCTTGTACTGCTCCAGATCCTTCCCTTCACCTGTCCGTATCCTATCCTACTGTCCATATGCAGCATGAGCCTCTTCGTCTCTAGGATACAAAGGTTTCTCCAGCTGCTGCAGCCCAGATGAACCCCCCTCCCCACTGCCCCCAGCTCCCAGGTATCTGTCTACACAGCTCCTTTGACCATGTCATTCTGTGATCCATCTTGTTGCTGAGATGTCCTGTTTCCCAAGCCTTCTCCTTGTGACTGGAGACCTTCTCCTCTCAGTGTACAGCGTGGTGTGGCAGGGAAGGGACCTGCTACCCTCTCCAGCTTGCTCTCCGTGTTAAGCCCAGCATGCTCGAGATTTTTGATGTCTGGAAGCCTCAGAAACTTCTCATGGAAAATGAAGGTCTAGGCAAAGTGACCTCTGCATTTGTCCTTGCAGATTTTTTGTGTTGGAGTAGTAGGTGGTGGCGAAATGCGTGTTGGACAAATGAATGAGGTGAAGGAATCAATTTGTGCTCAGTAGTTTATCTGCTTCCTGAAGGGAGGAAATGGTTTCAGGGACAAATTTTTCACTTTTAGTGCACAGAAGTCTTACTCATTTTGACACTGTTGGAGTCTGAATTCTTGTCCACATTGAGTTCATATTTATATTAGTAAGTTGTCTATAAAGAAATGATTTTTTGTGATAAAGATAATATAGATAATGGCATAGCCTAGTAAATATTGGGCACCTAAAATGTATTTTTAAGCACTTTAGGAGTTTCTGTGTGTAGTTTATTACATATATTATAATACAAAATTATGTAAAATATAATTATATGAGCTCTTCAAGTTCATTCATGGGATAATTTGATGATTTAAAAATTCTCCTATGGGTACTTAAGAGATTTAAAGTTGTATCTCTTTTTAAAACTTTGTAATTTGCAACTGTCTTCCTATTTATATAAGGGGCCTTCTCTGAGCCCTATTTACTGAGTGTATACTATTATTTCTTGTGTGTTAAAATAATTGATGGAAGTCTTCAGCATCTTTGGAATTATTTGTGTTTTATTTATTCTTTTTTTTTCTAATAGCAATATCTGACCCGAAGTAATTATTCTTTTATCATATTTAATGAATCTCTTTGCATTATATTTGCTGATATTTGCAGGTTTTAAACAATGAGGAAAGATTTTGAACATAATGATCTTAATTTACTTAATTAACTTACTAGGGGGATCATTTACAACCTTCTTTGTAAATACTGTAACCTCAGAGCAGTGACCTCAGAATTGAGAAGGATTTTAGGTGCTAAGTTACTGTTGTTGGGGTTTTTTTTTTTTTAACTGTTATCTCTTTTTGGAGAATGATAGTTTTTATAAGATTTGATGTACTAGTTTAGACCAAGTAGCAAGTATGTTTGGTGTCTAATTAGGCTCCAGATGGCTTAAACTCTTTGAAGATCCACCTGAAGGAGGACCCTGTTAAATTCTTCTGTGTCCTACATAATTATGTTCAAGAGGCCTTAGTAATTTGCACTTAAAAATGATAATTGGCATGGTCCTCAACAAGTTCTACCTTAGTGTTTTAATCCAGCATTGTCACTAAGGTAGACATGCAGAGCTCAATATTATTGGGCAGAACTGGGAACTCCTAGCTTTTTAACAGACACAGAGCATAGGAAGCACCTCCTAGGGCGCCATTTTAATATGGCGACTGAGTCCATTATTGTGACCAGAAGGAAAAGAAATGTGGGGAAACTGGAGAAGCTGTGGGGCACAGAAATATCATTCCCTGTGTTTAGCAAATATTTGCCAATCACCTCTTCATACAAATTTGCTCTTGTGTGTTTGTGTCTGAATCATCTCAGTCTTTTAGACATACTTGGGCTTCCTTAAATGCTCCCCTTCCCCTCTTTTTCCTTTTAAAAATGGTGCATGAAAATATTGGAGTAAACGTAGTCAACTTGTGTGGAGATGGTTTTCCTCCTTATCTGGGCATAAATCAATGTTACAGACGAGAATGAGGAAGTAGTAGGTTCTGCCTACATATGCACCACTGCCAGGGATTGTTGACCTCACTGATTCCAGGAGGGGAAAAAAGAGTCTAAAATAAGTTATTTCAACCAACATGATTTTCTAAATTTGGTTTCTGATGTGATAACTGGGTGGAGCCACTCTTGTTTCACCTCAACCAATTTACCCTGACTTGACTGGGGAAGAGTTTCTGAAACCTCCATCTCTTTAGCAGTGAGTCATCTCCACGCTGCTGAGACATTTTCTAGCCTTTATTGCTGTGTGCAGTTCAAGCTTTTCTCTGGATGTTTTGACTCCTTAAGAAACTCGCAATGACAAATTAACAATCACACTCCTCTGGAATGAAAACATGCAGTAGTAGAGTAATAAATAGCAGTTTTGGAAGCCTGGATAAACACAAAACTCAGCTTCCATACTGGAGAAGGCTCTAGAGGACTCCAGTGTCTGACATATCCCAGCAAGAACACCATTTAAAGCAAAGAGACATGAGTGTTTTTTATTTTCACCGTATTTTCTGACAGATTGTGTTGTAAAACTATATAACCACTTTCATCCTTTAAAATTTAAGTTAGTTTTAGTCATCCTACCTGTCTGATGGCTAATGAATTTCTTTTTCCTGTACTGGGGATAGAACCCAAGACCTTCGCATTGAGCTATGTCTCCAGCCCCCTTTATTTTTTATTTTTGAGACAGGATCTTGCTAAATTGCTAAGTTACTCAGGCTGGGTTTGAACTTTTGATCCTCCTGCCTCAACCTCCCAGACTGCTGGGATTACAGGCATGCATTCCTCTGCCTGGTTCTAAGTGGTACATAATGTAAATAACAGATCAGACATTAAAATAAGGGGTAGCATTTCTTTGGGGAACTCATGTTGGCCTGGGCTTCTTCACTTTCTTTCTCTGATAAAACTAGGAGTAGTAACAAGGCAATGCTGCCTGACTGCGGTGACCCCCACACAGCCCAGCTCTGAGTGGTTCTCCCATGGGGCTACTCCTTCCCCATCCAGGGGGTTGCAAGCTCCGGGTGTGTATCTAGATGTTGTAGCAGAGAATCCATCACTCCGAGTTGCAGTAGATGCCGATCTCATGAAAGATCTGCCAGCTCTTCCTTGCTATACATGCTTGGAAGAAAAGCTGGCCATCCACAGAATCTGAAGAGCTCATCCTTTGGAATTCCAGCTAATGTCCAAAGAACTCTCTGAGATCTCACAAATTTTCGTTCAGTTTACTAATACTGAGGTGTTAGGGCTTAGTGACTTTTCTTTTCCCCTCCTTGCCCATTTCAGTTTCTCATGAAGTTTGTACAGATTTAGACAAACTGCGCCGTGAAGGGGACCCAACCAGCTGCCCTGTGCCTGAGGCGGTAGAGTCCTTTCCTCACCTGGCTGGAGAGGCAGATGGGGCAGAATTTCAGTCTGAGGCTTGTGAGTCAGACGGAGGGAAAGATTGAAATGTTATTAACATGAGAAAAATCTTTTGAACATGAAGTCATCATGCTTGAGGTTACTTTGAACTTTCCTCGTAGTCTCTTTTATGATTTGTACTAGAATCAGCATGCTTCAGCTTTGTGCTAAGGAGCAAGGTGGAGTAAAAGTGGACATGAATTTGAAATTGCGGGACAGCCAGAGACTTTCAGACTGTAGAAATGCTGTGTTGTAATGAATATTTACTTGGCTTGTGGGCTATTTTTTAATGGCTCTTGGGTTCAGGAATTTTGAAAAGTCAGATTCTTTGTAATTTAAATTTCCTTCTAAGCAAGGAAGTATACTATGTTATTAATTTTAAAAATATATATACTTAGAAGTTAAAATTGTGTAATTATCTTAATGCTCCAGAGCTTCTTTTGTGACTAAACATTGGAACTTATTCTGTTGAATACAAGGAATTTGTCCAGAAAAGCTTAAGGAAATTTAGCCTACGCAGGGAAATTTGCTGGGTGTATAAATAAAGGTTTAACTGAAAGGGTGATGCACACAAATTTATTTTATCTGTTAGAGATCATATTTGAGTATTGACTCTTTGTCCTCTTTTTAGGGCTAATGATTGTAGTATTTTGTAGCTGATTTATAGTAATGGGCTGTGTGCAAGATGACTGTGAGTAATTGAACTCATTTCAGTTGCACAAGGACAGCTTTTTTTAATTCACAAAAAATTATTTTTTATAAGTGCAAATGACCCTAGAGATGGTATACCTGGAATCTTAAAATAAGAATAAAGATAATAAAGCATGGCATCCTATCTTGGAAGGAAGACCTCTCCCATTGGAAAATAATTTTAAATAACTCAAGGTTTAGAATTTTTATTTGAAATAATTTGCAAATCATGGCAATGGCTTTTAATCGTTTATTCTTTATTTCTGAGAAGTCTGCATAAACGTTTATAAGAAAATAGCCTTGAGTATTTTAAGTGTAGCAAACCAACAATGAAGAGAGATTTATGCGTGATAACATACTTTCAGAGTTGCTAGGTAAAAATTCCTTATTCCTTTTTTGGAAGACAATTCCTGTATTTGTGTGCTCGTGTGTGCGCTCACACGTGTGTGTGTGTGTGTTTTAAATTCTTAAATATAACAGATCTTTGGGACCAGAGTGGAAAACCTGTATTGCTACTTAACACTACCTACCCAGAGTAAAGAAAGCAACCATATTGTTCAGCCTTAACAAGTTAGATGTATTAACTTACTAAGGAATCTGAGTAATAAAACCTTAATTTTTGTCATAGGAAATATGAATCCTGTTTGGTAAAGCTGATATCGATTCAGGTTTGATAACTGTTTCAACTCAGAGACTTTATGATTTGACATGCTTTCCTTGTATGCCTGTAGACTTTTCCATTTATTTTGGAGTTTTTCATTATTTACTATGAGCTCAGCACTCATGTACTGAGTAATAGTTAGATGACTTCATGTACAGAATCCGTTTTATTGAACAGAAATGGAAAAAAATCCCTCTTGTTTGTAATTAGCCTATAATCAGTAAGCCCTTCTGTTGGCTTTCATCCATTTAAATATATTTTTTGTAACTTCACACACGCCAAGCATATAAATGCATTTTGAATTTAAAACAGAACATTTTAGTAAAACTGGAAACTCAGTATTTCCTTTACTTGTAGAGTTTCTAATCATTCCCATTTACTGGGCTTTGAGCCCTTTCTCAGCACCAGGAGGCCGGGATTCGTACACGCTCCCTTTGCTGGCTCCTGACTGCTCACTGCTTCGGCAGGTCTGGAGGGGACTTCTGTAATGTGCTGTCAGAGCTGTGGTCCCCCTCCTCTCACTTCCTCAGCCTGAATCCATGCTGTGTGGTTTGGAAGGTGACAGCTTCCTGGCACCTCACGTGCAGGCTGGCTCGAAGGAGAAAATGTGCACAGGGAGCCAGGTGGATGGAGGCTGTGTGGACACGCCTTTCACTGATGCTCAGAGAAGGTGGTTGGGTGTTCTTCATTTCTGGTCATTGAACTTTTCCAGAATGTTCCCCTAGGCTCCCCAGAAATGGTATCACAGCGTGATATTGTATGTATAGCTATTTCTCCGGGTTGGAGTTTATAGCTTTCATCAGAACCTCAAAGAGTTCTCTGTTCTTGAACAATCTGTAAGAACCACACACATTTAGAATCAAGATATATGGACATCTTCTGAGGAAAATGAATAAAAGAAATACTAAATGAAGGCTGAGCTACAGAAAAAAACATTTTTCAATCTATCAAACATAGCCATGACCTGGCTGCATGTTGAACTATATTAAGTCAACGTTGCAAACGTACCTGGTCCATGCTTAAAATATATTTTATTTTCAAATAATGGACATAATGTGTGGGAGCTTGTAGCATCCAGGTTTGGAGGGCTACATACCCGTAGCCTTATTGATGATAGTGCCAGATTTTTATCTGTGTTAGAAACTGCTCAGCATGAGACAAAGCAGGTTCTTTTGGGGACACGTCTGTGATTGAGTGAAAACAAACAGCAATCTTGAGAGCCCAGTCTTCTGCTTAGCATTTGTATCAAGAGGTCTGCAGAGCAGGAATGGTTTGGAAGTGAGGAGCCGGTTACCCTCGGGGTGTGTTAAGCACCAGTCACATGTTCCTGTACATCTGACAACATTTGACAGTCTGCAAAACGAGCTTGATAAGGACATCGTGTCTGGGTTCTAGCTGTTACTCTGTGGGCACAATTTCTGGCCTGTTCAATAGCCAAAGAATGAGTTGTTGAATAAGTTACCTGAATTGTTTCTCATGGCAGCCCTGCAGATAGAGTAGATTGTATCATTTTTGCTAACAGGGTATAGGGAGCCACTACTTCCCCAAGGCCACATGGCCCATAGGTAAAGGATTTAGGCCTCTCCTGTTCATGCTGCAACTTGACCTACCTCATAAAGATAGAGATGTTCCATTTTGATCAACTGAGTTTCAGTGCAAGAGAGTTGGGGAGAGGCTGTAAACCTGCAATGCCCTCAGAAATACTAGTAACACGGTGGACTTAGAACAGAGAAAGAGCTTAAACCAGTACATCCGCATGGTGCTATCATGTCAGCTTTTCACAGTTTGGTGGAAGACTACAAAAATGATCGATTTCTATTCCCTCCCTCCCCACTTGGAATTGAACCCGTGGCTTTTGCAGTGAGTTACATCCCCAGTGCTTTTATTTTTTATTTTTATACAAGCTCTTTATAAGTTGCTAAGTTGCCCAAGGGATAAAACAAGAACAAGGTGATCTAAGTTCCTGTTCTCAGAGTGGACCTTTTTTGAGGGTTGACAAATGACAAGAAGTCAAGCAAGTTTAGGGGAAAGAGTGATGTGGGGACTGGGAATTTATTTTACTTGGTGAACTGTGGGATAGACTTCTTTGCAGAGACCTCAGAAAGGTGCTGGACCCAGGTCTAGATGCTTGATGTGGTGAATCAGGGGAAGGTTGCGTCCTCTTTTGTCTCTTGTAAGAACCCTGGTCATTGGACTTAGGGCCTACCTGGGTAAAATCTAGGATGATCTCACCTAGTGCTCCTTAAGTACCTCTGCAGTGATCTCCTTGTCACTATATTAGGTCATATTCACAAATTCTGGGGTATAAACACAATTTTGGGAGAAGCCACCATTCAACACATTACAGGAAACATTGAAAGTTTTTAAGCAGAAAGAGTGGGGGCACCCACTGTGTTTTAAAAAGATCACTGTGATGCTGTGTTGAGAATGGTTATAGGAGGACCTCAACCAAGGAGACCGTCTGGGGACTGTGGGAGTAACCCAGGCGAGATGTGGTGGGGAGAGAGATGGACAAAGGCGGATTTCAGTTCTGTGTCACTGCTGAGTGTGGATTAGAAGTAGCAGGTAAGAAAAAGAAAAATCCAGAATGCTTGCTAGGTTCATAGCAGGGCCCTTCACTGAGAAGGAAAAGATTGGCTTAGGGATAGGTTGGGGCAGTGCTGGTGACATCTGGATGAACTTTGAGAAGTGGAGATGTTAGACCTTTATTTGGATACACAGTTCTGCAGCCCAGGGGGCATAATCTTGAGTGCTGTTAAACTAGAGAGGGTTAGAGAGAGTTGTACTTCAAGCCATGGGGCTGGACACTTGCATCTGAGCAGACAGGGTGAGGTGGGGGTCTTCAAAGGAGTGAAGACGTGATTCCGTCTTCCAGGACTATGAAGGTCACCAGGTTGGTGTCTGTCAGTATCAATCTCATCTGACATAAATGTCGGAGCTTAGAAAAGAGAGGAAGGTGGGAATGCAGGCCATCAGGAGGGCCTGTCTCCACTGCCGTGGGCTATGACAAAGGCCAATGTGTAGTTCACTTTCATTTCGTAATTGTCATTGGTTTCTTTCTACTCTTTCATTCTACGCCCGACAGGCCGATTGGCAGATTTGCTGTCTGACTTTTTTTTTAGTTTTAGATTATATGCTTTTTCTTCAAGCCATCTTCATTTATTAACCTACATTCATTTTTAATTTTAATGCACCAATCAATAATTATTTCGCTTGACAGTTTTTGACAGTCTGCTGCTACATTTAGCTGCTTAGCATGAATTCAAAAGGTGACCTATCAATTTGTACAAATGAAGCCAAGTTCTTTCTTCGTGTGCTTTGAGGAGAGGTAGAAAAATATGTGTGTTTACTCTGCCCTGGGGAATTTTTGATGTAGAATGCATAATAGTTTTTTATATAAAAAATAGAAGACTATAAAGTAGTTAGAAAATTTCTGTTGTGTAGCAATTTACTTATATTAAATTCTACTTATAAATCCATTTGAATGGTCAGATTTCTTTCAATTGGGATTTATATTGTGGAGATCACCTTTTGTCATTAGATAGCTATTTACTGAGTCCTGATTGTTTGCACAGCATTGTTCTGGTGTTATGGGAAATAAATACAGAGTCCACAATAATCTAGTGGTCAGAGAAACAAACCCAGTCCCAAGATTATGATGGGTAGGAAAACTGAGAAAATGACGAGTTTATTTCGCTGTACATCTGCACTTAACGATAATCCTATGTGGCAATTCCAACTGAAGAATCAGGAGCAAAAGTGTATGATCATCTTTGCATGTGTTTGTGAACATATCACAGTCAAGGATGGTCCTCGCTGCAGACTAGACAGCAGGGAGAAATGTTCTTTCTCACTAAAATCGCAGTGTTAACATTCTTGGCAGTTCAGATGGTCTCTGCTGTAGCTGTTGGTTTACATTTTGATAATTTACCAAAGAACGTATAATATTTAATTCCGGGCTGGATTGTGCAACTGAACACAGCCTTCCCAGTGAAAGGCGTGGCAGATGTGAAAATGAGCTTTCTCCTTGGGAACTAGAAGCTCGTTTACTCCACTGGTTCTTCTCTTGGGTATGAGATGACCCACAGGTTACAAATTCTGGGAGAGAAGGAGAAAAATAGATCATGTCATTGCTAACGGGAAAGGAAGTGTTTCATTTTCCTGCTCCTTTGCGGTTAGTTTTGTTTTCCTCCTTGGTCTGGGCTACTTGGCCTTGCATTTCCTGGCAGGATTTAGGGAAGCAGGCACTGACCTTTTGGTGCACTCTTTTATTCTACCCTAAGCATATTATTAATAAGCACTATTTTTTCCTTTTTTTATTTTGTGGCTAAGAATTTTCTGACTTCTATAGTGAGCCTTTATTTCAGCTTAATAGAGTAAGAGTTGGCATATTTTGGACAACACTGACCCTACCCCATGATTTAGTTTAGTTTTTTAAATACCCAAACTGCTTATTGCATTTTGTTGTGGCAACTATGCCAGTCACTAATTGGCACTATGGTTATTTGGCTGTTGCTTTTATTTACTTTGCTCTGGCTTTTGGATTACTTAATAAAATTGCTTGCCAGTTTCCCTCCTATATATGCATAGGGAGGCAAACAGAAACATCGTCCTGAAGCACCTAGATCTTTGGCTTCATAGTCCTAAGAAGCACTTGAAATAGGGTGAAATGAGTAGATCCAGAAGGGGGGTGAGTCATGAAGTCAGAGAGGGCTGGGCTGGATTCGCACACGCCGGCCCCACCTCCCACAGCCCCTGCTTTGGAGACCAGCGACAGCTTCAGGTCTGTGTTCAGGACTTGTCCTGCTGACTCAGAGAGCTGTGCAGTACATGGGCCTGGGCTGGCACCATTATGCCGGTGTGTTAATTCACAGTAGAAAGCATCGCTAACATATTCTCAGGCCCCCATGATCAGCAAGCACATTGTCTCTCTCTACCAAGTGATACGGGAATGTAAATCGTAATTGGAAGCCACTTTATTGATGTGTTTTGAGAAATTGCTGCTCTTTGGCTATAGGTATCAATAATAGTCACAGTGCACACGTTCCCTGAGAAAGATCTGTATGAGCCAGGTGGTTGCTTGGTGCACAAGGAATCTGCATGAGGGTGTGGGGTGCATCAACTGTGATGCTGTACCAATCTGACATAGGTGGCTGCTCTGTTCACCTCAGGAGAAGGATGGCTTTTCCAGCAGGACCTGAGCATCTCAGTGATTGACTACAGCTCTCTCCAGTCATCTCTCTAAGGAGCCCTTGCCAGCAAAGCTACCTTCTTCCCCTAACTATCTAAATACTGCCTACATTGCCCTTGATGATTCTATCCTGTAATCCCTACCTGACCCTCTTTTGGAGGATATCTTCTTTTCTTAAATACATAAATATATTTCATCCAGTGCTGGTAAGGGGCAGGGGTGGTAGTGGTGCTGGTAATTATCTTTCATCAGTTGACTCTGTATGTCTACATTCTAATGTGCTGAATTTCATTCTTACATTCAACCTCTCAGTAGGCAGCCTCTTGCTTCCATTTCCAAGTTCCTGTGGGGAAGTGGTAATCCTCACTGAACTCTGGATATGCCCCTTGGAGGCTGTGGAGTGGATCTGATTATGCCTTCCTATCAAGCTCTATGAGTTGCATAGTGACATAGATGCATTTATCCACATTAGCAGTAGACCACCTCCACTGGTTAAATCCAATCTACTATCCCTTTTTGCAAATAAAGTTTTATTGGAACACAACCATATTTATCTCATGTCTATAGCTATTTTAATATGATATTGGCAAAATTGATTTGCCTATTTTGCAATAGGCCAACAAAGCCTAGGATATTTACTCTCTGGCCTTGTCAGCAAATGCTTGCCAACTCTAGTCTATACCTTTGGAAATCATAACGTTGCAGCAAAGAAAGCCAGAAGTTCCTCATCTCCTGCTCCAACTCACCATACAAACAGAGGAAAAGAGAAGGAATGGGGCTTGCCCAAGTTCACAGAGCTGATTAGTAGGAAAGCCAGGGCCTAAGCTCAGATCTTCCAACCCTTAGTAATATTAGTTGTCCCCTGCTTTTAGCAGAGAGACATTGTGAATTCTTTGGTTTACAGATGATCCGCCATTCCCATACTGAAACAAAGCTTCTTTTAGTGACAGGAGCTGCTTCCCAAACTGACTTCCCCAGGTCAGATCACTAGCCAGCTTGGCATTGATACTCATTTATTAATCTTACAGACGATACCTACTGCAGGTTAGGAATGAGAATAAGCAATAGGGATGCGACAAACAGGCCCTTAGGAAATTTGGATGTGAGGGGCCCTCAGATATCTCCATATCCTTTTATTTGCAGTGTGGTAAGTGTCATTGTAAGGCTGAGTGCTGCAGAAGGCTACCATCACGCCAAGGAAGAATGTACAAATTCTGCCTTGAGCGGATGGGATGGGGTCAGGAATGGCTCCTCAGTGTTGCAGTTGTTGAGCTGTGTCTCAGAGAAAACAAGCAGAGAATTGCAGCAGAAGGGCTGAGACCCTCTAGACATGAGTGAGCCTGGTGTCCTGTGACTTGGGCCTTCTTGTCTACCAGGACAAGACGCAGGCCTCCGGTATGTGGTGAGGGGATGAAGGGAGACAGACAGCTGGGGAAGTGGGTTGGAGCCAGATTGTGAAGCCCATGACTTTTCCTGTTGAGGAAAGGTTTTAGTCGAACCATTGGGGTTTCTAACCTGTTCTTTTAAAAGAGGACTCATACATCCATAGGTGCACTGAGCATTGTCTGTGGATTTATTAATCAGTACCACTAGTGCAGAAATAGTTTTCTTTCAAATATATGTGACTGCCTGATACTGGGATTCTTCAATCAAAAACTATGTAAAATGTTACTAAATTATTAGTATCTTTTGATCATTCTATATCTTCCTAATCAACAGATATTAAAGGTAAAAGACCTTTGGCTCAAAGTCCGCAATTTCTTTTGTTTAAAATTAAATTGTGGGGATCCGATGCTGTTGACAGCAGGAGCCATGACTTATTTTGAGTTGACAAAGGACGTAAGGTCCAGAGTCAAGTTGCTGTGAATTCTACTATGTGAACTTGAGCCAAGTTATTTAATGTCAATAGCCTAAGAGTCTTTATCTCCAGTAGTACAATCATAATTATTCTTAAGATTTTATAAAATACGGTAATTTATGAAAAGCATGCAGATGGGTCAGGTGTGTGGCAGGTAATGTAGCCATTTTTAAATTTGGAGTTTGGCTGGCATGTACACATGTTTCTTAGAGCTGGCTCAGTGAAGAAGATGAGTCTCAACAAGGAGTTGCACGCCCTGTTGTTATCCAGGTGAGAAATAATGGGGTCTGGGTGAGGGCAGCAAGAGAGGAAATTCCACTTCCAGTGTTGGTTTGGGCAGTGAAAATCCACATTCTGTTCATGCCTGGAATAATAAACAAGGCAGTGAATAGAGCTGCATGAGACTTAGTTCTGATTAATCTAGGTAAGGATGCACCCAGGCTACCTTTTAAAAATGAATTTAATGAATTGAGAACCCCTCGCAAAAACATGAGAAAATGAGTTACAGCATAAGCGTATGGTTCTTTCATTATTGGTGTTTGGCCCTACAATTTAGCCTCCACCCACAATAGAACTTTCATAGAAATACATGCATCACAATATGTAATATATCCTGTATTTTAAAAAAATTAGGTAACAGACATTTTATTAAATAACCATGTATCTGTGCTTAGGAAAAATGTTGAATGTTCAGCTGGGATATTTTTATTTCCTTTTTTATTTCTATTGTTTTCAGAATGCATATAATATTATTATTCTGCGGCAGTGGGTCTTGAACCCAGCATGTTCACACTGAGCTACATCCCCAGGCTCTTTCTATTTATTTATTTTTTTTATCTTAAGACAGGGTCTCACTAAGTCACTAAGTTGCCTAGGCTGGGCTGTAACTTACCATCCTCCTGACTCAGCCTCCCACAGATTGGAGCCAACATATCACCTATACGATCGTTGTCATCATTACTACTACTACTACTACTACTACTACACAGAAACACAGGGCCTTGCTCATGTTAGACAAGTGCTGGACAGCTGAGCTACACTCCCAATCCTATGTATGTATTTTTAAAAACACTAACACTATGGAAAATACCCACAGAAAGGAAAGCATTGGAAAAACTAGGGGCATTTGCCCTCCTTATTTCAGGGGAGCTGTTGTGCAAACGCTGGTGGTGGAGGTGCTCTCTCTGCGTTTCATTTCAGTCAGCTGGTGCCCTTCTAAATCGAGGGATAACGGGGGCTGGCTCGGAAAGGTGGGTGGAAGTGAGAAAGGAGAGTAGCAGTCGTATGTGCTGCTGGGGCCAGTCGCGATCTATTACATTTTATTGAATTTTCAAATGTTAAATTAGAATCTGGGCTGACTGGAACATATGATTCCTACTATTTATCATCACTTCTCCATCTGCAAGTTCTCCCACGTGGGTGCATGCAGGGGTACACAGCGGAGGTTGAGACCCTCACCTGAGGCCGCAGGACCACAGGTCCAGAAGCTCGGATGGTGAGTCTGCTCTTAGGCCTGTTACTTCCTTTTGTAATTGACCAAGTCATTAACCTCCCTGACTCCAGTTTCTTCATTGTGAATGAGGATTAATCGTATCCATTCTGACTATCTCAGAGGGCTCCTTTGAATATGCATTAGGAATGGGCTATAAAGTGCTGTGCGTAGGGGTTCTTTTTATTTCTTTCCTTTTTGTTTTTTTGCAATACTGGTAACATTAAGCTGCATCCCCAGACCTCCTTATTTTTTTAAAGACAGGGTCTTGCTAACTTGCCATGGCTGGCCTTGAATTTGTGACCTCCTGCCTCAGCCTCCAGCAGCTAGAATTACAGACGTCCCATTGTGCCCTGCAGCAGAGTTGTTTTTAGGGTGGTTATGGGAAAGTGAAACAGGCTTTCTGGACCCTGGGACTTGAGGCTGAGGTCAGTGAGCCTTAACTCCTTGTCTGTCTTGTGCACCAGAGAGATTCAGTGTTTAGAAACTTAGGTGAGAAGAGTGGACCTTTGGGCGTGGATTATCAACAGTGGGCAAGCAGCGGAACCACCGAAGGGCTTGTCAAAACACAGATCCCTGGGCCCCTTGCCCAGTGGCTCTGACTTAACAAGTCTAGGGTGGGGCCAGAGAATATGCATTTCTAGCAGATTCCTCAGTGATCCTGACACTGCTGGCCCAAGGGGCACACTGGAAGGGTGAGGGGCAGGCAGGTAAAAGATCAGTATTGAGACAAAAAAGCAGCCAGCTGGATTTTATATCCACACACACATATAGACACACACTGTCACATACATAACTGAGCCGGATGCTCTCTGACATCCTGCCTTTCTCTTGAATGTTTTGTTCTCTCTTTCTTCACACTTTGGCCAGTAGACACGAGATGTGACTCGAGGGGTTCGCCCAGAAGCGACCTCATAATGCGGACAAACCCTTATTCCAAGACATTGGCGTACTCTCACTTACGTGCATCAGAGGCCATCGTTCTCCATTTTAAAAATTCAGTGAGTAAGCAAATTTTATGTCTCCAAAAGCTATTCCTGTAAGCCGAGTGTTTGTCAATTAAAATAGAGGAAGCGGGCTGATTAACGCAATCTTACTGAAATGTACTCTTGGAGCCTCCTCTCCAGACGCAGGGTTTGGACCGGATCCCTCCTACTCTTCTCTCGTCACTCCATTGTTTGCTAAAGTTTAATTTGCTGGCACGGTATTTCTTTTTTTTTCAGCTGGGGTTAATACTTCTGCATGATTCTTTCACTAGAGGGGATGATTAAGAGAGGGAGAGTTGGCATTAATTGCTTCATCAACTGTGCGCGTGAGTCATCTCCCGCTTGTCTTAGTAATTCATCTGGAAGGAGGAGAAGTGTTGTCTTTGGTTCCTGAGGCCAGATTGGGCTTCAGTTAACTAGGATGCTCCCTCAAAGGGACTTGTGATCAGAAGTGTTTCATTCACTTACTGAGGGAATGAATAGACTGTGAATCTCATTATCCTAGCATGTAAATATATAAATATATAAATGGCAAATTGCAATTACTTCCTCGTGTTTATTGGTGATCAGAAGCCACAGGCAGCTGGGATGTCAGCCCTAGGAGAGCGCTGTATTGAAACTGGTTGATTAAAAACATGAAAACAAAGAGGTCTGCTCTGGCCCCTGCCTTCATCGAGTTCCCCTCTCCTAGCTTCCAGTATGATTAACAGAAGTGTCGAGGCGGAAGAGGACAATTTCCAAATCAAATGTCTTTGGTTCTTTGTGGGATCTACAGTGGTGGCTAGGTTATTTGGAAACACAATTGTAGGTATTTTAGGTCCCTGGTTTTCTACTTCTTAATGTTCAGTGCTCTCGTGTCTTCCTGTTGGGCTCAAACCTTCCTCTTCTGACTCAGTCTTCTCTGTTTCTTTTCTCACTCTGCCAAGTCACCGTTCTTCCTCTGCCGTGGCCTTTTCTCACTTACTGTCTCACTTACTTGCACGGCCCTTTCCACTCAAATGTGATCACTGTTCCTTTGCACAGAAGAGGTTATCCCTAGGTGGACCTGATAATCTTTCTCTTAACTATTATATTCATTTGTCTCCAGGGAGAATGTACAGTTGTGCACATCTTAAGTGGGTTTTGATGAATGCCTGTGAGTGCACAGACACCACCCCAGTCAAGTGTAGGGCATTTCCATTCTCCCAAAGACAGTCCTTGCATACCTTTTTGTCAGTTCCCACCTCTTTCTAGTCAGCCACTGCTCTGATTTTTCATCACAGGTGAGCTTTGTCTGCTCTTGAATGTCACACACATGAGTCATCCACTGTGTCCCTTTGGTATCTCTTTCCTTCAATTCAGCACATTTTTGAGACTCATTCTTATTGGTGCATAAATCAACAGCTCATTACTTTGAAAAATGCATGTACTACAGCTTATCTGTTCACTTGTTCATGGACACTTGGGGTTGTTTCCATGTTTTGACTGTTGTGAAGAAAGCGGCTGTAAACACTCATCTGCAGGTCTTTTGGTGGACATATGTTTTCATTTCTTTTTGGAGTAGAATTGCTAGGATTTAGGGTTAGTGTGTAATTTTACAAGAAGTTGCCAGCTGTCTAAAGTGACTGTAGCATTCAGTGCTCCTTCCACCAGTGTATGAATACTTCAGCTACTCTATATCCTCACTGACATTGGAGGTCATTCTCTTTCTAAAATTTTAGCCATCCTGCTAGTTGTGAAGTAGTATCGTGTGGTTTTGGTTAACTTTCCCAATGACTAATAATGTCGATCATATTTTTTATGTGTTTATTGGCCATCTGTGTGTCTTCTTCAGTGTACTGTTGTTTAGGTCCTTTGATCATTTTAAAAACTGGATTGGGTTGGAAGACCCATTTTGACGTATTGGCTATGTCTTTAGTGAGATGTATGTACCACAACATGTTTTCCCCAGTGTTTGGCGTACCTTTTTTATTTTTAGAACTGTTTTTGGATAAGTAAACAGTTTTTAATGAAGCCCAGTTTATCTTTTCAGAATACATGCTCTGTAAAATTTCTTTATAAAGTACCCTCTGGTTACTAAGATTTTAGCGTTCTAGTTTAGTATTAACATCCTACCGAGTCTATTTGCTAAGTCTAAACTTAGAATTCTAGTTTAGTCTATGATCCATCTCAAATTGGTAAATTTATTTTAATATGTAGTATGAAGTAGCGATCAAGGTCAATTTTTTCATATATTCATTGAAATGTATACAATATTATAGAAAAAATTTTCTTCCCAATAAAGTTGCCTTACTATCTTTCTTTAAAAAATAATTTGAGGGCTGGGGATTTAGCTCAGTGGTTCTGGTGACTGCCTTGCAAGTGCAAGGACCTGAGTTTGATCCCCGGTACCCCCCCAAAAGAACAACAAAAAAACTTGACTATATATACATATATATTGTCCTGTTTCAGTACTCTGTTTTATTCTATCAGTGTGCATACCTTATCTATATCAAAACCAAATTGACTTATTTGTTTTTTTTGGGTTTTTTGGGGGGGCGGTACTGGGGATCGAACTCGGGACCTTCCACTTGTGAGGCACGTATTAGCACCACTGAGCTAAATCACCGGCCCCAACCTGACTTGATTTAAATAATTTCATAGTATGATTTGGTATCACGTAGGAAAAATTCTCTTTTTCCTTTTATTCAAGACTGTGTTTTATGTTCTAACTCCTTTGGAGTTCCATATAAATTTTAGAATTGATTAGTTTACTCTAGGGCTGGGGATTTAGCTCAGCGGTTCGGTGGCCTGCCTTGCAAGCGCAAGGACCCGAGTTCAATCCCCGATTAGTTAACTTTACAAAAACCTGTTCAAAGTTGATATTGTGCTGGATTATGAGAGAAACTTGCAATCCACTTTCTCTCACTAATATGCAAATTTCCTTTTATTATCAATTTTATAAGAATTTTTCATTCACTTTTGTCAGAAATGTGTGTTGCATTTTGTGCACTTCATTTTTCTGCTTTTATGAGATGTCATATGGGTTTTCTCCTTTACATAGTGAATCATATTGATTGATTTTAGTTTGTTTTTGTTTTTTGGTACTGGGGATAGAACTTGGGACTTGGTGCTTGTGAAGCAGGTGGCAGAACCACTGAGCTAAATCCCCTGTTCTTGATTGATTTTAAAATTTTTTGATTGATTTTAAATATTAAACCCATTAAGATTGTTACTGTCAAAACAATCACACTAACAACAACAGCAACAAAACTCAGAAAATCATAAGTGTTGGTGAGGATGTGGAGAAACCAGAACTGTTTAGTGTTATTGCTAAGAACGTAAGTGTTACAGTCACTGTGGAAAACAGTATGGCAGTTTCTCAAAAATTACAAATAATTTTTCTCTGTGCTGCAGAATTCCACTTCTGAATGTATACTGCAAAGAATTGAAAGCGAACTCTTGAACACTCAAATAGCATTATTGACAGTAGGTAAAATAGTGAGCAAAACACAATAGGCAAAATGTGGAAGCAATACAAATGTTCATTATAAGAGGAAGAGTTAGATAAGCCAGAGCTGATATATACAGCCCTAAGAAGAAAAGATATTCTGACATGTACTACATTCTGAGTGAGCCTTGATGATATTCTGTTAAATAAGTCACAAAAAAAAGACAGTAATTCATGATTCCATTTCTATGAGGTAAGTGCAGAAAATCAGAGATGCAAAGTAGAATGGTGGCAAGTGAGGAATGGAGAGTTATTATTTAATAGGCACAGTTTCTGTTTTACCAAAGGAAAGAGTTCTGAAAATGGATGGTGGTGATGGTCACACAGCATTATGAATATATTTAATTCAGCTGGACTACAAGAAACAGTTAAGATGCTTAATTTTGTTGTATATATTTTACCATTACAAAAATAATGAATTAAAAAGAAAACAGTTTATCATTATGTTATTACTATTTTCATCTGATGCTAGAATTGTTTTGCTCTTATTTTGTTACTATTTTTGCAACTATGTCCATTAAGAATATTTGACTAAATTTTACCTTTATGTAAAGTTCCTCAAAGATTTTGGTGTTGGTATTATGCTGAATTTAAAAGATGTGCTGGTGGAGCATTCTTAGTTTTGCTATTTTCTCAAAGAATTGGTGTAAGATTGGCTTTACTTCTTTGAAAAGTAGAGCTGAGGTTGTAGCTTAGTGGTAGGGCGCTTACCTAGTCTGCCTGAAGCCCTGAATTCAATTTCCAACACTGCCAAAAATAAACCATAAAAATAAGAGAAAGGACTTGTTTAGTAGTAAGTGTTTCTCATGCTCAAATGTATAGGGAATGTTTTTTGTTTTGTTTTGGCTTGGTTTTGGTGGGGGGGTTACCGGGTACAGAACTCTGGTCCTTGTACTTGTGGAGCAGGCGGTGGAAACACTGAGCTAAATCCCTGGCCCCTATAGGGAATGTTTTAAGCTTTCCTCTGCTTGACTGCTGACTACATTTCTCACTTACCTGATTTTCCCTGTAACAGTTGCTTTAAATGTTTCTAGGCCATTAGATTCCTTTGGCCAGTATAGAATGTCCCTCATGGTAATTTATAATACTTTTTACCTTAAATTTCCTTTGATATTCACTGTGCTCTCCTGGCTTTTGTTTTTAATTTTGTTTATATTTTATTTTTTAATCTTTTATTTTCAACTTCATTATATACTTTCATTGTAAATGGGTCACTGTTCCCCCCATATATTGTTTACAGCTCCAATTCTACTAGTCTTGACCAGATTACTGACTATATTTGTTTTCTTTTTTTTTTAACCCATTTGTTATTTCAAATATGAGTTGCCAGTGGAACATCTGGGTAGCAGATAATCAAATATACGAGTTTAAGGTTGGAAGGACTTAGAGATTTGAGAGTTGTTAGAAAAACTGTAGGAGCTCTTCCCGCAGAAATGATAGAGTGAGGAAGAGAAGAGAACCCTGAGAATCCTTTAGTGCATGGATTTAGAGGGGGCTTGACCCATCAGACAGAGTTAGAAGGCCAGTTCTTACGTGAACTGGCTTATCTCATCTTGAGTAAAGCATATAACCCTTCCAGGGACCTGTTTCTTCTGAGATCTCACTCTCCCTTCCTCATTAAATCAACAGCCTTTTCTTGCGTATCTGTTACGTGCCATAATCTGCTCTAGCTACTGAAGTTAAAGCACCAGATGACACATGGTTACCTCTAGTGCTGGGTGCAGGCAGTAGATCCAACCCTCGATCTCTGTTACAGCAGAACTTCTGTTTTAGAACCACAAAGAGGGGCATCTGAGTCAGATTGACAGAGGGAAAGAGGAGTCATGAAAGCCTTCTGAACCCATGGCTTTCACACTAAGCTTCTGAGAAGTAGATCAAACAGGCATGCGCAAGGGAATGGATACAGTGTGTGCAAAGAAAGACAAAAGAAGTGCAAACGGTATATGAATGGGCTGAACAGGGAAACAAAGTTGGTGAGACTGCAGCGTAGTAAGGCTGACCAGGAGGGGCCTTGTATGCCAACCCAAGGGATTGGACTGTATCTGGTATGCATTTCACACCCAAGGGAGGACTTCACACAGGGACATGGAAAGTCAGATGTGAGTTTCAGAACCCTCATTCTGTTAGTTTCCTATATTTGACAAGGGATCAGGAGAGGGACAGGGAGTCCAGAGAGAAAACAGTGATAGAAATCCCAGTGAACAGTGAAGGCTTATTTATCACCCACAAAGCACATGCTCCATGTTAACCCCAGCTCTGTGGCCCAAGGCTGGCAAGGTCCTGTTCTTACTAATGGCCCTGGGAGTGACAGAATAGAAGCATCTAGAGGGCTCGATGACTAATCATCCCTTGGAGATGAATGTGAAGAAAGAGTTTCTGATCTGGAGCTGGGGGGACAATTGACACCATCCACTGTGCTGAGGACCCCAGGAAGAAATGAATGGGCCTCCAGGGGCAGGTGTCCAGCTCGCACCTGCATAAACAGGTCTGGATCTCAGGAAGGGCCTCTGTGCCTCAATTATCCAGTGAAAAAAATGGATCAGATGTTTAGGTTGCTTGATTTTATTTTGTTCCATCCTTTAGTTTGGTCTCTCCCTGCCGAGTTGCCTGAGTGAGGACAGGTTTCCTTAAATATTTCTCCCATTGTGGGGCTGTGTAAAACAGGAGGGTTGTTAGTAATTAGTGTAGGTAGATCTGAAATCCAGTGCCATCACTTTCAAGACTCACCCCTCCTCCCTTTCCTTTACTCCCCCACCCTAGCATGAGCTCACAGCCTGCATTTTTGCTTGCCGCAATGGCTTGCTGTAGGCAATTTTGCTAATATTCCCATCACACGATGCCCAGAATACCCAAACTGGTAGGATCTTTGGTGCTGATCTCTCCACTTACAGATGGGGGACTGGGGAGGTCATGTGCCTTGCAAGGTTGCAGTAGGGCTGAGGTTAGAGCTTTTGATTCACCAGTCTCGTTTTTGCACTGTGCCTCCCTCTCCCTCACTCCATTCACTTTGGTGCTTAGAGAGCAGGGCAGCAAAGTTCTGCAGTGTTGGTGCAGAAGATGGGA
This sequence comes from Fukomys damarensis, assembly GCF_012274545.1. Classification (NCBI taxonomy): domain Eukaryota; kingdom Metazoa; phylum Chordata; class Mammalia; order Rodentia; family Bathyergidae; genus Fukomys; species Fukomys damarensis. Next base: position 24,997,448 of record NW_022900922.1, read on the forward strand.
AATGACTAAGCCTGTGTGTGTAACTTTGAGACTTCTTGTAAAAGTCAAGAAGAGGGGCCAGGGATTTAGCTCAGTGGTTCCTCTGTCTGCCTTGCAAGAGCAAAGTCCCAAATTTGATCCCCAGTACCAAATAAATGAATGAATGAATGAATGAATGGAAAGAAGAAATTGTCTTGGTTCTGGCGAAGGGAGGCCGTATCCTTGGGTATTGCCCTTGAATCAAGCAGCCCCTTGCTCAGCGAGCCCTCTGAAGGATTACTGTGAAGAATCAATCCTTTCCCCCCAAGGGTAGGAACTCACTGCACTGCAACTTCAAAGAAAAAGTAAAAAGCACAGAAATCACCAAACAGTGTGGGAAGTACTTCTTGTGGGTAAGAGTTTCAAGTGCGAGAGAAGAAATGTGTGGAAAGGACATTTACTTTCATCAGCTTAGAACATCTGTGTTTTATTCTCTAAAAAGAAGCAACACCTCCCATTCTGGTAGTCCCCAGGCAGGTAAGCCTGAGATTTTGATCTGTACGGGTTCTTCGAGGGAGAGCTGCATAGCACCTCTTAGTAGTGATTTGCAGCATTTGGCTGACTCTGTAGAGGCAAGGGGTGGTGAAGCACCGCTGTGGGAAACAGCAGACCAGCCCTCTCTCTGCAACCCAGCCAGACATGCAGGCCGCACTCGGCAGACCCTGGAGGCCGAAGGGAAGGAGTTGGGAAGTGAACATTAGATTCTCTTGTTTATTTTTAACTCAGTGTCTACCTCCAGAACATTAATACACTGTGGACTCCCTGGTGGGTGTTTGTCCTCCCTCCTCTTTTATATATTTCTCTTCTTTTAGGTAGACTTGGTTTTTTAGGTGGTAAATGAAACATAACACAGAAGTTACTAATTTAACCTTTTTTTCATTTATTTATTTGGTAGTGCTGAGTACTTAACAGAGGCGTACCCTACCGCTGAGGTCCATTCCAGCCTGCCTTTCTTTGTTTCTTTACTTTGCTTTCTTTCCTCTCTTTCTTAGCCTCCCCGTCTCCCTCCCCTTGTCTCTCTCCCTCTCTCCCTCCCTCCTCCTCTCCTCCTCTGTTCCCCCTCTCTCTCTCCCTCTTGGGCTTCCTTTCTTGAAGAGTCTTGGCAAATTGTCCAAGCGGGCTTTGAACTTGTGAGCCTCCTGAGTAGCCAGGCTTACAGATGTGCACTGCCACGCACGCTCAGCTGTTCCAGCCATGTCTGCCTATGCGGGTCAGTGGCAGTAAGATTCACAATGTTACCCAACCAACATGAACCCCATATAGCTGGACTTTTATTATAAGTAAATTTTCCCACATTGAACAAAGAAAGGAAACATTACCCTTGACCCCGCAGCCCAGCATGGGCGTTGTTAGAATTAAGATGTTAGTCTCCAAGTCTTGTCTCCTGTTGATAGGATTCTGTTGAACCCTACTTGTGGTAGTGTTCATAGAGCTCTGGAGAGAATTGAGTCGTCATGGAAAGATGGACCGCCCAATCCTAATCTCCCCATTTAGAGGAAGAAGCAGTGGCCCAAAGGGCCCATGGCTTGCTTAGCTGGGCAGCGGCCTGGCTGGGCCCAGGGTTCTGGCTCTCTGTCTCCATAGCACCACCCCCTGGGCTCATCTGTCTTTGCTTTCAAAATGTGTTACACAGAATTCATAGGTGGTTTATTTTTAGGGTGATCTTTCTTTTCTCTGTTTTTTTTTCCTTTATGTGGTTTCTGTGTCTGGATTTTTTTTTTTTTAAAGTGGTGTCTTCAAACAGGCATTTGTTCTAAACAAGAAAACCCCAACATTCATGCCATTCCTAGGGCTCATTACTCATGACCCTGATACTCACCCCTACCAGCCAAGTCCTGCTTCAGCTATGATTGGATTCAGGATGTTGCTATTTGGAGTGTTTTCTTCCCCCCTTCCCTATTTGTGTTGAGGGTTATAGTAAAACCAGTAAAGGTAATAGTCATTTTTCCAAGCTGAGTTCTTAGCCAGTTTCTTTTCCTCTTCTTAAGATCTGTTTTCTACTTAGAAATGAGGTGAAAACTCCTGTAAGCAAAGCCTTGCAGCCAAAAGACGGCCTGTTTGCTTCCCATACCCTCAGGCTGATTTGTTCCTTAGCTCTCTGTGCTGTCCTCTGCCCAGCTCCTGAGTCCTCCCCCCCCTCCGGGGGGGGGAGCAGATTTCACGTTGGAAAGGAAATACTGCAGGAGACTGGGGTATAGTGTTTGGGGCAGCCATGGCAACCACAGCCTTAAAAGGAGGCCTGGTGCGGGCTGCTTTGGAAATGGCCAGGATTCAGCCTTATCTCAGGACTTCTGCACAGCCCAGACCATGTGACCACCCCGTAAGGTTATTAAACCTGGCTCTCCTCTCCCTCCTCCTCTGTTCACACAGCAGCCGCACAGAGGGAAAGGAAGCCCACAGAGGGCTGAGAACTCGGAGGAAGACTAGAACAACAGAGGCAGAGCAGGAGTGTGTTGTCTTGACAGCACCCCAGCTCTTGAGAAGCACCCCCAAACCCTTGTCAACACTCTGAAAGACAGTTGAGCATGACATGGGCAGGGACTAAGAAAGGTCAAATCCTAGAAGACCCCAGAATTTAGCTGCTCTGCTTTATTTGAGGCTTTTTCTCCCTGCTTTTGAAAAGCATGAACTTCCTACCACGTGTGTTTCATAAAAAATGTTATTGAAAAGGAGAATGAGAATTCAGATTAAGCTTCCGTGGCTTAATAATAGTTTATTTTGCAACTCTGAATAGTTTTTTTTCTTTTCATTCAGCAGATCTTTCTGGGTGTCATTCCATTTAAGTAGTGAGTTTCATTTCGAGTGGATTAAGAATTTTAGTTTTTAAACTCTGTAATGTATCGCTTCCTACTGAGAAATGTACTTTGTACCAAAAAAAAAAAATAAAATAAAATTGTTGATAGCTAAAATCTCTTTGGTTCCAAAGAAGGGTCCATCCTGATTGCTGAATTTCGAATGTTTTCCTTGCCAAGAGACTATGTGATTCTTGATCAAAATCATATGGGTCTGACATTTCATTTGGGGAAGTCTGAGGAAGCTGGTGAGGTCTTATGTTAATAAAAACAAGTGACTCTTTTTCTTCTTATCACCTCTTGGTATCTGCCCTACTGGCTCATGGGCTGCGGTCTGACTTAGCTCTCTCCTTGGAAGTCGCATTGTGCCTCACAAATCTCTTACTATGACCTACAAACTGTTCAGACCTCACTCTGGTGAGTCAAAGGTAAGAACATGAATAAACAAACTGGGAAACAACAGCTCCCCTTTTCTGACTAGCCTTCCCTGAAATCCACTTGGGACCTGCCTTTGAATCCAGTTAGCTGTGTTTCTTCCTCTTTCGCCTGCTCCCTTGCTCCTGACTTTGAGGATCTTGTTCATCCCCTGCTTTTATTTTCATTATTTCTGAAGCAAATGACAGGGAAAGAGTTACTCAATTTGTGAAAACATGCAGTGGTGCGGTCACAGATTCTGAGATTAGCCTGAAGTCTGTGACAGTTTCAGATGGATGACAGCGAGATTTTTTTTTCTTGCTGACTTCTGAGCTGTTTTTGTTAGTTTTAAAAATGCTGGTTAGTACTGAATAATTGAGAAATTTCTTTCTGCTGTGGAGTTGGTGAACCTTTGAAAATAACAAATCAGCAAATACCAAGGAACTAGGTACATGCTTTCTATTTCTTGTCTAGTGGTAAATCAAATAGAAGAAGAGCAACAAAAATAAGTCGTTTCTGGAAAGAAAGTACAGCTGTTAATTTGGGGCCAGAGTTTGTATTGTACATGTTAAATTTAAAAAAAATCTTTCTGAATATACTTTTAAAAAATACTTTCCTGAAATACTGGAAGATTTCTGTCTCTATAAAAATTAGCTTGGTTGAAAAAAAAAGCAGGTGTTCTAAAGATTTTATTTTTTTGAGTTAGAAGGAAAGTCATAGAGCTGAAAGGGCTTTAATCTGTCTTGATTTTCTGATTTTATGGATGATAAATCTGAGCATAGTAAGGTTAAATGAACAATCCTAGAACACACAGTTTAATGTTGGGAATGAAAACCAGCTCTCCAGACTCCTCATTTAATGCTTTTTATCCATTGGCTACAAATTTTAATTTAATTAGGACCTTTTTTGGTTACCCCAAATATTTTAAAGATTAATTTGCCTTGAAAATTTAGTATGTTAACTTAATTGTTCTCATACTTCAGAAAGAACACAAATCTTCCTGAACTAAATGTTATTACCATAGAGTGTGGAGAGTCTCGGTTCCCTCTCTCTCTCTCTCTTTCTCTCCCTCCCTTCCCCTCTCTGTTTTATACTGAGCATTCTTTAATGATTGTTGTTTTAATCCAGTTTACAGAAAGGTTTATGTGTTGAGGGAAATGCCAGTGTCACCTGCCGTATAAATTTGAAACAGTACGGCATCACCTGGGCGAGGGCTAGGAGTAGAAGTGGGAGAGTTGAGAGGCGGCTGGCACTTAGGCAGCTCAAAGAATGATCACGTCAGCCTCCTCCCCTGCTAGCACAGGTGTATGTTGGCCAGGTCCTTCTTCAGCCGCCTCCATGAGTGATGGTGTGATGGACCGAGGCTTGAAGGGTCTTTAGGCCTTGCTCAAATCTACAAGGTGCATCGTTACTTCGCAGTCAGCTGAAAAGTTAACCAGTGAGCAGGGGGACTGATTGGGGCTTTTCTCCCTCTGCCTTGCTTTGTTTGTGGCATATCTCTTGCTGTGCCATTGGAAAGGACACATGGAGTGGTCACATATTGGCTGTGGCTGCTCCTTGCATTCTGAAAGCATTGTGGGTGAGCACTGTGCTGTCTCTGGAGGGGACCTCGTTCTGCTCACTGGCACAGTGCTTTCTTCTGCTTGGGCGGGTCTCTTGCTAGGATGGGCAGAGGGGCGTGTGGCCGATTATTGGTGAGGACAGTGTCCCTGTCCCACTGTTAATTGGACTTGAGTATTTGTTTAGATTTACCCATTTTGGAGAGACTTATTTCATGTTGTTTAATCTGCATTTAAACTGGAAGGAAGGAGGAATGCTTGGTCCTTTGGGGAAGGCAGTCTGGTCATTTAGTGAGAGAGGACAACACCTAATGTGTTAATTAAAAACATTTGAGGATTAAGCCCTGTGAGAGTGTTCTCATCTCTTATTCTAGAATTGGGGAAGGAGTAAACTGTGGGGGAGAAACATAGATAAGTAGAATTTTAGAGTATGAAGAAATTAGGCTTGACTCTTCAGAGAACACCAGGAAAAAAATTAAGTAGCAAGAAGCTAAGAAAAAATTTTTAAAGAAGCTTTTAGGAGGAGGAAGAGGGAGGAGTAGAAGGAAGGAGGAGAAGATGAGCAGGAGGAGGAGGAGTCGTAGAAGAACACTGCTACAGAGATGACTGGATGGCTACATTCTGAACAGTGTCTTCATAGGCAGGGTTTGAAGGGAAGCGAATGCCTGCAAAGAATCCTAGACAAGTCCAAAGGGTAAAAAATAAGCAGATATTTAAAGGAGCGGAGATTATAATAGTTTGGTGACAGTGAACTTACTCGTGTTTAAAACCTTTTGTCCTTAGTATTTGATAATATGCTAATATGAGACTATGCTAATAGTATGCTAAGAAATGTTACCAATTTATAATCTAAATCAAATTTAAATGGAACCTTCGAGTCTTCATACAAGAATATTTGGGGTCGAAGAATTCAAAAAACATTACACAAAATACATCGCTTGTCTGCTTTTCTAGGACCAGAAAGACGTTTTCTCTTGAAAAAGTAAGAGAACTCTTTCCCCACTATTCCTAGGTGGGAATTCTCTGAGTCTACCTAAGCTTGGGGATTACGGATAGTGCAGAAGCTACACTAATATCTATACTTCATTTGTTCTTTTTCACAAACAGTGTGCACAACCATCATCCTTAGGAGTTCCCCAGTGACGACTCACTTTTGTTCCTGCTTCCCTATTTCTCTAGTAACGATTTAAAGTTTTAATTTTGAATACTTGGAATTAACCATTTTCAGAGAGTGTAGTCACTCAGAATGTTTAAACACATCAAATGAAGTTAGAAGGACAAACACACACACAGACACACACACACACGCTTTGGGCAGAAGTCATTGTAAAAGTGGTGTAAAGTTTTCTTCCTCCTAAAGGGAGCACAGTGTCCATTTCCTGGATGCCTACCATCATCTCTAGGAGACGGTAACGCTGAAGTAATAGAGTTGTGATGCCTCAGGCCTCGTCATGTCATTTTTCTTAGAACCCTCACCTCTCTTATATTCCACTTTCTTGGTGGTGTGTCTTAGAGCTCCTTTTATATTTGCCTATGTCTGTAAACTTAAGGGAAATCAGATGATCAAGGCTATGAAACTACTGAGCAGAAATGTGTACACAAATTCTAATTCCTTGCTCTCCTCCTCCCTCATTTGCCCTGAGGTGCTGGTGACCATGTTCTGGATGCTGGAGGCTGGCAGAGCCTAGGAGGAGCGTCCAAGGTTAAATAGGCTATTAATACAGAAAGTCAGGGCTATCAGTAGGCATGGAATGTTTCATTTCAGTGACAACCTAAATGGGCATTGGCTAAAATAATAGCAATAAATATGGCCGCTTCTAGACTAAACCATTCACAACTTATGTGACATTTTATGATACTACAGTGGGATCGCTAGCTCTGACACTTTTCTTTCTTTTAGTTGAGGGAAGGGGAGCCGCGGAATTTTTCTACATACACCAAGCACCTACTTGGCTCATGAGACTGGGAAAAAGACAGAGTGATAAATTATATTTTGATTTTTATGAAAAATACATTTCCCCAAGTAGAAACAGTGATTTTATAAATGGATTCTTTTCAGAAACATTATAAGTCTGACTTTTGAAACTCAGAGTGTTTCTCACAGGGATAGTGCATTAGAGCAGCATCCCAAGAAAGCCCATTCTCTGCATCGTGGCTTCAAGCCTATCTCCATAGAACCGTGGTACCCACAAGCCCCTTTACAGGTGATAGGTGATTATGAATATCGGTCATCATGCTTTCAGTAAAAATTATGAATAGAAGCAGGTCACTTTGATAAAAGTGGTAACAGCTAGCAAAGGGCCTAATGGACATGAACTCGGTTTTGAACTGGTTCCAGAGGGCTCAACTAAGAGCTAGGAACAGGAGGGAAGTTAATAGTAAGGAGGAAGAATGTTCTAGCAATGAGACATGTCTAGACTCAGAACAAACTGGTTGATTCAGTCATGAAACTTCTGTCACGGAAGATACTCGAGCAGGGGTAGAAAGAGCTTCTTATTAGAAATTCTCCAGAGAGAAGCTGTGAATTGGAGAGCAGGTTCTAATTAATGTCTACACTTTTTTCTCCTGACACAGACATGTAGTACTTAAGACTCACATCTGTTTCCTGGTCTTTGAAAGATAATTCACCCGTGTTGAGATAATTTAAAGAGAGGTAAATAATCATAACTTTTACAATGTAAATACTGTACCTTTTATTTTATATATTATGCTCCTCATAAACATAGAACAAAGTTTAATAAAGTAGTATTTTCCTACTCTTATGAGTATAATATTAACTTATTCATCTGATTTTATACACTTATGATAATAAGATACCCAGTGGTATGTTTGTTATTTCTTGTTCAAGTGTTTAAATTCATTGTCAGAAAAAGCAAAAGATTATTATATTATTATATAAAAGATTATTATTATAAACCTGTAGGTATCTTACATGTTTAAGTTTTCTCATGGCTTAAGTTTTTCATTGTTTCAGGAATTCGTCTTTGATATTTCTGCTTATTAGTGGTCCTTAGAGATACCACAGAATGAAGTTTTTTGACTTGTGCCCTACCCTGGTGGCTGGCCATATTTTTCAGTTAACCCTGACGAGGGTGACTGGTGGTGAAGCCTCTAGGGAGGGACGTTCAGGTACCACACAGCCTGTGACTCTCTCTGTCTTTGCCTAGGCCACACATTTTTGGAGAATTTCAATATCATTAAATACACTTCATCATAAATTGAAGGCTGAGCATAATTTAATTCTTCCCTGAAGGTAGTTCTGAGTCTTGGTGTGCTGTCGGGTCATGGTGAACATCAATTACCTTCTCATGGTGGATGTGCCGAAGGAGGGAGTTAATAGAGTTCCATTTGATTGTGTCCTGAGTGACTGGACATTTGTTCTGTTATTATAGGGGGTTCAGTGTCAAGGCTTGAGAAGGTGCTTCATGTGAAATTTGCAGACAATGGGGAACAGAATATAGATAACTTCTTAGGTTTGCAGAGGCTAATGTTGATGATGACAATCCACATATACCTAATAACATAAGGCACTTTTTAGTCTCAAAAGCTCTGTCATGTGTCTTGTCTTCCATGGTTCCTTGTGATAGTCCCAGAAAGAGGTGAGACAGTGGGCATCCCATTTTCGCAATTGAAGACAACAGAAGTCAGGAAACTTGGGGAACGTGCCTAGTGTCATTCTGTATATGGATGGCTGAGGCCACTGGACTCCACATTCCTATTCTTTCCAAATGATTACTCATATTTACCATGTTCTGCTGTATATATACAGACTCATTTAATCCTCACAGTGGCCCATGAGTGGGTAGCTAGTCATTCCCTTGGTACTATTATGCGTCCACCTTTAGAGATGTGGGTACTGAGGCACAGAGAAGTAGGATCTGCACTAGTGAACAGTAGAGCTGGAGTTTGAGCCCAGGAGCTCAGGATCAAAAGTCTGTGCTCTTCACTACGATGTCACAGGGCTACTTAGAGTAGGTATACCGATGTTATAGAGATTGAGAAAGATATGTCTATAGGTAGCTTCCTGTCTATGAAAATCTGTGCCTGTGTGGGAGGCCTATGGTCATTCACGCAGGTTTTGAACCACATTTACCAATTTGAGGTCTTATACCTATTACTTATCCCCTGAATGTTTTCTCATCTCTAAAATAAAGGTATAAAACATTGAGTATTCCCGAAAGAACGAGATGAAACCCAAGTAAAGTGTCTAACACGCTGCTGTTCCACAGCTTTTATTTATTTATTTATTGGTTTTTTGAGACAGGGTCTCACTATGTAGTTGAGACTGACCTGGAACTCACTATGTAGCCCAGGCTGGTCTCGAACTCACAGAGATCCTCCTGCCTCAGCCCCCTGAGTGCTGGAATTACAGGTGTGCACCACCACGCCCGGCCACAGCTTTTGTTTTTAAAAGTGGTTGCTATTGTTATTATTATGCAGTCATAATGGCCAAAACTATCTCAAAGCTTTTTCAGTGTTTAGATATTTGTACCAGTTGTATAAATGTGTATATGTTAACCAGATGTAATTATTTTTCTTGAATCTTTAAAATAGGCAGATCTTATGGTTACATTTGGTAATGTTATTATACCTACCTATACGTAATGTGATTTATAATATTATTATGCAGCAAGTAAATGATCTGAGAACCCAAATTATTAGCCATATAATTTGTGACCTTGATATAGCTGCTAAGGTAGAGATTTGAATTTATAAGCACAAAGAGAAATGTTGATTCTAAGTGATTGTAAACAGGCCAGGCACCAACTACACACTCATAAACTATGCAGAACTCATTAGAGGATACATCATCTTAACCAGTTAGCCTGTTATGGCACAATTCCATGGACTGGGAAGGTTTCATACAGAAACTTGTTTTCCCTAGTTCTGAAGGATAGAAATCCAAGATGAAGGCACCAGCCGAGTTGGTATCAGATGAGGACTTGCTCCCTGGTTCGAAGATGGTGACTTCTTACTGTGTCCTTATAAAGCAGAGGTACAAGGAGCTCACTGGGGCCTCATACATAAGGGCACCTATCCCATCTGTGAGGACTTCACCCTCAAGACCTGATCACCCCCCAGCAGCCCCACCTCCTAACACCAGCACCATGTGAGTTAGGGTTCAACAGAGGAATTTTGCAGCAGCGCAAGCGTTCAGACCACAGCACACACAATGATCTCTTTTATTCTATTTGTACACACGGTGTCTAGAGCTTCCATTTATACACTGGCCCAACCACATTTGTTTTTATTTATTTGTTCCGGGTGTTTCACGGGGGTTATTTATTTACCATCCTTTAATGTGTTTTCTTGACTTTGTGTTTCAGGGTCTAAATGGTATGTAAATCAGGAATTCTGTTGGGTTTTTAACTAGCGGTACCTATTTGGTAGGCAAAACTGATTGTAACTGGTTAATAAGTGCTTTACATTTTTAATCTACATTAGTTTTAATAAATATACAAAACCTTTTAATATTCTTTTAACTTGTAAAAAGGTATTAATTTTTTCCTTTATAAAAAATAAACATAGCGCATGCCTATTGCCAGACTGCATGCCTTCTTCATTCCGATCAGGAATTTTTATTGAGTCTGTCAGTAAAATTTACTTAGTTTGCTTTATGTATTTTGTAGGTTTAGGGAACTAATAGTGAACAAGACAAAGATTCTACCCTCAAAGGGCTTTGCCACTCTCTGGGGATGGTGACAGGGATAGAAGGAGCAAATTATGGTTTGGAACCTGGTTCCAAAGGCACATTTCTGTAACACCAGCAGTGAAATTAGATCAGAAAGCCCCCCTTGCCAATACAGAGTACATAAAGGCTTGATGTTGTTATTTCATCCTGCAGTTACATGTAGTGAAAGTGAGCTGGAGAGGAAGCTCAGTAGCAGAGCACTTTCCTAGCATCTGTGAAGCCCCCGGTTTCATCTCCAGCCCTGCTGGAGATAAAAATAAATAAACAAAAAATAAACAATAAATAAATAAAAATAAATAAACAAGTGATTGCAGGCTTTACAAGGAGCCGTTTGTTGACTCTCTTCCTGTCTCCCTTCTCATCTCCCTTTGTTCCTTTGTCTCATTCTCGGTTTTCAGAGCGCAGTCAGTATTTTGTAACCTTCCCTAAAAGGTAGTCAGGTGACGTGAGGACAGCGGCACAGAGGACATCCAAGGGGCACGGAGGACTCTGATGAGGGTCCCACAGACGGCAGAATATACGCCGGGGGAGGGGCTGTCAGATCTCACTGCGTTGGTGTTGGTTGAATAGCTATGGCTTGCCAAGTCGCTCTACCTCTTCATACCTCCATTTTCTCATTATTAGTAGAAGAGGAGATAGCATGATTTTATTTTCTGAGTTTCCTGCTAGTGCTACATTTCAGTGATTCATATGTTCCTGAAAACTTGTGTGTACATTTTATTCAATAAATGGAAATATATTTTCTAGTGAGCCTGAAAATATATTCTGCAAGTATCCTCCACCCTGGTTTTTAACTCACCATCAGTTTGTAATAGCACGTAAGCTCTAAGTTCTCCCAGGGGTTAATTACCTGTGAAGAATGGGAAACTTTGTGCGGAGAGGTGTAAAGCCTGCAGGAGAAACGTTGAAGTTATTCTCTTTGGTAGTATGCATATGTATCTCACATGATGTCCAGTTTCCAGCTGGAGTCAGATTAACATTGGGCCAGATAGACTAGAGAAAGAAAGACAAGCTACTGGTAGAATCCAATTCTAAATCAACTCATCGTGATTGGCTTCTTCCTCCTAGAGTTTATCCAATTAGAGCACAGACAGTACTTTAAGGAAAAACAAAACCATACCAACTGGATTTTAGAATATTCCCCTAGAGTTCTCGAATAATTCCATTTTCATTTATTTTAGCTCCTTCTTAAAGTGGGTAAAAACTGCAGATGAAGAAATAAATGAGAAATTTGTGAAAAAATTTTAATTTCCAACAAAAGCCACCTTCAGTGGACCAACGGAAACAAAGTTTCAGTTAGGAGGAATAACTTTTTCAGATCTTTTGCACAGGATGATGCTGATTATTATTAACCATGGTTTATAATAATGTATTATGTATTTCAAAATTTTCCAAGAGAATAAGCATTATTACTATAAAGAGTAAGTATGTGAGGTCATGGTTAAGTTAATTAGCTTGCTATAATTATAATATATACATAGATTGAGGCATCTCCTTCTACCCCATTAATATCTGCAGTTATTGTTTGTCAAATAAAAATAAAAATTTAAATTTAAAAACCTCATTCTCTTCCATTTGTAATAGAACAGCCCTAGGCCCCAAATTTGCTTTCCTCATGACTCAAGCTAATGGAAAGATTGCAGCCCCAAAACAGTGCCTGATTCACAGGCTCTGACCTGAAGAGTAAGCATTGTTTTGTTTTAGGATGGTCCAGACAGGAAATTCCAGTTGCATATAAGAGATAGTGTATCTAAACACACACACATAAACACACCCCTCACATACAATATGCACACATATAAAACACACGCAAGACACACATACATGTAATACACACTCAGTACACAGAGTATATACACCACATATTACATGTACTGTGTATACATCATCCAATGCACATGTGTACACAATACACACACCTCCAGTGCGTACATGCAACTTACATGTGTGTGACACAAATACACATCCAGTGCACACATACAATACAAACACAGAAAACATACACAAGACACACATACATACAATATATCCACGGTGAACATGTATACAGTATGCACACCATATATACTACATGTAAAACAATTCAATACGTACACCATACATACATACATACATACATATATATCCAATACCTGTGCTCTTATAGACTTTTATGTCCTAGTGTACCTGTTTTGCTACTTTTTTTTCTGTGAAAGTTTGGAAAAATGGATGAAATATCGAACCAATTTTTTGTGATTGTTAGGGACATCATAAGTGAGAATCTGTAGTTATAAAACTTGATTTTTGTGAAGTAGCTTATTGGTAGTTTTGAAATGGCATTATTTTATAGGTAGCCCCACTTAAAAAAATAAACCAGAAAGAAAGCATAATGAGTGTCAACCCAAAGATTTTGTGGAAAGTGGGGGTAGGAAGAAGTCCCCGTGTTCGCCGTTGCCCTCATGGTTTTGTTTTGCAGCATTATGTTGAGCTGGGCTGGCTGCATTCTACTGACAAGATGTTGCAGTTTGTGAAAAATTACCTAACCTGCAGTGTAAATCGGTATTCACCTTCCCATTCAGAATTTAGTGGGCGCTCTATGGAGAGAGAAGGCCTGAGTTAGGATTGCAGGTGCACTAGTTAGAGACCCTCAATTAGGGAAACCTTGAACTGTTCAGTCCAGCTGGTGCCGATTTGCCTCTGGAGTTGAGCCTAGGAGCTTCTCTATTTCTTGTTTCTGTGACCTCAGAGCTATTCCAAGAATTATTACTTTATTTAGTTATATCCTGAAGTCATAGGGAGAAATGGACCCTAAGACAGGCATTGCATTTGTCCGTTTGTGTAACCAGAAGGTTTTGTAAGGAAAGCCGCCAGATGATACATCTCATACTATTGGACATTCAGCAATATTGTTTTCACAGACTGCCTGCTACCTGCTTGGTTTTTACTTTCAGCGGCCGCTCTGATGCAGTGTACACAAATCCCTGCAGCTGGGAAGTAGACTAAAGAGCTGATGTTAATAGGAAGCTCTCAACTTTCAGTTATACAGGAAGTCAGTGACACATAATCCACAGAAGATCCCTAGATGACCTCAGTTTTCTTGGGAATGCCCCCTACCTTTACATGGGACAGGAACACAGTGGTATTAAAGGTGGTCGGTCATGTGTGAGTATGATTTCTATTTGCCTTATACTTCATTTGGTGAGAAGTGCTAACAGAGGTAGGGGTGTGTGTGTGTGTGTGTCTGTGGGTGTGAGAGAGGGAGCAGGGAAAGGAGAAAGAAGGGTAAGGGGATGGAGGGAGAGAGACAGAGGGAGGAAACTGGAGGGGGGGTTTGGTTGTCATGGAAACAGTAATTTCACAGAACTTTGAAGAACTCTGTTAAGTATCAAGTACAGTTAGTATGGTAAAGGTATGAAAAGTTCATGTAAGCCATGTGTGTTCTAACTTTAAATATGTAGGTTAAACTTGTATGCCTTTTTGTCTTCATTTCTTGCGGTGTTTGTGACCTCTGTGGGATGTGTGCGTGTGTGTGTGTGTGTGTGTGTGTCTTGCTCTTTTTATTTTGGGCTGCTTATAGAAAAATGCTGATTCATAGTGGGATTGTCTTTTGTTTCCCTAGAGAAATTCTGAGTCTGTTGCTGAGTTCATTTTTCTGTAACAACCCTGATTGTAATCACTCTAGATTAATCTTTATTTTTTTTCCTCATACATGACACTTTGCTTTTGTTTCATTCTAATACATGACAGACTGGTCCTCAAACATCAAGGAAAAAAACTGCCAGTCGTTTCATAGGGCTCTTGAGCATCATCTTTTTTCCTGTTTCTGAATATATTGTAGTTTTCAAAGTTAAGTTTTAGTTTTATGCAATTGGTCTTAGAAAGTTGTAAGACTTCACTGGTAACATCCAGAAAATTTTGTCATTTCTCAGTCTAAATACCATGCCTCTGAGGTAGATATCGTTCTGGAAGTTAAATTTAGGAGAGGAGGAAGCTTCTCAGATCTACTAAATAGGTTATCGACAGAACATTGAGGTGGTACTTTCAGCTGAATATTTCTCGTATACTAGGCAGCAGGTGGCTTGGCTTCCTGGCTGTAATTACATGCCATAGCTTGGTGCTGATTGTTTTGGGGGTTGAGTTCATTATGGATTCTCCCAGCATGCAGAGGAGTGCATCCTGATTGTTCACACCAAGACTGTAATTCCACCCAAGTTGATGGTGCCATTGTAGGAACCGGATAGAATTATAGCCCTTTGTATGTTTTGAAAAACTACATTATTTATTGAAATACTTTAGGAAGTGAAATGATTTTTTGAATATGCTGAAAGTTCACGGGACTTAGAAATATCTTGGTCACATAGGAGATTCTCAGTAAATAGTTCTCATTTACTTGATTGACTGCATTTACTGTATATCATTGAGTAAACTGTTTTTAAAAATATGTGGAGGGAGTGTACTTGAGCATTTGTACAGCTTGCCTTGAAATACTCTTCAGGTTTCTTTCTTATTGATGGAAAAATTGGCTCCCTGTGTGAATATATTACTTCATCTTTTCTGTTTTTAGCCTAGAGTTTAATATTGAGTAGCTCTGGTAGCCACAAACCAAATCTTTATTTTGGGGGAAATCTGCATGTCCTGAATAATTCCTTCTATACAAATATCTTTTTTCACCATAATCCTCATAATGTCTGTATGTAGCATATATTTGAGGTGGAGCCCTAAGGAGTAAATAATTATACAAGCAGGAACTTTGCTTGTCTGTTGGAATACTGGATGGGCATCTTTCTCATGGATCTTAATTAGGAGAACCACCGCTAAGATAACTCATTAATTCATGGTGCATTACCAGATGTGAAATATCCCTAGTTTTTCAAACTTCTGCAGATGCTACTTCAGAAAGAAAGTTTCTCCAGTGGAGTCGGGTGCTCAGAGGGATGTGGGATATTTCAGAATCTCATATGGTTTCTAAATTTCAGACTCTGTGTTACATGTTTTAGGATGATTATATATAATCTGTGGAACAACCTGTTACTGGAAACATTATTTTTCTGTGCCATCATGCCCTGCAAGAGACACTGTCAAGAAGCTAAAAGTCAATATAAATTGAATAATTAATTTGCATTTTTGTGAATTACGTGCATGTATGGAGGATTCTTCAAAAATACGAAATTTTAATGGAGGAAATTCTAAGTTAAGTTGTGGTATTAATTTTCAAAAATATTTTTAGGTGTAACATCAGACTAACCATATATATTGCTTAGAATTTCTGTGTCTGGAAATATTCCAGTTTTAAAGGTTTGTATGTACAACAGAGATAGAAAATAAATATACTGGTTGAGCTAAAGTCAGTGATTCCTGCTTTTTTTTAAAAAATTGAGTTTATTGGTACATTTTAGGGATACAATACAGTTAACATTCATTGTTGGGATCTTGTACCTCTACATGACATGTCTTGGTTCTCACTTTTTCCCCTTGTCCCTGCCCTCCCTTCACCTCCCTCCTCCCCTCCCCATTTACAAACACTTTATTTCCATCTTTTCATTTTCTCACATTTTTTTCATTTCCCTTATTACCCTTCCCCTACCCATCCCACCTTCCCTACACCTTTAGCCCTTTTCTTCCCATTTCACAATGTCAGTTATCTCATTATGATCTTATGTACTATTACAGTTTATTCACATGTTACACATGTGTGATTTATTTATTTCACTTAGGAGTATATCCTTAATATGTATCCATTTTCCTATGAATGAATCTAATTTCTCATTCTTTATGGGAGTGATTCCTGCTTTTAAAGAATTTGTTGAAAAAATAAAAGATCTTTTCTTGGTGAAATTATGTTTTTATTTAACAGCTTGATAATACTTAGAGAATGTTTCATCTTTTACAGTTTGAAGATTGAGTAATAACTGGTTCCTCTATTCTCTGATTCGATTCAGTGTAGATCCTGACTCTGATATAGCCTCTAAACATTTAATATGAATTTATAAATTAGAGTTAATGAAGTACAGCACCCTGATATGCCTTGTCAAAAAAAGAAAAAAAGAAATAAATGGTCTTCTCTTCTTAAGGTTCTAATAGGAGTACTGCTTGGTTTTATGTAAGAAATACACTTTAAAAGCTTTTTTTTTTTTTTTTTTTTTTTTTGGTGGTGTGGGTGTAACCTTGGTATTGTGTATTCCTTTCAAAATGTGCAAGATGCCTCATTGTCTGTGGGCGGGGGAAGCACCTAAAGGGCCCCCACTAGTTACTCATCCGCTTGTTCCTCTCCAGACAGGGAAAACCCAGAGCCCCACACTCCACTCCTCTGAACAGTGCGGGCAGGGTGGCGGTGGGGATGTCAATGTCATTTGGCCAAAGCCTTCATGTTAGATATTTAGCAAGATGTGTTTCATTAATTTACTATCAGTATACATTATAAACTAATATGTAACTGGCACCAGTGATCAAATGGAAAATTATTGGTGGGAAAAATGTACAGTGAACTTGCAATTTGACTTTTATAACAGTGAAGGCAGTTAAATTCTCTCCCACAGATGAAGTAATAGGTAATTAGTCCTAGAGCAAGAAGTTAGAGAGAGAGAGAGAGAGTTTGTGTATGTGTGTGTGTGTGTGTGTGTGTGTCTATGTGTATGTTTGTTCATTGGTTGCAGAAATTAACAAATGCTTATCAGTTGACCTTTTTTTGGTTTTTCTATAGAAAATGGCATTGATTTGTGCTTTTTATTTTTGTTTTATTATGTCTGTATCATTTGTAGAATAGAACTTTACTTCTTTAAAAAACACTCCTAATTTTAAAAAGGAGACACTTAACTTGCTAATAAGATCCTAAAATTTTGTAGGTTACATAATAAATTCAAGGAAATTGAATTATATATTCATTAATAATACATTAGCTCTATTAGCAGAGATTAAATGAGTGGGGTTTTACCAAATGCTAAATAGTAAGTGTAGATAAAGAATGTCACTTGTCTGGCACATTAAGAACTGTCTCGAAGTCTTGAGCCTGTCAATAATTGTTGAGTGGCCTTTGGCAAGGAATCCAAGTTCCCTGGGCCTTCGGAAAATGAGGAAGTAGGGTTACACCAGTGGTTTTCAGATGTGGTTTGAGAAACCCCTGGAGAGCACTAGGTCTCCCAACAAGCTTCTACTGAGTAGGCACAGGGCTTGGGCTGGAGTGGGGTGGGGTGGGGTTGGGAATCCATACAGGCTGAGCATCCCTAAATCTCCAAATCCCAAATCTGAAATAATCCAAAATCTGAAACCTTTTGAGCGCATACATAATACGCAAGTGGAGAATTCTACACATTCATGTGGCAGGCCACAGTCAGAACAGAAATGCACTAAAAGTATTGTAGAAAATGACCTTCAGGCTCTGTGTACAAGGTGTAAGTGAAACTAAATGAATTTCATGTTTAGACTTGCATCTCATCCCCAAGATATTTTGTATATGCAAATATTACAAAATATAACAGAACCCCAAATCCAAAACACTATGGTCCCAAGCATTTTGGGTAGAGGGCCCTCACCTGTATTATAATAGCTATGAGACAGTTTCATTTCACAAGACCACTGCATCAAACAATCTTGAAGATGACTTCTGACTCTAAAGTCTCAATAAATCCCTAGAGAAAGAAGTCCTTGATCAGCAGGAAGCAATCCAATGAGAAATTGGCTCTCCCATAAGGAATCCAGTAAAGGAAAATTTAAAATGAGAGCAGGCATATTGAGTTGATAGACTCCAAGAACAACTACTTGCTCCCTGTCAGACAAGTCTCAGATCTTTCTAGAGAAATAGAAACGAGAGTTTCAAAATGTCATTATTTCTACACCTCTCCCTTGAGAAAACTGGGGAGGAAAGAGTGAGGGAAGTCTCCAAAGTTTGGGAAGGACTTCTAGATATCGCTGCACCTTTAAGCTATATGCCTGGCTGGATTTGTCAGCCCAGTGGCCTGCTGCTGAACAAAACAAATAATGGAAAAAGTGCCCAGTTTCTGTCATCATGCCAGACCAAAGCAGGGGCCGGGAGAAGAACTATGAGTTATGCCATGGCCGGAGGCGCTGACAGCTCCCTGGCTCTCAGATGCATGGCTTTGGCCCCTGCAGCTTGGGCACCGATAACATCTCCAGGGAAAGAGATGGCAGCAGGGGAAGAAAGTTGCAAGCATCCCAAAGTGGCAGTACACGTGGTGGCAGCCCGGCCATTGGCTGAGAAGAGAACTCTGGTTAACCTGCTGGCACTTGGTACCAAGCATGTTTGTACTAGAACAGGGTTCAAAAATTCAGACAGAACCCAGTCTGTTTTAAAGGACTCATGTGAAAGGTTTGTTTGTTCCAAGCCTAAATTCAAGCATGTATCTGTCTGAAACACTATCAGGTAGCCCCCAAACCAAACCCCTTGAATATAATCTTCCAAATAGGGAAGACAAAGGTCTTGAGTCTTCAGCTCTCTAATGAGGAATGAGAAGTTGTTTTCCTAAACATTTGGGTCTTGTGACTGTTAAAGAGAGCCCTGTGTCAAAAGTTCCTGCCGACTAGCTAAGAGTTGAAATAACTGTAAAGACACCAAAGTTGAGAAACTGCCCTCCTTTTCCTAAGAACCACAGTTAGTGTTGGAAGGCGGTCAGTGGAGAAGCTCAGGCCGTTCATTTAAAAAGTAGCTTCTTTGGATGCCTTTGTGTGCTGGCCCAGTGGGGTCTCTGTCTGTCTCTGTTGGTCCTTTTCCCTTCCTCCCTCCCTCCTTTCTCTCATTCTCTCCCTCACTGTTGTTCTTGAGTGATGTCCAAGTCCTGAGTATCTTATTTTAAGGTAGACTGACATGGGGACATCTAGATTTGCACACGAAACGCAGGTGGAAGTAAATGGCCAGAAGAAGAGAGCAAAGGATGCCTTTGCTGGAGTGTTTTGGAAACCTGGATCTCATCAACTTTCTCGTTGATTTTGGTTGCCAAGGCTCCTTGACAAGGCTCCCTGTAAGCCAGGTTTCTGAGGTTCCTCCTGCCCCGTGTTGGCAGACTTAGACATAACTGTCATTTCAAGTTCAGCTAAAATATATAACTCAGAAAATAAATACATATAAAGTATATGAATAGAACTAGGAAAGTAAGGATTAACAGACTGAAAAATAACACTTTGCTATGGAAAATACTGTAAAACACTCGTAGGAAGCACTCGTCCTTGCTTATGTTACTCCTCGGACAGTAAAATGCAGGGACTTCGATGCCATCTTTTCTCGTTTTCCTGCTGGGAGGTTTTGAGAACCTGATTCTGTACAGAGTTCCTTGAGAATTTCCTTAGTCATGTTTGTTCTTGGTTTATCAGCAGCAGTGTGTGAGTGTGTGTGTGTGTGTGTGTGTGTGCGCGTTGTGTGTGTGTTTCCTGGAGTCCTGATGAAGGGAAATCAATGCCACATTCACAGGCTTCTTTCTTTTCCCTCTGTAACTTCGAATGGGAAAGCCTCAAATCCATAATGGTATGATTATCCTGATCTTAAGGATGAAAAACAAGAATAGCAGAAAGAAGAAGGGAAATTCTTCATGTCAGACTCTTTTGGTGCAGATACTGGCAGGCTCTGGAAGAGAACAGATGCTCATAAGTGAGACTAGGTTCAAGATTTGGTTCTGGTGCTTTCCCTTTGATTGCTGACTTATTATCAGGGCTCTTACAGGAGTTACAATGAAGGGGGAAAGGTGACAGGGACAGCTGGCAGACGGGAGTCATTGGTTGTACAGCATAACTTTCATTTTCAGGGCTGGGTTGGGAAGAGTAAACATTATGCACCCCCCTCCCCCGCCAACTCTGTATCTGCCACAGATATATTTCCCTTGGCATTTAAGTGCATGGTTTTTAAAACTGCTGACAAATAATCTCTGTTGTACATTTAGCTGGCACTGTGGCCTCCCTGAAAATGCTCTCTGTATGTTCTTGGGAAGTTGCATAATTGCAGTCACTCTGGTTTACTGTGCAATATGCTGGGTGACTAATGGCCTAATCAGGATTTGAAAAATATATAAACAGCTCCACAGAAGCAATTGATTCACAGAGCTCTTTTCATCCAGACAAGGGTGAGCTAATGGGAATAAAAAAGACAGAGGTGTGCAGCAGTGTCTTTGATGTATCGAAGCGAGAGTGTTCCCGCAAATCCCGCACGTTACTGCTCATTGATGGCGTATCCTGTTTTTCATATGCATGAGGCAGGAGTGCCAAATTGTCGTCCTAATTGACTCTTACTCAGTGTTCGTCCATGTGCATGTTGTACTAGTTACAACGTTTTTTTCCCTTTCCTCTAAATACTACTGACTGTGACAGCTTTGGAGAGGCAGCCTGTCACGTGACCCTGTGGGGTCGCCCTACCCTGCCCCACTTTAAGGCAGCTGTGGTCCTAAGGCACCCTGGTTTCCTAGGATGGAATTACAGCAGAGGCTGGGGAGCGGGGCTGCCTGGCTCGCGTCGGGGCATTGTTGATTGACATAGATTCTTGTTTTCTTGTCCTCAGCAGCACCTTTTCCTTCCAGAATGTCGGGCTGAGAAGCCAGGAGTCCAGACTGACAATAGCGATAAAATACACAGAAAAGGATCCACTCGGTGCCCTGTCCAGGCAGGAGGAGAAATAACAACTATTGTTGTCTCCTGCCCTTTGGAGTCTGCCACATAGCCCTAAATTCTGCGTCTTTTACATTTACACATTTTTTTGTCCCCTGACTCAATCACAATTTGATTAAAAATTTTTATATAAGCACTCCATCACTAAAAGCTAGCCTCTCATTCACAAAACAATTCCAGCCACTCCTTAAAAAATGATGGATGATGGAATATTGTGCTTCCTAAATAATGAAATGGATTGTTTCTTTGGGCACACATCTGTTCAGTTGTAAAGGAAAAAAAAATAGAGCCCTTTGGCACGTTCCATGTCCCACATTCATGGTAATACTCTTAAGCTTTTTTCAGACTGTTGAAGAATTTTGTGGCTGACAGGCTGCCTCATAAATAATAGTGAATAATATCCATCAATCGTAGTTATTTCACTTTAAGTTTTAAGCCCATTGGAGCGCAGGACAGTAATCAGCTTCCCACACTTTCTGGAGCCTGTCCCCCACTCCATCTCTTGGATGACACTCCAGCCCACCACAGGAGCTGCCCGAGTCCTTCTTCCCTCGGAGAACCTGATGAATGAACCACACATCTGTCCTGACTGATTCTTTTAGCAGAAGGAGCTGACAAATACAAAGGATGAGGATTTACTTTGGATCTCAGAACGTTGTGAATAAGGGAAAGACAGTATAGAAAAGGAAGGCACAGAAGGAGATGTTTGGGGTCAGCAGGCCTTTCTGGGCTTCTAGAAGCAGCAGAAGTTGGCCTAGTCAGGTTGCCCCATATTCCTGTGGCTCTGCCCTCACCCTCCAGCCACCAACCCGACAGTTCCAGGGCTGCTCTTGCTCAGGAAGCCAGGGTACAGAGCAGGGAGCAGGGCGCAGCCTCTGATGTGCACTTGTATTACACATCCCAACAGAGCTTCTGTTTTGGATGCAGGTGACCAGGGGCACAATACTCCACAACAGTGAATAACTAAGAAAAAACAAAAACAAAAACAAAAAACAACCTAAACAAACAAAAATACCAGGCCTAGTGGGCCTTGGAAATTTTTTTGGCATTAAACTTGCTTTAATTGTTTCCAAAGCAGACTAACAACTACATTAAATGTTTTTAAAGTAAACTTTTTCAAATTACTCAATTACTGCTATTGTTCCTTTGACAATGATCAATTTATGAAAATGCATTAAAGTTCAAGAAGCATCGTATTATCACAGAATGCAGTCAGTCTTGCAACACACTAACACTTTACTGTTCTTTAATCCTCCCCTTTCACTCTAGGGTTTGGACACTTCATTTGTTTTTATTATTATTATTCTTTTGGTGGTACTGGGGACTGAACCCTGGGCCTTTACATTAAACTACATCCCCAGGTACTTCTATATTTTTTATTTTGAGAGGGTCTCACTAAGTCACTAAGTTGCCCAGGCTGAGCTCAGACTCGCAATCCTCCTGCCTCAGCCTCCCAGAGTGCAGGGATTACAGTTGTATACCACCATGCCCAGCTCCCGATATTTCATTTCAGTAGAGAAGTGGTTTGAATGTACATACTGACGAGTTCTTCCCGGTAGTTCTGAGCCTTCAGTGTACATGAAAGTTGTTGTAAAGAGTTGTATACACAAAATCATGTATGCAGCATTTTATTAAAAAGCTAAGGGTTTTTTGAAGTTAATTTGGACAATGTTTAACTTTTGCTAAACTTTTGAACTTAACCTCCCACATCAAAACTGATCGCAATATTCCCTTACCTCCTTCCTCTCCTCCTTTTCTCCTCTCCCTTTTTCTTTCCTTCCTTTCTTCCTTCTCTTACTTCCTTTTGGTAGATTAGCTCCCTCATATTTTTTGGAAATTAAAATAGTGATGTTTACTTATATTTATATAAGAGAATTACTATTTTGCTGAATATTTAATTAATAAAAGTATTCTGTAAACATGAGTTCCCCATCCTCCACTCCTCAATTTTCTGACTCTGGTTTCCCATTTTTAGCTAGGAAAGTACACCAGCCAAAAGACAGCCAGGTTCTCTGTGAGCTTAGAAAATCAAACCATCTGTAAAGAAGAAAGTAACATTTTGGCTTTAGAGCCAAGATAAGATAGGATGAAAATGATAATGATTGGTACAGTAGAATATATGGCACTGGTAGTGAGAATTTGAAATAGGGTTTACCTAAATAGCTGAAGACATTTGATAGTTGATACTTTCATACTGAAAGAAATGTGCGTGTTGTCTCAAAATCAAAAGAACTTAAATTGGATCAAATTATGAACAAGTAAGAATGTCGGTGAAAATCCTGAAAATAATTGCAACATTGGCATTCTATCTATTTCATTTGTATCTTTGCCATCATACAATTAACCTGCACTTTTTGCTCTAGGACAGCTATCTGGCAACTTCATTCCCATCATTTCTGACTGGCAAAATAAAAATAATTCAATTCAAAAAGAAAGACCTGTTTTCTGTTGTTAAAATTAAATGGCATAAGAAAATTGTGCCTGAAATTATTGCTAGAATTTTGGCTACAACAATAAATCTTCTCAGGCAAACAGCCACTGAGAAAAGTTGGGAGAAAAAAATCCCATTCAAGCGCACCGAATACTTTTCAGACAACCACTTAATTTTTAAAAATTGCATAGTCAATTTAAAGTGCACTGCAAATACAGAAAATAGGTGTGATGATTGACAGAAACAGAATGAATTAAGAGCAGTAACAAAGTTGTGAACAGTTATATCTGAATCTCATCAATTGTCTTTTGCTTACACTTACAATTTGTCATGTAGTGAAAAAGAAATGTAAGTGAATATTTAGCAGTTTCAAACGGAATGGAAAAGAGAAATATTCATATTAAACTTATAGGAAGAGTACCCTTCAGCAGACTGCCCTGCAGATGCTATCAACCCTTCCCTGCTGTGAATGAAGCAAAGATACAGTAAAGGAGTAAAATAAACCAGATTTGGGCTGGGGGGCGGGGAATCTTACTGAGCAGGTTTGGTAGCCACATCTCTTTGTGGGGAAGTTATTACAAACAAGCCCTGACTTTATTAAGGTTGAGCAGACAGAAAAGCCAGGACTGGAAAAAAAATAATTTTATTAATATATTAAAAATCAAACACAGTAGCATATTCGATTTTTTTCAGAATAACATGGTTAAGCTTTATACGCCTCCTTGCCCTGTTATCTAGGTGGGATTTTCAAATCGCACCGATTCTGGAGAGGGGAGTGTAAAAGTAGAAAAGGCCCCTCCTCCAGAGCACACATAATTAAGGCTTGTGTTCCAGCCTGGAGCTCTCCTCCAGCCTGCTTCAAGTTCATTACTTGTCAGCTCCGTGCCATCCGCATTCCCCTTGATGCACACTGTACTGTTTGTTTATATGTTTGTCTCCCTGACTAAGGTTGCAAAGCTCCTCTAAGGACAAGGGCAACCTCCGGTTCCTTTTTATACTTCCCATAGTGCTTTGCGCGAGGTAGCCATGAATTCTTCCCTGGTAAGTGAAAATGAAACAACAAACTGAGATAAACGTTCAGATCGGAAAGGTTACAAGATATCATAGAAGGTGAGGGGAGCACAGGAGGAGATGAACACAATAATATTCCAGATCTCTCGTGGCGGGTGAGAAGAAAATCAATTATTAATGCTGGTGTAGAACTTTCCTTGTCTGCTGAATGTTCTAGAGCAGAGGCCAATTTTATAGTTACATCTGGTGGGGAGATGGTTCCAACCAGAAATAGTCGTACTGAAATTCTTGTCACCACAGTCACAGATATTCTTTGTGAATTGGGAATCAGGATGAGAAACCCAATTCTATATTCTTTTTATAGAAGTATCCATTCTGCCACTTGCATGGTTTTCCTCTCTTTTAGCCCCAGCGTGCCATTATCAACTTATTATCCCCACCTTTGGGTGGGGAGTGCAGGGACCATATTTTATTCATATGCATCATCTGGCTCAAGTGCAAAGTGGGCACTCAGCAAATGGTAAATGCAGGAATAAAAAGGGTCTCATTTCTCCAGCACTAAAAGGACATAGGGAACACATTCGAAGGCTGGCAAGAGTCAGTTTTCATGTGCTGGCAATTGTGGGTTTTGAAATAAAGTGCTACTTTATGCATTGTTTTTGTGCAGTATGTTATATACCTGAATAACTTTCCCAGTGCGAAGTTACAGGGTATTCAGCCTGGTGAAGACTTAAAAACCTGTAGCTCAATCCTTATACGTGCATTCCCTTGCACTTGAAAGAGGCCCGTGGAGGCTGCTAAAACATCTCCTAGAAATCTTAGCTTGCCTGTATTTTCACCGAATCACAATCTCACTCATTTTACCTGTGCAGTGCTAATGCATCATGCTGGTGATGTGTACAGTGGCCTGGTGAGGGGAGCCAGGTCGGGACACAGGCTCTGGAGGTTACCTGCGCTGTCGGGTGTTCCTAGTGCAGCACTTGGGCATTCGCTCTTTCTGCGTATGAGAAGTGTGCAGTGTAGTGATGCACGTGTTTCCTTCTCCCATTCTCGCTCCTGCCTTCTTCCCCCCAGCAGTGCCTTGCATCGCAGTTTTAATTGCATATGAGAGCCATCCCCACTTCTCTCTGCAAGCTCTTTCCTGTCTCCTTTCCCCCTCATCTGTACCGTAAGTTGTTTGCCATAAAGTCAGTATCGTTGTGCAAAAATCCCTCCTCTTTTCATTTTAATTATAAAATATCTAAAAGAAGGAAAAGAAGGCGCATCCCTCAATGAGTGTGTCTGGTTCAGAACACTGGCCCTTAGTTCTTCAGAATCATGTGCTATTATTCTCAGACTTTATGAGGTTGTTGGAGGAAGGCCTCTGAGAAAAAATATGTAGTTATAAAGTCTTGGCATAAATCCATATGGCTGTGGTTGATGAAGGGTTAATCTCCAAAGTGAAGTTCTGTTAAAAAGCCATTGGTTTGGGCTGGGGTTGTAGCTCAGTGGCTCCATGCTTGCCTGGCAGGCACAAGGTGCAAGGTCCTGAGTTCGATCCCTGGTACCACCAAAAAAAAAAAAAAAAGAAAAAAAAGAAGAAGAAAAGAAGTCATTGGTTGCTAAGAGTGGCCAGGGATACACCTGCTATCTGCTAACATTCCTGGAAGAACATTCTGCAAAGTTACAAATCTCCAAGTCCTGCAGCCATCTCCATATAGGCCAGTCAGAGTTCCACGGGGCCACTACAGTAATCAGAGGCCTGTGAATTTAACATCCAACCTTAGAAACTATAGTTTTGTTGAAACTTACAGTAAAAACAGGAGATAATGTTTCCATCTGACTGCTTTCCTGCCTTGTCATTTTGAAATTGAAATTCAGAGTCTGGGCAGAATTCAGTACTACGCAAAACAGGATCTTTTAACATCTTTAAGTCATTTTCTTGGAGAGAATTCATTGAGGAAATGATCTGTTTCTTTAGTGTGGATCTCCTTCTCCAGGACAGTGGCCATTTCCTGGGATCTGATTCCAGAACATCTGTTCTGTCATCCCAGCCAGACCTTCAGTCAGTCATCTGCCTGTTTGGTCTACACTGTGCTGATTGAAAGGATTTTTATTAATGATGGCGAGGTAATAAAGTTGTAGTGAGTTGTGTCCACTTTGTGTTGCAGTCACATTAGCGAGCACTGGCTTCTCTGTTGAGGCTCTAATAGCACTGAGTGTGGATTGTGATCCTTTGCAGGGAGTGGGCCGAGGGTCCCTGCAGAACAGCCATATTTCCATTTCCTGTGGCTGGGAATAAGTGCAGTGGGACCATTTGAAAAAGCCTGTGGCTGAATTTGGACTTAGAGCTCTTTTGAAATGCCAGATAAACTGAATTCTTGGGAAACTCATTTGATTTAGACCAGCTGCATGTTAAGAGTGTATACACGTGTGTGTGTGTGTGTGTGCACACTCACACACACACAAAGAACACCCCAGATCCAAAAGTCTGAAATGATTCCAAATTTGAGAGATTTTTGAGTAGTTACATGCCATCAGAAGTAGAATTGTTTCATACCATGAAACTGTTCTGTGCCCCAAATTATGAATATTATTGTATAAAATTACTTTCAGGCTACGTGGGTAAGGTGTCCATGAAACGTAAATGAATTTTGTATTTAGATTGGGGTCCCATTTGCAAGATGTCCATATATAAAAATTTATATTTACCATATAAAAATATTCTAAAATCAGAAAAGCCCTGAAATCTGAAACACTTGTGGTCCTAGACATTCTGGATGAGGAATACTCAGCCTGTGGACACCCAGTGAAGCCCTTCATTCTGTAGAGACCATCAGGTGATCTGGCAAAAGCATTAGACCCTTAGCCAGGGCTGTTGTGCACCTAGTAGACACTTGGCAATACCTGCAAATATTTCTGCCAAAATATTCCCTGGGGGAGCAAAATGGCCCAGGTTGAGAAGAGGGTAGCAATACTGGCTTCTATTGAGGAGAGGCCAGGGAGGCTACCGATCATCCTGCAATGCCCAGGACAGTCTTGCACAAGCAAGAATGATCTGCTCCAAATGTCGGTAGTGCCGGCGCTGAGAAACCTTGCCTTCAACTCCCCCTCTTCCTCATTTCCAAGGTTAAAGCAGTCTGCCTTGATGGAAGGTGGGGAATTCACTTCAGGACCAAGTGCGCGGAGGGGAGGGAGATAGCGACATGGAGGCAGAACTGCTTGAGGATGAACTTTTTGGGCTGTATGACATCTGTACCAGATAAGCACTGGGGAGTCTGTCTTTACAGATTTGGTAAGACCAAAAAATGTGTCGGCTGCAGCACCGTGGCTTTTGCGTTTAGAGTTGACCTGAGTGTTTATTTTTCTTCAAAGCACCTGTCCTATTTTAACGTTGCCTCTTCACATTTATGTCACAGACTCCATGGATTAAAACAACGCCAGGAGCTGGGTGTGGTGGTGCATGGCATTTTGGGAGGTTGCAGCAGGAGGACCACAAGTTTGCGCCCCGCCTGGGCGTTTCAGTGGCTAAGACCCTCTCTGAAAGAATAAAAAAAATAAGAAAAGGGCAGGGAATATAACTGAATGCAAAAAAGGCCCTGGGTTCAATCCTCAGTACCACACACACACACACACACACACACACACACACACACACACACACACACACAGAAGTTGTGCAGGTCAGAAAGCCAACCCAGATCTCCAGCCCCAGACTGAAGTCAAGGTGTCGGCAGGGCTGCTTCCCAGGAGGCCCTCTAGAGAATCCATTTCTTTCCTGTTCCAGTTTTGAGAGCCGTTCATACTCGTTGGCTCCTGGTTGCTTCCTCCACCTTGAAATCCAGCAGTGTTGTGTGTCTGTGCCTTCTTCTGTGGTCTGTCTGTGGCGCTCCCCTCTTCAGCGTTAAGCACCCTTGTGAAGTTCATTAGGTGCCCTTGTACAATTCAGAATAATCTCTCCGTTGTCAGACCCTCACTGTAATCCTATGTATAATGCTCCTTGTGCCCCAGGGAAAATGTTCACGGATGCTAGGAGTTTCGGTTGGGGACCTATTTTTGGAGGTGCAGTGGCTCTGCCTTCCACAGACCCCAAAGCATTACTGGATGCCACATTTCACTGACTTGGGCTCAATGTAAAAGAAGGATTATAAAAATGGTTTGGTATCATTTGAGTGCTCTAGAAGCATTTTTTTAAGTTAATGTAGTGTGACACAGAAAACATTTGGAGGATGTTGAAAAATAATTGTTTAGATTGGCAGTGAGACATTCTAGTAACAGAGAAAGCAAGAAGGAAACAGGTGGAGAGGAAATGCCAGACCAGGGGCTCAAAAACTTGATTGTGTGGCTTTGTTTTCCTTTGGGGTGAGATAGCAGCTGGTTGAAATTCAGATTTCTGGGGCCCCAAGAACTTATGTAAGTAGGTCTGGGGTACAACTGGGAGGTTTGGGGTTTTTTTTGTTGTTGTTTATTATTTTTATGTTTTGTACTACTCGGGATTGAACCCTGGGCATTGCACTTTCTAGGCAAGTGCTCTACCACTAAGCCCACAGCCCAGCCCAGCCCCGTAGGAATCCTGGGGTGAATTTAGCAGGTAAGGTTCCCTGGTCACATAGTGAGAGTTGTTGCTTCTGCAGAGGAGGCAAATACTTATTTTAAAACAAGGTTCCATTGTAATAATTTAGTTTCAAAATGAAATCACGGCCTCATGCTGATTTTAGAGGTCAGAATAGACATTTACTTAAGTTCATGACATGCTTGAAATTTTAGTTACGTGTCAGGGCGATATGACTTGTGTTTTTGGGGTATCCAAACCTCTGTCATCTTCAACAATATTCATTTTCAAAATATATTATTTTGACCTTGGTTCTTATTAAGACTATCGTTTTCTCTGTGTGATTAACTCTTATGTTGATATAAATAGGATTTTGGTTTACTAATGTTCAGTAGGAACTAATGACTCTGGGGAATGTTAATAGATGCTCTGAGTCCCTTTTTAGTCGGTTATCACCAGACTATCATCATAGGTTTGGAAGCTTAGAGATAATCTTTATGAGCTTCCTAACACAGAGTAGTTGCTGAATAAATTTTAACTCTAGAAATGAATTAATTAGTTTCATTCTAGGAATAGAAATTTAAGAGTTCAGAATTCCCATCAATCTAGTCCCTCAGGCCTACTTTCTTTATAGAATCTGCCTTGCTATGCTCTTCTGAAGTTCTGTGGTTTTTCTGTACTCCTAGTTTCTTTTTCTTTCTTCTTTTTCTTTTTTTGCAAGGTACTTGTACCACTTCTTTGCATCTTCTCTTCCCAGATGGGGTGTTGTTATCATTATTATTATTATTATTATCATCATTAGTATTAATCAGTAGTAGTAGTACTAGGGATTGAATCTAGGGCCTTTGCACTGAGCTGGATCCCCAGCCCTTTTTTATTTTTTAATTTAGAGGCAGGGTCTCGCTTAGCTACTGAGTTTCCCAGATTGGGCTCAAATTTACCATCGTCCTGCCTCAGCCTCTAGAGTGCTGGGGTAACAGGTGACTTCCAGTGGACTGTAAACTTCTTGAGGGCATGATCATTGCAGATACTTCTCATCATCTGCAAGGGAGAAGAATTCCTTTCCCCACCAGAAGGGTGTTGGTGAGCTGACATTCAGGCAACTACAACATCATCTTATAAGCATTTGAATATTTTTCTCTCACTTATTTAGAAGTAGAAAACTTTTTAGAAAAGCAAATTTGATCATCATTGATGCTTGAGCTTTTTTTTTTTTAACCCATAATTATGTCATGTTATCAAAATTTAGCCAGTCAGTTTGTTTTGACGAGGACGTTTGTAATCTGGATTATATGTTCCACATGTAACATTAAAATGAAATAGAAAATGGAGTTGTTGGCATGTAGTTTTGGTGAGCAGAAGTGGTTATTATACATTACCCATAAAATTCATATTCATATCTTGTCAGTTTACAGTGAGCCAGAGATTAAAAATAACATTTGTTTCTGTTTCTGTAACTGCCTAAAAAAAAATCCCAAATCATTTTATTTCTATAACTTGACTTTTAGTAGTTTTATAAATGTGTGGCCTTTCAAGCAGTAGTGGCATACATCAGTGCAACAGGCCATGCCTCTAGGATTATTTTTAAAGATTAAGAGTTAAATACCATTTTTAAAAAAGCTAACCCAAAATACAGATTAGCCAACTAAAACCAGAAAGAAATATTGAATGAAATGTTGGTTCTTGCCCTTCATTTAGTCTCCTTGACTGCTTTTGCAGATCTCTTCTTTTTTGTCCACTAGCAACAAAGGAAGAAGGGTAACGGGACCAATCACTGTACCTGGCCGATGGGCTTCTCATTAGCCCTTCCTGAATAGGAACAGGTGAAAGAGCATCCTGCTGTCATCCATCATGTTCAACCTGGGGAATAGAGAGCTCCTCCAGAGTTGTTGAGGATACAGCCCAAGCCTCCCAGGGGCAGTCTGAAAGGACCAAATCTTGCAAATCCTTTGATTTTTTTTCATCTTCGTGTATACTGGTGCTAAAGTGTAATTTATAAACTAGATCTTTCTGTAGTAGCAATGCTACTAAAATGGAGCAATTAAAGTACTGTACTAAAAGTGATGTGAATGTTGTCTCTTCTCTCGGAATATCGTATAGTGTATAGTAGATCATAGCAACTTCATGTTTGGTTCCTTTTCTTTCCTTGATGAGAAATTTTACCACTGTCTCTGTCCTGTGCAAACTGCCAGCATCATGACTCTTGCACTTTGGACGAAGAGGGATGGCACCAGTTTTCGTCACACTACTCTGAACAGCATGTGATGTACAATGTAGGAATTGTTCATTTCTGGAATTTTCCCTTGAATATTTTTGGATTATAGTTGCCCATGGGGAACCAAAACCATGGAAAGGGAAACCAGAGAGGAACGGACACTGGTACACAGTGCTTGTTGGAGACAGCGCTGGCGAGTCTGGAACTGGGAGAAGTCAGACTTCCAGGTGGCAAGGAAGAAGGGCCTGGGGGGTGGAGCCAGGAGTGCTGCAGGGGTAGCAAGGAGAAAGATGCAGATGATGGGAGCTAGAATGGGGAGGATTTGTACTAGCTCACCTCCAGAATAAGGGCAAGACAGGAAGCTTGAGTCTGCTCCTTCTCAGTTGGGTGACTACTCATGTCAGGGTTCCAGGTACAGGCTTAGTGGACTCATAGAAGCAGTGGGACCTAGGAGTCTCCCTCGCCTCCCACCATCACTTCTCTATTTTCTTGGCCCTTTAACAACCCCTTCGTGGTTGGATGTCATCGCTACTGGCACCCTCTGCTTGTCTGGCATGGTCTGGGGCATCAGGTACTCAGGGGTGAGCACGGGGGTGCAGATCACACCCGTGTGAACCTGGAGGAGTCTAAAGGACAGAGTGAGTCTGGAGCTGTCCGGGTGTATAATGTAAAAGGCGATTTCATACATTTTGCTGACCTAAGATTGTTCACCTTGGATTTTAAGAGCAGTTTGGTGTTCACCAATAAGTACATCAGCCCTTTCCCTGATCTGGACGGTGATTCAGAAAACTACCTTCCGTGGTCTGACACACCGAGGGGGTCTGGTGAGATGGAAAAAGAGAACAGTGCTTTGCAATCTTTAATTACTTAAGGGTTGCCACAAGTAAATATTTAAAATACACTGAAATGGCAACCTCAGGAAATATGACTAAGAAGTCGCCGTGTGCCACGCCCTTTCACCCTATCTTTGTGGTGATTGAAAATTTCCACCGAGAATGATATATGCAAAAAGGGGGTAAGGTTGTGCTTCAGATGAAAGCAGAACTGTAAATTCGGTGGTGGTGCGTCCAGACGGGACCTCCCCACCCGTCCAAGTTAGAGGTTTGGCCCTGCAATTAGCTATGAGCCGTTGACTCCTTAACTTCTACACTGAAATTTGATGTGGGAAAGGAACAGGCTCCCCTGAGCCATGCTTTCTGGGAGTTCACAACCCTTCATCTTGTGCGGTTTGTCTGAGAGAAGGGAGGGCTGGGGAAGGCAGTGAAATGGCTCTTGAATTTGCCATTAAGGATTTTCATCGCTCCATTGGCATTGTAGCATTTCATGCAAAACATGTAGCATGGATTTTCAAAGAGTAATTATTACACCAAGAAAATGAAGTGGATTCTGGCTTTTGTATCCTTTGGTCTGTGACTCAAACAATAATATTCATTAAAAGGCTCCAACCTGCTTTATGGCACTTGTATTAAAAACAGATACAGAGAAAAGTTGAGCAGGACAAAACTGCAGGTAATGGATGTTATTAAGGATAGGTGAGTGTTTAGAAAAGGCAAGATATAATCAGTAGATTGCTGGATTTACCCAACTTCACCTCTTTTTTTTGTCAAGAGCTAATGTACTGCCTGCCCTACTTTCTTCCAATATCCATTCACCTTAGGACAAAACTAACATTCCTCCCTGAGAAAGTCACAAATAAACTGACGTGGATAAAACTTACTGGTGACCATGGCTGGCTGTACTGTAGGGACTTCTGATCTCTTTACTAGTACTGAAAACTTCTGGATGAATTACATTGCTAATCTTGTTTAACCTTGGGACTGAAGGGAAAGATGTTTAAAAATAAATTAGACATAAAAATATCTCTCCAGCCACCTCCTCTCCTTCTTCCTTCTTCCTCCCCTCCCTCTTCTCCTATTCTCCTCTTCCTCTTTCTCCTTCCTCTCCTTCTTCTCCATCTCCTCCTTCTCCTGTCTTCCTCTTTGCTTGAACCCAGGGCCTTGCACACACTGAACTACAGATCTTCCCCCATCCCCCACGCCTATGTTCTTCAGTTCTTGACCATTTAGCGGGAAACACAGATGAGCTTGACACTTTCCGTTTGGCCCTGTGAAGTGCTGTGAGAGATTCTCCAGAAAGTCTTGAGAGTGTTTGCCACCTATTGAGAGTTGTGAGTGGTGAGACTCACACAAATGAAGCAACACATAGCAGTGAGGAGTGCCCAGCAAGGCCACATGGATGGGGTCCCTGGCAGAGCTCCTAGAGGACAGGGGCAGAGGGGTAGTCCCAAAAGGTCAGGTGTCTCGAGCTGCACAGTGAACAGTGATTAAGAGTAACCTAGAAGGGATCCAGTATGTTTTCAGTGGCTCTGGGTGAACGAGGGGAGAGCCAGGTAAAGTAACAGAAACAATGGGCAAGGGACAGAGGTGGACAGTATCAAACTGACATGAGGAGTGAGGAGCAAAGTGTCTGGAAAGCACTAGGAAAAGGTCACACTGCCTTCCGCTAGCACCTTATGGTGACTGGCATTTTCATTGACCTTGTTTTGTAAGTTCTTTCAGAAGAAAAGAGGGGATCCATGCTAGGGTACCTTGAATTGAATTTGCAGAGCATCAGTGGCCCATCCTCATGACCCTTCAAGAGCCAGAAAATTGGCTTCACAGCATGCAGCATGTGTGGCTCTTGCATGAGACTGCTCTAAGGACCCAGAAGATCCATCCATCCGATGGGTTCTGAGCCAGTTCGTCCAGCTGTTCCTCACCTTGGAACAAGAAAATAACAGTATTTCATGACTTTGGGGTAGCTGCCAGAGGAGGAATCTAGACTGCTGTAGCTCAGTAACTATTAATTGGAAGAGAGGTAGCATAGTGATGATTTAGAGAATCTTTGGCATCACGGATAGGTGTTGAAACCCCGAATCTGTCACTTACTCAACTAGCTCTCCGAGTGTTACCCAGTGCCTGCTTTTCTTCATTTATTAAAAAGAGGATAATAAAGTGCCCACCACCAAGGATGGTTGTAAGGCCTCATGGACACAATATATAGTAATTCAAGGGCGTAGTACTTGACTACTAGCTGTTATTATCACATGTACATTAATACCGCAAGATAATTAGTTCTGCTTCGGTGGCTCTTTGGGGACCTTTTTTTTATTAATAGATGATGGTTCAGAATCACATAGTTACTTCATGAATTAGTTTCTTGGAAAAGATCCCACTGAATGTCTTTCAGAGTCCTTAAAAAGTTTATTCAGTAAAAACTCCTTGTTAAGTAAAAAAATGTTCGTTAAAGAAAAGTCTAAAATGCACACTTTTCACAGATTTCTTGCCAGGCAGAATCCAAGTCAATACGCGTTTTCTTCAGCTCACCCTTTTCTCCTGTCCCCTCATGCCTTAGGTAACGTCACAGCCAGTGCGGGTAAGTGGTCCGTGTTTAGCTGCACGCCATGGGGCTAGATGCAAACCTAGGGCCCGGTGCCACGTTTAAAAGTGCTGAGCCTATGAGGAGGGTCTCGCTTTGAGAACCCCAAAGAACTTCGGGGGAGTCCTGCAAAGTCAAAGCTATTTTATAATAATACTGAGACATTATTTACCCATATCATTCCCGTTCTCTCACAAGTGTATGGTGGAGTTTCTCAGAAGCCATGTAACATGATATTGTACAATGATACCTGTCTTATTTTTGGAAGATCTGTATAATTCAGTGAACCACTATTTTCCAAATGACCAGTGCATTATGTTACAGAATCATGCATGGTTAGAGAGCCATTCAAAGTACAGGATGCCCCAATACATTTTAGTATAAAATTGTTCAAAGTGCATTGGTGTGGCTCACCTTCTCCATTGCCCCTGTCCTTGCAGGAGCTTCCTCTTGTGAGGCAGGAGGGCTAATACTCAGGCAGAACACCCACCATTAGCTGAAAGTTGGAAGCCAGATTTTCCTCATAGGCTTCAGCCCAACACCAATATCACAGCAGCTAGAACTCAGAGGCACATAGAAGAATTGAATGGTTTCCCTTAAGCCAAACATTAAAGAGATTGGCAAAGATGCAAACTGTTGTCACTTTACTTTTTTGTTCTGAAAAACAGAATTATTATTTCATAAAGATCTGTTATTTCATGTAATCTGTAATGGATGTGTTATTTGTATGAAATGAATAGGGGCTGGGGGTGCAGCCCCAAGGAAGAGCATGTGCTTGGCATACGTGAGACCCTGTATTCCATTTTCAGCACCACCCCGCCAAAAGAATTTGTAGGTTTAAAAAAATTCTGTTTTAATTTCTAATGCAATAAATATTGTTAAATGCAATTTACCCCATTAAAAGCTCTTTGGGGAATGCAGAAAATTTTAGGAATTTGCAGAGGAGTTGAAGCCACAGAGTTTGGAAGACCACTGGCCCAGGGTGAGACTTACTAAGGGGTTTTCCGGTCAGCAAGGACCCACTGCTTGTTTATTTCTTCTAGAAAAAGTGTCCTATGGTCCAATATATCTTGGGCCAAGATACATGGTTACTCCTCACACATGAATATAATGCCCAAGTGCCCTCCTCCATTTATTGCAATCCTCTTATCCCCTTATATTTAACACAACATAATGTTCTACAGTGGACTGTAACATCCCATTGAGCATGCTGATGATTATATATGGGCTTCAAACTCCTTATTTAAAAAAAATGAAAGCAGGATTCATGTGGTATTTTCCTTAAAATCTGTATTTTATTTAAAGGACAGCCTGTGGAAGTTCACCAGCTAATTTGATTGACTTTCTTTAAAAAAAAAATTCATCCTCCATGGTATTATACTGTTTTGCTTATATTCTTCGAAGCTGTTTCTACTTATGTTTCCAAACTCATGTTTTTAAAACTCTGTTTTAGACATTTTTGTGTGTTAATTAGCAGCATCTGCTCCTTATGTGATTTCATCCGTACACAAATTGTCCAAATTGCAGGTTAAGTGGTAGCAGCCTCGTTGTTGAGCTATTACTACTGTTTGGTATTTTTAAATGACAGAAAATACCACTGATATTACATCACAGGCTCTTATCAAACACAGTTGCTTTTGCTAACAAAAAGATTTATGTATAAATGAAAGTGGACTTTGCTGTATTTCTTTTCATGATTTGTTCCAGCACTCTAATTTTCTATGATTATGAGTACAATTCTAACTGTTAAATATAAGAAAAGTACATTTTTCTTTGGTATTTTCAAAGAATTGGTTCCAGAACATCCTCTGAATACCAAATTCTTAGATTCTCAAGTCCCATATATAAAATGGCATAGTACGGTTTTTGCTTATAACCTACATACATCCTCCTGTGTAGTTGAAATCATCTCTAGATTATTTGTAATTCCTGATGCAATGTAAGTGCTGTGGAATTAGCTGTTACACTGTATTGTTTAGGGAATGATAACAACAAGAAAACGTCTGTATGGGTTAATACAGACACAGATTTTTCCTCTTGAATGTTTTTGATCATCAGTTGGTTGAAGCCAGGGATGCAGAATCCAGGGAAATTGAGCCAATTCCACCAGTATGGGTCAGAACCATGTTCCTACCTGCTGTGTAATGGACATTACCCCATTAAGAAGCAAGAATGTGGGCTGGGAATTTAGCTCAGTGGCACTGTGCCTGCCTTGTAAGTGCTAGGTCCTGAGTTCGATCCCCACTACCCACCAAAAAAAGATTTTGAGAGAAAGGGGGTGGAAATGAAGGTTACAGTAACCAGCACCAGCTTCTGTCTGAAGCTGTCCCATTCTAAATTTGTATGGAGCCAAGAGTGCAGATAATTGCTTTTGCTTTTGTGTTTCACATATCTGTGTCAGAAAAACAATAGAAACATCTTAATTTGTTATAATAAAGGGACAATGGTCATTGTGTTTGATATAATTCCAAGGCTTTTTTTTGTCTTGCCAGTTCCTATTGAAACACTTCATATTGTCGAAATCCTTAGTGATTTTTATTGCCAACTAAAAATTGATCTTCTGTCATAATTTTGAAAAATTCGACAAGGCTGGATATGGTGGTGCATACTTGTAATCCCAAATACTCAGGAGGCTGAGGCAGGAGGATAGCAAGTTCAAGGCCAGCCTGGGCAATTTAGACCTTATCTCAAACTAAAATAGGGCGGGGACTGGGGCTATAACTCAGTGGTAAAGTAGCCCTAGTTAAATCCTCAGTACTGAAGAAAAAAAAAAAGAAGAGAAATTATAGTGAGCACATTAAATGTCATGTTCTTTTCCTCACCATGGTGTACAGTAGTCCTTACCAATGATTTTGCCTTCTAGAGTTTCAGTTACTCACAGTCAACAGTGCTGCAAAAATACAGAATAAAATAATTCCAGAGATTAACAGTTCATAATTTACGGATGGCTTCCCCTGCTGAGCAGTCTGGAAGAATGCAGCAAGTGCTGATGATGGAAGCCGTGTTCTCCTTGTTACCCAATCTTGCAATGACTTCTGCCACATCCTGTTTGCAGGGAACAAGTCACTGAATCCAGTCCACACCTGGGGAGAGGACTTCACACCGGGGAGAGGACAGGAGTGTCAGGATGTGGGTCTCCCTGGGGACCCTCATGGAAGCTGCCTCTGAGAGTAACTTGTGCTGTAACTTTCATCTTGTATCCATCCGTCTCCCTGAAGTCCGATTCTGATTCTCCTGCAGTCTTTTCCACCTTGGTGGTGGCAGCTCCATTTTGGGGGATGATCAGGTCAAAAATTCAGAGGAATCTTTGACTCTTTTCTTCCTCTAATACAGCTTGTCAACTTGACTTTACAAATACATCTTAGGCTCTCACCAGTTCTTACCACCTTGACTCCTAGTTTCACCACCTCTATCCACGGAGACTGAGTCTTACCTGGATTTCTGCTAGTTGTCTGTCCCTTCAACCTTATTGCCTTATAGTGGTGGTAGCCTGCTTCCTTCCTTCCTTCCTTCCTTCCTTCCTTCCTTCCTTCCTTCCTTCCTTCCTTCTTTCTTTCTTTCTTTTTTTCTTTCTTTCTTTTCTTTTCTTTCATTTCTTTCTTCAATGCTGGAGATTGAACACAGGGTCTTTGCCCTAAGCTATGTCCCCTGTCCTTTTTGAAATTTTTTTTGATTGTTACTAAATTGCTCAGGCTGGGCTAGAACTTGCAATCCTCCTGCTGCCATCTCCCAAGTCCTAGGATTACAGACATGTGCCACCACACCTAGTTTATGGACTGTTCTTTACACAGAACACTGAAATGATACTGACCCATAAAACATAAGACAGATCAGTGATACCATCCCATTCAAAATCTTCTAGCATCTTCCCACTTTAAAGCAAAAGTCAGCATCTTTAAAACAGCCTATGAAACTTTTAGGATTATAAAATTATGTATCTGTATTTTATTGTGTAAAAGATATATGTATTGCAAACATATATGCATCTCTGTGGAGCATTTATATGTTTAGATTTTTATTGATCTAGAATTTACTTATTCATTTTAGAATTTATTTTCTAAATGGTGTAAGGTAGGAATCTGACCCTTTCCAAATGAAGAGCCATTTTTCCCAGCAGCATTTATTGACTAGAATGACCTTTCCTACACTAAAGCATTCTACCATGGAATTCTACCAATTTTGTCATTGTTCAATTTTAGAATAAAGATGTATCTAATACAGCAAATGAATCATAAGAGTTATAACTATGTTTTTAGAGCTATTATTTAATTTGGAATATTCAAACACATGTAAGAACAACTTGAGTGATAATTGGGAATTGATTATAGACATTATTTAAGTCTGTTTATTTGATAAATTAGAAATTAATTCTACTTTGGAGGCTGTGACTTAAGTTGAAAAATCCAGTTAGTTGCAAAATTAAGACTGAGAAACACATCTTATGAATTCTAGGATACTATTTTTTGCCTCATGTCAATATATATAATACTTTGCTGCTTTTAACTGCCTGGAAAATTTTCACCAAAATACCTGTGAAATCTGAAAACATTGTTAGGATACCTTCTGAAAAGATAGCCTTGTTTATATAGCACACTTGTACACATTCCAGTGTATCTGTGAATGCCCCTGCCCTTGGCTTTCTGTCCCTTGTTTAGCCTTCTGGCCCTATCTCTATTCATGTAACTTCAGGTGACAATCAGTAATAGGTAGGTTGGATATTAGCAGCATTGGTGTAGAGTTTGTTGAAGGAAGGAAACATTGACATTCTTTCTTTTCAAGTCGGGAGGATAGCTCAGTCGTGCAGCACTTGCCTAGCAGGCCCTGGGTTTGATCCTGAGCCCCACAAAATACATATATTCCCTTTGTCTGTGAGGGTGTTGGAGATTAAACCCTAGGCCTAGAGCATGCTACAAGCCTTTGCTTAGCCTCTTGGCTGCACCCTTAGTCCTAGCAAATTGAAATTATTGGTTAAGAGGATGTAGTGTAGCATTTTCAGTGGTTTGCTTTTGATAAAAATCATCTTATATCTGTTGCAGTATGTGTAACCGAGGGTCATCTACAAATCACAAAATAAATCACTTCCAATTCTACTTCTACAGAGATAAATAAAAATGGAAATTATTGTCACATGGATGAGTCTCCCCGGCCCTCCATAGTATAAGCCCTGCTTTCCAGACTCCTGGCTTTGACAGCTAGAGAAAGGCTATGAGGTAACCATGGGACTTTTGTGCCTCTCCCAGATTTTGCTCCAAAACAGATGATAAGAATATAAACCAGAAATGAGTTTCTTTCTTTAGGGCAAAAGCAAAACAGAGTACTATAAAGAAGCATTAGAAGCTAGGCACGGGCAGTGTACACTTACAATCTCAGGTACTTGGGCAGCTAAGGTAGGAGGATCACAACATTGAGGCCAGCCTCCGCAACATAGCGAAACCCCCCCAAAAAAGAAAAAAGAAAACAAAGGGCTGGGGCTATAGCTCAGTGCTCCGTGGGTTCAGGTCCTAATATCAAACTGAACCAAATAAAAACAGTGTTGGGCTACAGGTAAGCTTTTTAAAATTTAAAATCGCATTATATTGCTTTATGTTGCATGCTTGATTTTGCATCCAGAAAGAGTCAGTGGACATGAGTAATTAGACCCAGACTCTAGCCAAAGTACCTGTTAACTTGCTGTGTGACTTTAAGTGCTACATAGCCTTCTGGTCCAGCAGGTTCATGGGCAGAAGTTGAATTAGATGACAAAGACCTCTTCTAATTCTAAAATACCAAGATGTAAAATGAACAACAAAAACAAGAAATGCAGCCAGCTAGTTTTAGTTTTAAAAAGAGGTTGATATATACCAGTAACTTGCAGTGAATTTGCTAAAATCTGCCTGTTCTCTCCAAATAATGTTTTTACTAAGCCCATAAACGAAAGACAGTTTGTCAGA
Organism: Fukomys damarensis; assembly: GCF_012274545.1. Classification (NCBI taxonomy): domain Eukaryota; kingdom Metazoa; phylum Chordata; class Mammalia; order Rodentia; family Bathyergidae; genus Fukomys; species Fukomys damarensis. Next base: position 25,038,039 of record NW_022900922.1, read on the forward strand.
CTTTGAACTTCCTGGCTTATGTTGATTTGTATCAATATGTTACTGTTACACATTTGAGTGGGAGCTGAGTTACATTTCATGAAAACTGCTCAGAAAACTAATAAAATCCTTACAACCTCACTTTCAGTGAGTATTGATAGCATCGAGAAAATAAAAAAGACTTTGCCATTTGTAGGCAGTTAGTCTTCCACTAGACTGAAAATTTAATGACATTGAACTTGACTCACTTGTTTAAACATTAACCAGGAGACAGATCCTTTCTCCTTCTCCTCCCAAGTTTTAAGTGTCTGTATGAATTTAACCAGATAGTCACAACTCCCCAAAAGTGCTTTTTGGAAACATTGACTATTCATAAAGTAATAGCTCCAGAAGGCTTTCAAAGAATTATTTATCCATACAGCAACCTAGTGAAGCATACCATAGCCCCTCTTTTACAAGTAAGTCACCTGATTGGATATACAGTGATTGCCTTAGGATGTTTAGAGATTTATCAAGTTTAGAGTTGTAAGCATGATGTAGCTGCCATACTCCAATATCTGGTGACACCGTTCCAATGGGCTCTCAGAACCGAGGGGGAAGAGTTATAAAAGGCTAAGAAAGGATGCAGACGTCTTTTGAAGGCCTTTTCTAAGCTCACAAATGGCCATTGTCACGAAACAAACAATGGGGTTGATTTGAGTAAGCATGAGAAGACACTGGAACCACAGCCTGAGACCAGTGAACCTTCAGAGCTGCCAAGGCAGAGAAGAAGTTTTTTGTGACTTTGTCGCACATGGGTAGAATGTGTAGGCCTTATCAGCAGCAGTGAGTGGGGGAAAAGGCATGCAGATCTCAGCCATTCATTTCATGCTTAGTGTCGAGGGTAACTAACTGCTGCTTTCCATCTTGGGAGGAGAAAGAATTAATTAAGTTTTATCAAGAGGCGGACAAGGAAACCCCGTCCATTATTTGTAGTGAATAATGGAAATTTTCTCTGTACTCCTTATGTTCAATGATAATAGCCTTTTATTGAAAAATAATAATGATATTTACTCAATCAGTCTGAGTCTTTAAGGGGCAGTACAATTTTCCTGTGAGATAAAACTTTTTCCACTTTCTACCCTTGACTCCTGCACATCAGAACCTTTAATCATCAAAACATTACACAGCATCCTTTATTTCCTTCATTCATCTGATTCACCTTGGAGTTTTGCAAGCACGTTCCTGCTGGCGTATATTCTCAATTTCGAGACACACTGCCCAAGCCTGGTGCTTTGTTTTCTTTCTTCCTCTCTGCACTGCCACCTCCAGTATTTTAGGGGCCCGTATGTAGATAGGATGTGTGATAGCTTCGTTCTGGTAATTGACATGCTTGTTTGAGGTTAGAAGATGCACATTTGAGAAAGGCCAGGGATTTCCCCTGAATATTCACCAACTGCTAGACGTGGCGTTTGCATTCTGACCTGGTGTTTTGCTGTGTGTGACTGCAGCATCCTGGAGCCCGGGGAAGGAGTCTGCTTTGAATCCTCCGAAGTAACGCTACTGCAGACCACAAGTAAGACAGAGGGGACGCCAGCCTGTGCGGGTGATCGCGAAACACGGATGTTTTTGGTAAGTCATCTGAAAGACTTGGTATTTATTAGCTTTAAATTTCATCAGGCAGCATTTATTTGGTGCTTTGGGCCATCTTTCAAGTGCATGGCTATTTCTCTATAACCCAAGTCATAAGACCTTGGAGAAAATGACCTTGGAGCCAAGAGAGCAACAGAGTAACCTACTGTGTGTATGTGTGTGTGTTGGTTTGTGAGATGTGCAGGGCACTAGGATCTAAGGAGAATGCATTTGTGGTGAGGAAACAAATGAACAACGCACACAACTAAACACACAATCAACTAACAAGATGTAAGTATGTTTTACATGCATTTCATGTTAGCAGGTACATCAGGGATTAATCAGTCCTATGAGGGGAAACATGGTATCTGATGACAAGTTTGCTACCCTTTTTCAAGCATTGGGTTGGACAAGGTGAGAATGCTTAGAGTTCCCAGGCCCATTCAGCAAATGCTTATTGAGTAACTTTTTTTTTTTAACAAATGAGGTATAATGTGATAATTTGATACACATATACAGTGTATAATGATCAAATCAGGGAAGTTGGCATTTCTGTCTTCTTAAATATTATTAATTATCATTACTATATCATTAAATGTCATTTCTTTGTGTTGGGAATCTTCTAACTCTTCTAGTTCTTCATAAAATAAAAAATACATCATTTCAAGATGTAGATGTCCTACTGTAAACTTATTCTTCCTAGGTGTTATTGATGTTTTTTATTTGTTTTTGCAATATTGGCATTTGAACCTAGGGCCTTGCACATGCTAGGCAAGTGTTCTGTCATTGAACTACACCTCCAGCCCTTCAGTTATTTTGAGACACTAAATTGCCCAGTCTGGTCTTGAACCTGTAATTCTCCTGCCTCAGTCGCCCATGTAGCTGGGATTATAGGCATGTGGTACCACACCCAGTTTATTCTAAGGAACTTCTAAGTTAACATGATTCTCTGAGTGACAGTCTTGGTCTAGGGACTGGAACTCAAACTCTAAAAACTATAAACAGTTTTAAAAATTAAAAATATGCACCCAAGTAATGTGGACTTCCAGGAACATTTTATCAGACTCATCCCTGATATTTTTGGAAAGTGAGCACTTCAGTGGAACCCACTTCATTCTTGCCTGTCTTGGTGGCCTTGGAGAACTTACACTGGAATGACTCACCTGTAAAAATGCCAGTATATAGCCAGGTATGGTGGTGCACCTTGTAATCTCAGTACTTTGGGAAGATGAGGCAGGAGGATTGCATATTTGAGCCCAGCCTGAGCTACTTAGCAACATACCGTGAGGCTGTATCTCAAATAAAAACAAAATTTTTAAAAAGGGCTGGGGATGTAGCTCGGTGCACATGCCCTGGGTTCAATCTCCAATACAGAAAGAAAGAAAGGAAGGAAGGACACAAGAAAGAACGTTGTACATCTCAGTGATCTCCAAGGTCTCTTGCACATTTAAAATTCAGTGCCCTGCTGTGATATTACTTTAAATAATGATGCCCTTTAATTTCTGCTTGGCATTGTTGGGGTGACCCTGGCGCATCACCCTTTGCAGACAGTTTGCTCTACTAGCCAGAGTGAGGAAAGAGCCTGTGGGTCCCCTCTCCACACTGAACCCATCTTAGGAAAGCAGGACTTTCAGAGTTTGTGGTTAATAATTCATTCCCCTGCAACAATGAAAAATTAGGCATTGTCTATTATGAATAGTATATTCAAAGCAACAACCTAGGCTTCTTTTGAATTATTGTCCCTTCTCTTTCCAAGGTGCGCCTAACTCTGTCCTTCCCTGCGCTTGCTGTTTCAGCCTCACCCCCCACCCCATAGAGCCCATATTTTGTTTTACATTGAGCATAGTTTATCATTTTTCGTTCTTACCAAACATCTCCTTTCTGCAGCAGAGCTGTGAGCAACACTTTAAATGATGCTCGGATGTCACTCTTGTTAGCAGCTGGCTGTCTGCCTCAGAGTGGTGCATTATTTGGGTTTCCAAACGGCATTTCTTCTCTCTTACAAATGCTAAATTATGAAGTGCAGGAAACCACATGAATGCAGCAGAGGGAAAATGCAGACGTGGTATTCTCTGGAAATGTTGGCTTCATGATTCTGCCGGCAAGTGTGTCGTCCTCCCTACGGTGGACATAGGAGGGCTCTTGGCCTGTCTGGCAGTGGTCTCCTAACCCACGTCTTCATCTTCACTTAAGCTCATGCTGCGATCGCCTGTCTCTGTGAATCAGAAGATTTTGTTAAGCCAGTTGCTGGGGGCTGTGTGCAGCCACCATCCTGACTGACCCTCATTCCCAGGCTTCCCTGAACCCTCTGGACTTCACCTATTGCTTCCTGTTTGTGAACATCTGTAGCTGCTGCATCATAGAAAACCTATTGCTGTGGATTGCTGTGTGCCATCCGCCCATCTGGGCTGCAGACTGCTTCGGGAGAGGAACCGGGTCGCAGATCAGTGCTCCTCAGGGGTGGTTTGGTCGATCCCAGCACCTGCTGCTTCTCAGTCACCTGGCTGTGGAATGTTTCCTAAAGTTGCAGATTCAGCCACCGCAGCCTTGATGAACAGGAGCTGGGGACCGAGAGCTAGGAAACACTCCAGGTAACTCCTTTGCACACTGAAGTTGGAAAACAACCTTCTGAGGCTAATTCTTTATCCTCTTTGCCTTCACTCCCATAGCAAAAGATCCAGGGGCTAAGCACATGGTAAGTGCCCAGGAAACAGTTGCTCATTGATCTAAGCAACATCAAAACCAAGGGGGTTACATTCAGTCTTCAACTGTCTAGGTTTTTCTGGATGTGAAGTCAGCATAATCTTTGAACTTTTAAGAACCTGGTTTTGTCTACATCCATAGTGTTCCCCCAAGTCAGAGGCTCTTTGAGAAACTTTCTTTTTATGTCTCTTTCTCCTTGACCAGTGATCTGTCCCTTGCAATGGCAGTAGTGCCTGAGGAAGGCTGGTGAGGGGCACGTCAGCTCCGGGGAGCGGGACTAGGGCCACAAGATGGGAGAAAGATCTGAGGATGGAGCAGGGGTGTGACTAACTCAAGCTTCCTCCTTCGCTCCCAAAGCCACACCTGCTGCCCTTGGCAGGTTATTCTGAGTGGCATTTCTTTTAGCTGCCAGGACTTGCAGGTTATCATTTCTGGTGGCGGGAGAGCAGTCCTGCTCCTGAAAGGGACAAAGTTAAGCAGCAGTGGGCGTACATTAAAGCACCCACAGCAGCAGTGGCAGAGGCGGGAATTGAATCTGATGTTACCAGGCTGCACTGGTGACATGTGCCGCCTCTTTCCCTCCTCCTCTTGCTCCAGCAAGGGCAGGCGTGGCCTCAGATTTTCCAGAAGAGGTTTGCGGGGCATTGCTGCTGGGCCCAGTATTCCTGGCAGATCTGACAGTCAGTTCAAGCTGGGAAGCAAACAGAAAAGCTTATAGAAGCCCAGCCAGCCTATAAAGGAACATGGGGACATCGAGCAGGCATGGATTACCTGTTCAGATAACCATTATCTGATGGGTGTAGGAAAAGGCAAACTCAGTTTCCTCTGCTGTCTCCCACAATATAGAACACTTCTGTGAGCTAATGTGTGGGGATTTCCCCCCACAGACCAAGCAAAGCACCTCCGTGTCCTCTAACTCAGTTCAGTGCCAACACTGTCTCCCCCGAGGTAGCATCAGATCCCACAGGTTGAGGGCTCAGTGCCACAGTTGCCCTCCACTCTGATGCCAATCACAAGCCCCATGTTGTTTTGCCTGTGTTTCTGACCAACTAGCTATCGATGAGGACTCCCCTAACTCTTCCCTGGGGTTGGGTGAATTTTCCAGGGTGGGTCAAAGGACACAGGCAGATACTTTTCACATTTCCTGGTGTAATATACAGGATACTGCCAAGGATACACATGACTGGCCAGGTGGCAAGGCGTAGCGGGTGAGTTGGAGAAGAAGGGGTGTGGAGCTTCCGTGCCCTCTCCTCTCCCAGGGCTTCAGCCTTCTGGAACATCCATGTCTTCTGCTATGCAGAAGCCCTCCAAACTCTGCTCTTTGAGGTTCCTATGGAGGCTTCATTCCTTAGGCATAAATGATAAAAACATTGGCTGTTGTTGACCAACTCAGCCTTCAGCCTCTCTAGCTTCTCCTGAGGTTGGGGAGTAGACTGAAAGCCCCAACCTTGTAATCATGCCTTGGTCTTTCCCCGCTCCTGAGGCCATGGGGTGGCTCATTTGTCAATCAACTCTTTAGCATACCAAGGAAAACCATTTAACACTTAAGAGGCTCTAAATGTTTTAGGTAGTTGTGGGCCTGGAAATGGAGATAGAGACCAGATACAAATATAGATATAGATAGTACAAATGTGACGCCACCAAATGCATTTAAAATTTTTTGCTACCTTTTTTTTTCTTTGATTATTACTTAGTCACAGTTTTATTTGGAGAAGCTGTACCAACTCTGAGTTCAGTTCATGTGAACAGACACATATAAACAACGTTGGGAAAGGATCTTCTCCCAGACCTCTTGTTTTTTCTCATGCTGGGGATCAGACCCAGAGCCTAGTGTATGGAGCTGTACCTCCTCTGCCACAGTGTGACACCCCAGCCCTTTCAACCCTCTATTCAGGTTTAACTCCAGGAATCTGGGAAAGGGGAAAAGATAGATAGGATGGAGTAGATTCTTCACATTTCAGCTAAGAGAAGGAGCAAAAGCACGTGTTTTCAAAGCAACAAGGGAAAATCAGAATTTTAATTTTATTGATTTATTTCTGTATGTTTGTGATACGTGATACTTGCATTTGTTTAGGGGAATTGGCACATACAAAGCTTGATCGCTTTTTATCTTTATCTCCCTCCTCTCTGCCCCTCTTCCTCCTTTCCCTAGTCCTCTTCCCCATCTCCAAAGTCTGCCTTCCTGTTTCCTACCATCTGTCCTTTATTTTACTCTTTATATATTGTGTTTCTCATATAAGAGCAATCACATGATATTTAGCTTTCTGTGTCTGATTTATTTCCTGGAACATTATGGTCTCAGGGGGCTTTTGAACTTGTGCTTTGTGGAGATCTGGCTAGGTTTTCCTCTGTATTTCTCCTTTTTTCAAGGTTTGTGCCCAGCAAAGGTTGTTTTCTCTTGCAGGAGAGAAGCATAAGGGTTGTCAGCTACAGAAGAGAAATGTACAATTGTTTACCTAAGTGTCTTGGAGCCTTTGAGCCTTTGAGATTGTCAGGTGGAGAAATAACCAAGGACAGAATTAAAGAAATTGTAAAGTGCAGAATTTTTTTTTCTTCTAAATATCAGATGATGGCATTTCTGATTTGGAGGCATTTATTGGTCCACAGAATATTTTCTTCCAAGAATCCATATTTCCTTACAAGTACGAAAGGAAAAGTGGGCCTCAAAGAGCGTTTGTCCAGTTAGAAACTATGTCACTTGCATCATTTAGCATGAGGTATCCTCAAGGTTGGCATGATTTCCAAACCACCCCCGAAGTTCTAGGTGGTGCTTTAAGGAAGACAGAGGGAAAGGGGAAAGGAACCATTCTTCCTGTGCCCTCCATAATCATTACAGAGGTCTGGAAGCTTCGGCGCAGAGGCATCGGTTCCTGGCATACCTAAGCCAGGGTTCCACGAGGCAGTACCCAGAATGCCTTCTGTCAAATGTGTTAGAACTCGCTCTCTCGCTGATGCTATCACAGGCTAAGAACTGCAGCCGGCTTTCAGAGCAGCTGTGCGGTTTGGTCTTGGTTGAGTTGTGAGCGAAACCACACCAGGTCAGGAAATGCTGTGGATTTTCTTACAGCGGGCACCAGTGAAACAGATGTTGACCTACACGGTAGGTCCCCTTCCTTGGTGACAGCTGAGAGCTTTGAGGGAAGGTTTTTCCTGTGGATCCAAAGAAATCAAACCTCCCAATTTGCTCAAGGTTGGAGGGAAAGGGATAAGCAGGGCCCAGAGTTGGTTATTGCGCATGCTCTCCCCGGGACATACTCCTCCTCCTCTTCCTTGGCGTTTTGGATGCTGCCCTCCTGGATGAAGTTTTTCTCCCTTCAGAGTCTAGACTCAGTTACTTCCAGCCTCCTCCCAGATGACTGCAATTGGAAATGGTAAATGTGCCTTTAACTTGACTCTAAACGTACTCCTGAAATTACCCTGTCTCCCTTGGTGGGCCCCTTGTTTGGAGAAACAGGATTACCAGCTGGCACCACTCGCGTCTGCCACGCTCCTTCTGCACCTCTTAAACGTCAGGCCTTGACCGTGCTGGAGTTTTGGCTCTTGAGTGTCTTGCTGTGCACCCACTCTGCTCCGTTCCCTGGTCCCTGTGGTGTTTCCAGTCTAAGCCTCCTTTGCCTGGGCTATTGCGGCTGTTTCCAAAACAGTATTTATTCTTGCCTTAAGTCTTTTCTTGCTGAATTCCATTCATCCTGCTATTTTGAGAACTATATTCTGAAAGAAAGGGCCTGATTTAATTACTGTTATACTTAAAAACCCTTGGGAGCATATGGAAGTATGGCAAAGAGTTTGTAATCTAATGTTAAATATAAAATCCGTACTTCAAAATGGCCTGTATACATTGATACAGAGATATAACAAAAATGTATGCCAGTCAACAAAAACTGGAAGCAAATAAGATAAAAATGAAGTTGTGTTTAGTATTAGCATGATCTGTACTTTGCTTTAGAAAACAGCCATTGATATTTTCCCTCGCGATGACGGAATATGGTGAGGTGAAAGGAAAACCTAAAAGGCATTTGTAGGGAAATGGATACACCTTGAAAACACAATGCTAAGTAAAATAAATCAGATACACAAGCTTAAATGCCATATGGGTTTCCTCATTTGAGTTGCCCAAGGCACAGATAAACAGCAAAAGATTGATAAAGGGAAACCAGGAGGTAGACATTTTACAAATGGGAGGGACGGAGGCTAGGGATGAGGGGAAGGTTTAAGACGCGTCGGGTACGTGTACCGCCTCTCCACAATGGATGCAGTCACTGTATGTCACAAACGTGACCTGTAAAAAAACAATAATGATGAAGATGGGGGGAAGGGATCTTGAGATGCAGGGAAGAGGTGGGTAGGGAGAAAAAGGGGAATAAAAGAATTAAAATGTATAAGAACATGAATCACTCCCTGAGATGAATGGAAACACCATGTACTGCAAACATGGACAAATAAAATAAAAATTTTAGAAAAGATTTTGTTGGCTTTGTATTCCACGTAAGATAAAATGTGGACTTCATTGCATAGTCTTCAGGATCCCTGGGTGTGCAGTAATTATCAACTTATCATTTAAATCTCATCTCTTCTAGACTCCTGCCCCTCTCATTTCTCCACACTAAAGTTCTTTTCTTTCCAAGTATATAATTTAATGACTGTGCATTTCTTCATGTTGGTTCTTCTGTGTATAATTCTATTTCTGTACCTGGTGAACTCCTATTCAGTTCATTGAGCCCTAATTGAAATATCCCCTCTTCCTGCATTACCACTTCCGTGCTACACTTCTATGTTTATGCACTTACTGTCTCTGTGAAAGAAGTTAGAGATTGGAGTATTTTAAGCACCTACTTCCAGGATTAAGGTCATTCCTGAATATAATATAGCTTAACAAATATTTATGGGAAGTAAGAAGAAATGTACAAATAATCCTTCAAGCTAAGGCATGACACGTGTTTGATAGGCTTACTACTAATTAGTATTTCATAAAAATTATAAATAGTGAATGCTTCTGGCTAAAGAACTTTTTTTGAAAGTAGTTGGATTCAGAATCATGTCACTTAAGCTAAACTACCCGAGGAAACCTTTAGCATTAGAAAACTTAAATATCACTTCACTTTCTCTATAGCCAGATTTGTGACGCTAACTAGAAATTGCTTTTTTAGCTGTTTTATGGCGTGCATAATCATATCGGCCAAATCAGAAATCCAAGTTAGTGACACAGGCGGTGCTGGCAACATTATGTGAGCATGGGATTTATTTTTTCCTTAAGGGAATTTAAAAAGTCAAGACTGGGTAACATTAAAGGATTGATGTAACATTTTCAATTCTGAAAGGCTATTCTGCTCTAGGAATATGCTCCCCCCCCCATTTCTAAGAATTCTATTTGGCTAAAATATCAGAAGAGACAAAAATTTTGGCTTAAATAAATGAAAAGTCATCTCCAAAATTAATTTTGGTACTTCAAATGTTCCTTTTCAAAGGGAAGAGTTGGATGTTTTTAAATATCACATGTTAAAAAATGCCGTTAAATACAACATCATTGTGTGCAGCTGTCAGTGAGGATTTGAAATAGTTTTTCCAAAGCTCAGTATCTAAGGCATGTTCTGCATCTTTTCAAATAATATTTTACTATTAGGGAAATCTGTTTAATACTATGTAGTATTTTATAACATATAACAACATTTACATGTACCTGTATAATGCAGCTTTTCCAACTAGTGCTTTAGGTAGCATCAGTAAGTCGAAAACAGGATTGCAGTTGGAGATTTGCCGCCTTCTTTTGCATAACGTCCTTACCCACCCTTTACTTTTCTTGCCTTTAACTTCATGAGAGCAGCTGAATCCTCATTGCATTAATTGAGAAATTAGTCTGCAACCCTTGTGGATTGGCTGCTGACTTGAAAACATGAAAGGCCACACCACTTTTCAGTATTTCCTGAAAACTGATCCTTGTCTATTTTGTGTAGGAAGGAACCTTCACTAAATTCCTCCCTTTTCTGTCCTGAGCGTTGAGTTCGGTGACAAAGCTGATCCGTTGGCTGTGTGGAAGATGAGTCGGGAAAGGCTCTGTGGCTGAGGTGAGGGACACTGGCTACCATCTGGTGCACTGTCTGTGGGCCTTGCCCTCTTCCTGGTGCTGGTGCTGATCATTCACCAGGATATACTGACTCTGCACTGCTCTTTTGTGAGCTGGGAAGCATCCTAAATGCCAGTGACAAGAACTCAGGAAGGCAGCAGATCACTGTGGGGTTCATTACAGTTTCAGCTGTTCCCAGTGTAGCAGGTGCTTATCTTCAGTGGCCCTCCACAGACTGTCTGCATGGCCCATGTGGTGATGTTGTGGCTGTAGTGTGAGGACATCTTGTGTTGGTTAGCACAGGCAGACGCGTCTGGGAGTGGAGCTGGGGGTGGAGCTCGGTGGCAGAGTGTGCTGGGTATGCACACGGCCCTGCATTTCGTCCCCAGCCCCCCACCAAAGTGTGAGTAATAGAAGCTTCAGTTAGGAAGGGCATGGGAAAGAAATGAACTATTCTTGAAGTGTTAAGGATCTATATTCAGAACAGACTACCCCAAACTTTTGTTTAAATTTTACTGCTTTACTGAGGTATAGTTGACAAATAAAATTGTATACATTTAATGTGTACAGTGTGATTCCTTTATATACCTATGTCTTGGGAAATGTTTATCACAATCAAGTTGGTTAATGCACTTGTCCCTTATATAATTAGTTTGTTCTTTTTTAAACTGGTGGTGGTAAGGACATTTAAGAGCCTCCTCTTAATAAATTTCAGATGTGCAGTCACCACGCCATATATCCAATCCCCTGACCTCAGAGTTTTAAAATTCAGCTCTGAGAAACCAATTATAGCCCCTATAGCTTTTTAAAAGTAGTACATAAGCATACTGTGGTGAATGTGCTGGGTGGCAATGTAATGTTGAGTTTAGGAGCATAGGTTTTTGAAGCAGGCTTCCAGAATTTGAAGACAAGTATGGAGTGTGTTATTTAATCACTGTAAGTCTCAGTTTATCTACCCTGGAAATGGGAGAAAATAAGACAACACCCACCCAAGCTGTTGTAAAATTACATGTACAAATTTACACAAAGATGTTCCAAAAATGTTAGTGGTTGTTGTGTATTGTTTTCTGGCGTTCAGTTAATTACTCAATTCACAATAAAAATGTTTCCAGGATTTATTTACTTATCCATTAATTGATTGTGATACCGAGATTGAACCTCCAGCCCTTAGCACTGAACTACTCTTGCAGCCATTTTTATTTTATTTTAAAGTTTTATTTTGAGACAGGGTCTCCCTGAGTCACTAGGTTGCCCAGGCTGGACTCCTACTTGGAATTATCCTGCCTCAGCCTCCCAGAGTGCAACAGCATCCATTTTGTTGACTGCCTTCCTTCAGACTCAGGTTGTGCGTTTATCCTCAGTGCAAGAAGGTGAAACCGTAGGTGAGCTGAGTTAGGGGAGACAGCAGTGCTAAAGGCACAGCACAGAGCGAGAGGCCTAGTCTGGCAAGGGTGTGGAACTTGGAAGTGTCCACCAGACCTTGAGGAATGGCCTTGGGTTCCCCCAGCAAGAGCTGTAAGGGGCTCTGCATTGGGAGGTGGGGCCAAAGGCTGGAGAATGGAGGGGGCGGGGCCTTGTGAGGGCAGCCGTGGACCAGTTTGGGGCCAGAATGAGATGTGCGAAGTGGAATCATGAGAAATTTGGAGGAAAGATGGGTTAATCAAGTAACTTAGTCCTCCCCTGGCGTCTTCGGTGTATTCATTCCAGGTCCCCTCCTGCAGGATCTGCAGACCCTCCCGCTCCCTACATAAAGCAGCACAGCATTCTCATACAACCTATGCATCCTGCTGTATACTTCAGATCATCTTTACATTGCATATGTACCTGATAAAATGTAAATAGGACTGCACCTGTCTGGCAAGCGCAAGGTCCTGAGTTCGATCCCCGGTACCAAAGAAACAAAACAAAACCAAAGTAAATAGTTATACTGTATTGTTTGGAAAATAATAACAAGGAAAAAGTCTATGTGTGTTTAGACACATGCAGGTCTTTTCCCTCAAGTATTTTATAATGTCTTGTGGGTGAAAACTTTGAATGTGGAACCCCAGAAACCAAGGCCCTCCTGTATTGAGGATAACAGTCGAGTGAACTGTGAATTGAGTGGCTTCTGCAGTGTGTACCAGACTGTGGTTGGTGCTTTACATGAAGTAGCTCTGATCACAAATCCTTGCCATGTAGCTGTCCCCATTTTCCAGGCAAGAAAATTGACTTAGTCTCATACTAAGGGTTGGGATTTTTTTTTTTTTTTTTTTTTT
>NW_022900922.1:25050986-25061278 GCF_012274545.1 Fukomys damarensis
GTTTTTTTTTTTTTTTTTTTTTTTTTTTTTTTTTTTCCTGGTGGTAGAAAACCTTTGAAGGTTTTGGAATGGGAGAGGGCCATGATCAGACTTACCAGCGACTCACTTACCTGCTCTGTTAATATCTAAGTTTCCAACAGCAGGAGACAATCCAGGGTTCTCCAAAGAAAGTGTCCCTGGACTGTCAGCTTGGTGGATACCCCATGAGTACTGGTGGAGTCTTGTTTTAAAGCTTCCTCAACAAAACTTGGGAAATACTCTTTGCATATTTTCCTTTTTAAAGGGGAATTCAACTAATTAATTTATTATGGCTGTTTCTGCTTGTGCATGTTTCATTTCCTTTGATCCTCACAAGACATCTGGTAGAGGGTCTATGGGTCAGTTGCATAGGGACAGTATGTACCTCATGTCTTTAATGGGTCAGGATAAGATCCCACCCCTGACTTCTCACCTGTGTTCTCCTTCACCCCTTGCCCATTTTGAGACATTGCTATTTCCCAACCTCCAGGGGTCTTTTCTTCCACTAGTTTAAGTCTACTTTGCTACAGGAGCACCCTGTTGCTTTCAAGAAATCTAAAGCCCCGCATGGACCTAATCTACTTTGCAGAGGTTGATAGGAATGAAATTGTTTTCTGCTGTCCTCGGGACCAGTGTTCCTCTAAATGACACTGCTGGCAGGTGGCCATTTGTAGGAGCCCATCAAATTAGCCACTCGTATGTATAAGCCCAGTGTCCTATGCTGGGGAAGCCTGCAAAGTAAATGCCCTTCACAGTAAATAGAATTCAGAAGTGAGTACATAGCAGGCATCTTAGATATTTAAGGCAAGCACTTTGCTTCTTCCATCTGATTGAACCCAAATTTATTACAGTACTAAAAGACACACAGCACCAGGCAGAGCAGCATTTGCCTCTGAAGGCTGCCTGAAATTTGGAATCACATTTCATGAAAGAGGAAGTTCAATTTCAGCTGTTACGGGTCGTGGCCAGTGAAGTCACGAGCAAATATTACGTAGACTCCACCCAAATCTGGATTTACTAGCTTGACAAAGTTGGGGTGGTTATATGCTCCATGACATCGGTCCTCTGGAAGATTCTCTAAGATACCAAATCAGCTTAATGCGTTTAAATCAGGAGTTGCAAATCCTTGGCTCCCATGCTGGTGTAGATTTTCAGGGGCTTAGCTCACCTGCAGCTGTGCCCATTTGGCGAGAATGAACACGGTCACCTCTCCTGCCCTTATGAACAGTCACATTAGTCCCATCCCTTCCCTTGCTGACGGCTCCTTCAGTCTCTTGAGAGAGCCAGGGAGCTAACGTCACTCTGTCTCAGGGACCCAGTTGCCAGCCAGACACCCCGCTTTGAAAACATCCTTAGTTTGAAACTTTATATACACGCGTTTATGTATGGGGGTCAGGATGAAGTTTGATCAATAAATGCAGTGAGTGCTTAAATAAAAAGAATTATCACAGTAAAAGCTGCATTGCCATTAATCCCCTTCAAAATATTTCTCCTCCCCTGGAACATGCTCATCTCATCGTTCTTACCACTTTCTCAATCATTTAGCAGTTTGCATTTATGGCAAATTCTGTCAAAAACATTACAGTGTGTCTTCGGCTACCTTGTTCATCAGATCTGGCATCGTGTGACTTCTAGCCCCTCCCCAAAGTCAAATGACCATGAACTGGAAACGTTTTTAATCAATTTAGGACATTGAGGCAGCACAGCTAAAGACACTCAGGGAAGAGGACCCCAGAGCTGCTTCAGAAAGCAGCAAGAACTATGACATACGTGTGTTTGAAGAGGGTAGCTCATGGCAGTGTGTCTTTTGCTATATTTTTTTAATTTAAATGTTCTCTGTATTTTTGGTCGGAGCTCTTGTATGTGCGCTTCATCCCTTGGTGTCCAAAGGAGATCGGTTCCAGGACCCCTCTGATACACCTTAATATGTAGACACTTCTATAGCCTGGTGTAGTATTTTCATAGAACCTATGTACATCCTCCTACATATTTTAAATCATCTCTATGTTACTTATAATACCTAACGCATATCACTGGTATGTGAATAGTTATTGTCCTGTATCATTTAGGGAATAATGACAAGAAAGCTACTGAACATGTTCACTGCATTTACAAATGTTTTTCTGAATATTACCTATGTACTGGTGGTTGAATTTGTGGATCTAGCACCTATGCATATCAAAAGCCGACCATGTACATGTGTTATAAAATTTACCATTTAAGCCACTTTAAAGGTGTACAGTCGAGGGGCATTATAGGCATTCCTGGTGTTATACCACCGTAATGCACTGTCGGTTTCTAGAGAGTCTCATCCTCCTAGACAGGAACTCTGTACCACTGAGCATTATCTCCTTACTGTCCTTCCCCAGCCCCTGCTGGCCCCTACCTTCTGTATCTATGAGTTGGCCTGTTGTAGATACCACTTGGAGTCATAAATTATTTATCTGTTTGTTTCTTAATTACTAATATAGTATTTCAATAAATTTTTCTTATGTAAATCACTTGTAATCAAGACTTTAGGGTAACAACAGCTATCAGCAAGGTATGGTCCTCATTCTAATTTAAGAAACGTGTTTGTTAGAAGTAGGGAAAGAGAAGACACGGACATATTTTTTCTTGTTTACGATGGAAAAAACTGACATTTGCCAAACACAAGATGTAGGCTCGCATTCCTCTTTGGAGCTGATTTATCCTTGCTTTGCTTTTAGCCCCTGTCTGGCCTGAATTCTTTGCCGAACTCCTGCAGGCAGGTTTGCATTTCTGTACTGCCTGCCGGAGAGTTCTGAATGTTTGAGGTACCGTTTTTCAAGGGACATGAAGTTACTCTTCTTTCTGTCTACCTGCCTCTGACCACCCCCGGGCAGTAACGTGATGGCCACAGTTGGAAAATTGGTGAATCATGCCCCTGCGCTTGTGGTGATGTTACTCAAAGCAGAAGTATTCCTTTCTGCATAGACGCAGAAGCATTGTAATTTCACTGCAGCAGTGGAACTGGTAGTAGAGGTGAACATAATTCTTCTTCTATTTACATCTTTAATGAGCCACAATTAAAAGTAGTGAGTTGGCGTGTCAGAGTGAATGTGTTATTTTCAGATTTCTGTGATAGCAATTGCTGCTGCTGGTTTAAGCTATGCTTCTCCAGCACCCTGGAGCTGCAAAAGCCTGAAGAAGAAAGCCCGCAAGGGTCTAATCTACTTCCTGCAAGTTAATGGGACAGTAATGGCTTTTCAGTAAAGGCAAAGATTGGCCTTAAATCACTGCAACCCGTGATTCTTGCATCTTTAACATACATCACTTTCTTCTGGTTTAAAGATGGTGCAGACTGATTTGTAGTTGAGAAGCTTAAAGGTTTTCTTTTTCTTTTTCTGGTTATTGTAGTCATCACAATTGGGATGTATTGGAGTGCTCTCCCTGTGTGGGGTGCCAGGTGGAGCACGCAGGCACAGTTGCACTGGTTGTCAAAGGCCTTTTCCTCCACTTTGTCCAGATCATTCAGCACTGCCCCCTTTCCACCACCTCCGTGTGTCATTACCTCCCCTGACTTGGGCTGCACTGTCATGCTAGTCTGGGTCCTCTCATAGGGACCTGCAGCTGGGTTTCCAGGAATTAAGCCTTGCTGCACGATGAACAACAGACAGCAGTTTTGCTGGCGAGGTAATCAAGCTGCATACTGGAGCTCATGTAACAATTCTGTTTAGCCACTGGAACTCAGCAGAAACATGTGCTGAAGTATTTACGGTGCTCACTTACCTGTTGTAGAGAGCAGTAAGGAAGTAGGTGGATTTTGTCCATTTGCGAGTGTGCCCACCCTTGTGGTGCATGCAGCCCACGCATTGCCAGGGCCCAGGCAGATTGATGTTGGAGCTGGCAATGCTTCAGAGTCTCTTACTTGCACAGGTTGTGTCCATGACCCTATGCCTAATTTTAGGTTATTTTTGTAAATTCTCTGTCTCTCTCTCTCTCTGGTTAAGATTTACCCTTCACCCATACTCACTACCCTTTGCCTAACTATAAGCTTCAGGCCCCCTACACTGAATCCACTCCTGAGGATGAATATGTATAAGCTGTGCCTATGCATATGTTAATTAAATATATTCATGTCTCTTCAGTACTAGTATGTGAAACTTAAAGAAAAAAAAAATGCCAGCCTGCAGAATCAGAAAATGAAAGGGCTGTGTGGAGTCTGCCTCCTCCAGCAGTATACAGGGAAATGTGAATCTTGGACCTTCAACAAATAATAGTTCCATGTTTATCTGATAACGGCTGTGTCCTACATTTTCCGAACTGATGAGTCACGATGGGATGTGATTCAGATATTCCTGGGAATCCCCCAACCTGTCTTGCCATTTGCCTAGACTAGGGCAGAGTACATCAGAAACACTTGCTTAGGAGTTAGTAAAATTGAACTACATGGCTTCCCTCATTGCCCCAAAGCCATCTTAAGAAAAATTAATTTAATGGCTATTTTGTGAGGAGGCACATCTCCTAGCTCAGCATGGTTATTTTAAGGTAATTTTCCTGGCTAACAGCTCACTTGTTACAGGTGACTCTGATTTGAGAAACTGCTGTTGATTTCTAGTGTGCTGAATTGGTTTCTCCTCCTTTTTTTTTTTCAAAGAGTTCCATTTTTTGTTCCTAGTCTGTTGTTTGGTGTAAATGCTAATTTACTTTGGGCTATTTTTTTTTTTAATGTACCTGGTATATACGCCAAGACATTTCCTATGGAAACAGCATGGCTAGTATTTGGAAAGGAGAAAAACCCAAGAAAATCTAACCCAGTTTTCAAAAAAAAATCAGGCATTTATCTATTTGTTTATATTTAAGAGGACTTGAAGTTAATTCACGGCACCCTTTGTTAGCCGTCGACGTTGCACGCTTGTCAATAACCCTCGGAGGTGTGAGCCACGGTCGGGAAAGGTTGTGACAGCCTGCGTGGGCTGTGAGGCCCGTGCACGTTGTGGAATAGGGCGACTATGAAGTGGACAACGGCCACATGTTTTGTCCATCCAGCAAACCCATCCCAGTGGGCTCTGCTGGACAGCATCACTCTTGGTAATGACTTAGCAGCCAGAAGAAGGGCTTCCAAAGGAGAAAACAAGGAGGCAGGATGATGCAGAACTGGAAATGCAGTTGTTCCGGGAGGAAGGTGGTGGCCACACAACCTAGGTTTCAGTGTGACCCTGGGAGCGTTGTTCCAGATCTCCCTGGCACCTCATTTCCTCTCCTCCAAGGGGAAGGCCGTAGGCTCCTTAATCCTTGGAGGTGACGTTTGGGGTCCAGTCTCCATGGTCAAGCGACCTTTGGGGGAAGGGTTAGGGTCGAGCCCCGGGATAACTGACTTGTACCTGAGACACCTTGGAAGGAGCCATCATTCTCCAGAATAGACCAGGCTCCTTGTCTTTCTTCTTCTTCTTTTTTTTTGGTACCAAGGATTGAACTCAGGACCTTACGCTTGCAAGGCAGGCGGCGGCACCACTGTGCTAAGTCCCCGGCACCTCCTTGTCTTTCCTACCCCGGCACAGTGGACCCAGCCGACGGCTCTCCTACCTCTCCGTCTCACCCCTGCTTACTCCTCCTCTGCTCTTATCTGCCGGATGTTCTCTGGAGGCCATGGGTGCCTTAGACGCTTCTTCTCATTCTGAAGTCTTATTGGGGTACTTCCTCTGCAGATGCAGACATATTTACGTGTTTTGCCACTGTCCCGCCTAAAGAATCAGAAGCCAGGGTTTTTGTTTGTGCCTGGGCTGACGTCTGAGTGAGCTTTCGCAATAAGCAGCATAGGTTCGGCCTGCAGTCTGAGCCCTTGCTGGGTTGCTTGCTCCCTGGCTGCTCAGTTACTTCTCATGGAGCTTCTGTCAAATCCAATTTCTGAGCCATGTGTAAAAGAGTAGCTCCATCGCTGCAGAGTCTAATAATCAAGTGCAAATGTGAGCATAGGTCACAGGATAATGGTATTGCTGCTGATGGTATCGAAAGCAGTAGACACCGCCTAAGTGTTTACTGTGCGCCCAGGTACCGCAGCAAATGTGCCTCATAAGAACTGAGAGTGATTCCCATGATGACTCTATGGGGTGGGGATTTTTATTATTTTCCCATGTTCACATGAAGAAACTGAGCCCCAGAAGGACAGATAACTTGGCTTTTGCTTACAAAGCGATGCAGGCGTAGGACTAACTCCAGTACTTTGGAGAAGTCCAAATTAGGGTTAATTAAGTGTTAAAGCTGTTGATTGTATGGATGCCCGATCTAGGTGGGGTAAGTTTAGATGGGATTCCAGGAGAAAGTAGTTTAAACAGTTTTATAAGAGTCAACATTGTGGAGAGAGGACACAAGGGCATTTCAGGCAGGAGCTAATTGGCTCGTGAAGATTAAGCATAAATACGCCTGACAACTAACAGGTTGGCGTAGTTGGAGGGGAATGGTCCCTCCATGTGATGGCAGCAAGGCGATCGGAGTGGCGTGAGTGGAAAGGTGTTTTGTTAGCTTCAGTGCAGGCACTGCTGTAATTAGTAGCAGGTCAACACCTTGCAGACGACTCTCAGGCAAGTGTAAAGAAGTATTTCCAGCAGAAACGTGTTAGTCTGCACAGCAAATAAGGTGCAAGCAGAAGTGTCCCGCCCTTAGGAGGTTTCTCCTTGGGCTGCCTTTACCCAGTGACACGAACTTCACACCTTCTCTTGGAGCTGTCAGCATCCCTGCTTCCCTTCCTATTAATTAGCCCTGAGGCTTGGGTCTACAGGCATGTGAAGCAGGACCCATTCTGCCCGACCCGAGCCAGCGTGGTTCAGCCGTCTTTCCCTCGCTGCCTTGCCTGGCAGGTGCCTCGCCGAGGAAAGGTGGCAAACACACATCGTGGGGGGGAGTGTTGGTGGCCTCCTTCCAGCTGCTCGTGGCCAGCACATTTGGGGGATTTAAACTTGGTCAAGAACTAGAAGCCAAGTGCGGAGATCTGGATTTGTGGGTGTTTGGTGTAAAAGAGTAAAATGAGGACTCCTATAGGTAATAAATAGGCCAGAAGGGTTTTCTCTCCGAAACTGAAAAAGAAATACAACATTGGGAGAGGTTTCTCCAGGCTTATTTATTTAATTAACTAATTAGTTAACAGATTACTTTGTTTATAACTTCCTTGTTTACAAAAGCTTTATGGCAGTGCCCTAAATCTATAAACCTACTAAATGAGACTCTTACAAAATAAGCCAGTTAGTGTGACTCTTTTTCAATGTTTCTTTATAACAAGATGACTGCATGTTATTATTAATAGATTCTAAAAGCAGAGTGTGGTGGAGCCCTCAGAGGCTGAGGCAGGAGGATCACCAGGATTTCAGGGACAACCTGGGCCACAAAGTGAGTTCAAGGCCAGCCTGAATTGCATAGTAAGACCCTGTATCAAAAAAAAAAAAAAATCCAAAAACAAGTGTCAATGTATTTACTTTTATCATATTTTCTACTTTTAAAAAAATATACTTTTCCTTTAAGCCCCGCTTTGGCTTATCTTTGTCTCATTTTCTGGCTTCTGTGTGAAGTCTAGTGCTGGCATGGTAACCTGTGTTTTCTGGCATTTGCCTTTTTGTCCTAGACACCTCCTCAGCCCTTGTGGGGGGTCTCCAAGATGTGTGCCCACTGCATTTGGTCTTCATGGCTCTCTCCAAGTTTCTGTGCTTCTGTGCATTAGCAGGATTTCTGCCTGCACAAATTCAGATCAAAGCATTAGACAGGAGGCCATGCTGGTGTAGGCACCACTGGGAGGCTGAGGCAGGAAGATCACAAGCTCAATCCCAGACTGCACAATCTAGCAAGACCCTGTCTCAGAATAAAAATGTTTTTAAAAGTTCTAGCAGTGTGGCTCAGTGTGATGCCCTTGAGATTAATCCCCAGTTCTGCCAACAAACAAAAAAAATTAGAGAGCAAAGATTCTGGATTTTTGTTTTGCCCCCAATCTGGTGGAAATAATAGTGTGACCTAGCATTTGCTTGCTCTCTCACCAGGCTCTTGTGTGCCCTGCCACCTATAAGCAGTCTTACAGCTCTGGGTAGTGTTATCACCAGTGAACAAACAGTGCAAGGTCACCCTCCGTGAGCAGACTCTGCCTCCCCAGCGCCCGGCAGTTGTCCCCAGCGCGTGAACACAGCCCAGGGGCTGGTGGTTCTGTGGGGAACAGGAGTGAGGGGAAGAATAGAGGTGGGGACCTAATCCTGTCCCCGTTGGCCCAAGTGAGTAGAGAAACAGGTGCCGATGAGGAGCATGGCTGAGATCCCCCATGAAAGCCTCCTCCCAGCCCCAGCTCGGCAACCTCGCTGCTGGCCCATTTCAGGTGCTGCAGACACAGGCCCAACCACAAAAGCAGCAGAACCCAGATTCAAAGCCAGCTTACCTGGATGTGAAGCTGCGCACGTCTTCAAGCATGACTGGGTTATCTCCGGGCTGTTCATCTCTTTCTTTTTTCCTTCTGGTGCTTGGTTTTTAGTTATTTCTTGGCAAACTGAAAAATTCCTCAAAGGCTTTATGGGGGCAGTGTGGGGGAGAGTCAGAAACAGAACAGTGATTGGTTAGCTTCTCTGGGGGTGGTTTGTGGCCAGGGCTGAGCTTTGTGATCACCTTGGGAGCTCAGAGAGCTGACTCTTGCTGCTAAGACCGAAGAGAGAGTCCAATAGAAGTGTGGTTGCAAAAGCCAGGACCCGAGGGAGGAGTGGCGAGGAGGTCTCCACTTGACTCTCAGAGGGGATGCAAGGCCAGTGAGACTTCCGTGCAGTGCTGGGACTGGTGGGGACTAGCGTGGGGATGAAGGACTTAGACCCGTGATACGTCAGTTAGTGCTGTGCACTGTACTGCAGAGCTGAGCAGCTCATGAGAATAATATCCAAGAAACTGGGGGTGAAGACAGATGTCATTAAATGGAGACAGATTTATCAACGGGAGTGACCAAAAGTATCTGTTCCAGACCCATTTCTACCACGATATTACTGTGTGGCCTCTGGGCCATATATCCAGGATGCCACAGTTTGGGCCACTGTATTCATACTGCAGGAAGAAGAAAAGTGGACTTGGAGTCACAGAGATGTGAGTTCAAATCCAGCCTCCACCGCCTGTGGTCTGTTTGATTCTGGGCAAGTTTATCTAAGCCTCTGTTCTCTCAGGGATATTATATGGATAATAATCATGCTTCAGAGGATTGCTGCACAGAAGGCAGCCAGCATAGTGTCGGGCTCACACAATTAGCTAATTAGTTATTCCTACTCTCAGTCAAGAGCATAGGTGGTCCGTTTTTATTGTGCTTATAAAAAGTGTAGTGTGGCTTGGAAGAGTCCCTCATAATCCAAAGAGATACATCCTTGAAATTTCTGCTGCAGCAAAAATGCAAATTATCACTGGTACATTTCTGGCAGACATATGAGCCATTTACATAATGAAACCTCTCTAAGATTATTTCTATTAATAGCAACCCTTCTAAGTATCAATCTGACCATTTTGTATTTAGAATCATTCTATGAACAGATTCCTCTTACTGCCGTGTCTTCTTAATATCTTCTGACAAGTATCATTATCTCTGTACTTTATATTCTACTGTTTATGGTTTTACGAGTTCCTCACATGTTCATTTACTACCTAAGAACCTCATTTTTAACAATGCATCATTTTAATGTGGGAGTTGGGGGGGGCGGCTGTTGTGTATTTTCTGGGCTGCGGATTCGCAATGGAGCGGAAGATGCTGTGGTCTGCTTGGTGCAGAGTGGGGTGTTCTAACCCAGCAAGCTCAGTTGCCATCCCTTTGCGTGGGACTGGTCGCTCTTCTTTGCTTTAAGCCACGAAGTGCCTCGGTGCTGCTGTCTGCATGCAGGTGGTCCCTGTGCGCAGTGCTCCCTCAAGCCCTGGAGTTTCATTAGGGGCGCATGGGCTAAATAGTTAAGTAACGAGGTTGGATCTGTGAGTGGACCTCTCCACTTCCAAAGCTTGAGTGTAGGGCTTTTGTGTTCTCCTCTGAACGCCATTCCCCTTGAGCACGGGCAGGGGATTTTTCCTGTGTGCCTTAGACCCCTAGAATGAGGGGTTCTCAGATGCTTGCTGAGTCGGTCCGTGAGTGTGAGAGCAGCCAAGAAATGCCCACAGGTGGAAGCAGGCTGCCCTGGGAGCAGGTTCTGAGACACATTTCAGCTCCATAATTCTGTGCCTGCAGATACAGTTTAAATGGCAGGAGGAAAGGTGGGGGGATTTATCTCAGAGTTCTATCCCTGGTACAGAAGGAAGGAAGTAAGGGAGGGAGGGAGGGAAGGAGGGAG
>NW_022900922.1:25061311-25088732 GCF_012274545.1 Fukomys damarensis
GAGGGAGGAAGGGAGAGAGAAAGAGAAAGCAAGCTTTAGAAATAAATAAATAAATAAATAAATAAATAAATAAATAAATAAATAAATAACTGACAGGAGGAACATAGCAGGCACTTTCTTGGATTATATTCTCATTTTATCCTTTATAATAGCCAATGAATGGCCAGGATTTTTTTTTTCTGATTGCCCTTTCTATGAGATTATAATGACCCTAAGGCAGCAACTTTGACAAAATTTTTTAAAAATCGTGAATTAAAAAATTTCAAACATAGGCATCTATTTTAAAGAAAGTCTGATTGCATTTCTATTTTGAAATAATGGCTTTACTATTAGTCTCTTTATTTCTAAGAAACTCACTTGTAGCAGCTTCTGAGGAAGGAGCATTTCAGTCAGGACACAGATGTCAGTAGATTTTAGGGAAGGGGTACAATTGGGCCTTACGCTACAGAAAACAAAAACAAAAGAAGTGAAAATCCCTAGTACATCTGGCATTTGGGCTGTGTGTTGCTTGGCTTTCTGTCACTATAATAAATACCTGAGATAGTCAAGTTGTAAAGAGACAAGGTTGTTTGAGCTCACAGTTCTGGACTTTTCAGCCCATGGTCTGTCAGTCCCATTGGTCGCATTGCATTTGGTGAGCACACTGTGCCAGAAGCTGGCGACCGAGCAAAACCGCTCACCTCAAGACTGGAAAGCAAAACAGCAGAAGATGAAGGGGCTGGGGTCTTACTCTCCACTTCAAGAGCACAGCCCAAGTGACTTGTGGCCCTCCCACAAGAGCCATTTCTTGAAGATTCTGCATCCTCCCAAAAGTGCTGTTCTGGGGAACACGCCCTTAACATATGGGCCTCCGGGGGCCATGGCAGAACGGGGCTGTAGCAGGTCACATGGCATGGCCAGGAGCACTTCCTCCGGTGTGGATGGGCAGCTTCCAGACCAGGGACGCTGTGGAGAGGGGCCCGTGTGCCTCCCTGCCGAGGCTGCACCAAGGGTGTTGGATTGCTTCTTTATCCTTCCTTGTGCTGCTGTTGAAGATTTTGTTATCATTTAGTGCTAAGATAGCTGGAGAAAAAAAAATTAATGAAGATGTCTACTGTTCTATTGTGGTAATTTCTATGTGCAGGGTTCATTAACATCTTTGTTCAGAATGAGCAGCAGTTTTCTGTTTGGGATATGCTAATGTCACACCATGTGTACAGCATCCTTCAGCCTGTTCCCATTTGTCCTTCACCTTGTGTAGAGCTGCTGCCCGTGGGCGCTCTCCACAGTGATGGGCCAGCCCGACTGAGCCATGGTGTCGTGCCTGTCATGCTAAGGGACACGCCAATTAGAGGGCCCCGTCCTTGCTGTGTTGTTGGGGGATAGTCACGAAGCAGATGGAAAGTATTTGGGAGCCTCCTGTAGTGGCTCACTATAGCTGAGGAAAACCAAACACATCCCACTACCACCTTTGTCATCCCGAGAGGGCAGTGTTGAGTTCACTGCACAGAATTACATGGTTCCAGGTCGCCTGAAATGGGGATCTCTTGTGACCTAGTATTTGGAGGAAGAAACAGACCCAGAGGAGAAGCAATGGCTTGACTTAGGCATCACACTGGAACTGGGCGTGAACCTCTGGGCTCCTTGTTTCTGCTCTAGCTCCCTTTCTACTATTCCACACTGTCTTTCTAAAATGAGCACGTGTGGGTTTATAGCTCTGTCCTTAGCAACTGTCAGTATTAGTTCTCTAGGGTGGTGGTAGTGAGGTCTGAAGACTGAGTGGCTTGTGCAGGAGTTTTTTTCCCATTCTGGAGGTGAGAAGTCTGAGATCAAGGATCCTTGGAATTGATTTCTTCTAAGTCTTTCTCAGTGACTCGTGGGCCATATTTCTCCTGTGCCCTCAGCTGATCTTTCCTCGTTGTCTGTGTCCTAATCTCCTCTTCTTATAAGGACCCAGTTACACTGGATTAGGGAAGCACTCCTGTGACTTCTCCTTACCTCAGTTATCTCTTGAGAGGTCTTCTACCCGTGTCTTCTGGTTCTACACACGCAGATTCAACTGAGGATCAGAAATATTTGTGAAAGATGCGTCTGTGTTGAGAATGTATGTGTCATTTTTCTTGTCTTTATTCCCCACGTGATACAGTCTAACAACTATTTACATGGCATTTCCACTGTATTACGTACTGCAGGGAGCCCAGAGATGATTTGACGTCCACAGGAGGATGGACGTGGGTGCTATGCAGATTCTGTGGCAGTGGATAGAGAGGACTTGAGCTCTGCAGGGTGGGAAGGGGCTGGGACCAAAGCCCACGGACATCATGGGACAGCTGTACTGTCACACACTGAGTACCTGGGAGTCAGAGCCTTCACGTGGGCATCTGGGCCTGCATCACACATCAGCCTATAATAGTACCTCTGCATTGATTAATTCGTCGATCAGTTAGGGATTATATGGGTTACCAGTGTTTAAATGACTGTTTATGTCACTGGGCTTTCCTCCAGTTCATTTTGCTGCATTATGCAGCCAGCTAATTCACAGTCCTAATGCTAAATGTCTCAAATCCTTGACGTAGGCCAGGTGTGGTGCTAGGCACTGGGGGACCCTCTCAAAATGAGGAAGACGAAGACTGGCTTCTACCTCTTGTGGGTCGCAGTCTCAGGAAAGGTGGGCATTAATCATAGAAGGGCTTTGGGAGGTTTTGTGAGGACTGCTACCAAGGGCATGTGCAGGTGCCACTTGAGCCCAGTTTTTGCTTGCTTGCCTTTCTTGTTTTCTCTTTCTCTTTCCCTCCCTTCCTTTTTCTTTCTTCCTTCTCTTTTTCTTTCTGTTTTTCTTTAGTACTAGGGATTGAACCCAGTACCTTCACACTGAGCTACATTCTCAGCCTCGACCCTTTTATATTTTATTTAAAATTTAAATTTAATTAATTAAATTTTTGAGACAAGGTCTCACTGGTGTAGTCCAGGCTTGCCTTGAACTCAACTGTGTAAGCCAGGCTGGTCTCCAACTCCTTAGCTTCCCAAGTGCTGGGGTTACAGGCTTGCGTTACTATACTCAGCTTCCCCTTTTTTATTTTGAGATATGGTCTCCCTGTGCCACAGAATTGCCTAGGCTGGTCTTGAGCTTGTGATCCTCCTGCCTCAGCTTCCTAGAGTGCTAAGATCCCAAGCATGCATGCCCCAGCACACCTAGTAGTATTTCAGTTTTTAATCAGATGTCCTAC
This sequence comes from Fukomys damarensis, assembly GCF_012274545.1. Lineage (NCBI taxonomy): Eukaryota > Metazoa > Chordata > Mammalia > Rodentia > Bathyergidae > Fukomys > Fukomys damarensis. The sequence continues at coordinate 25,064,518 of NW_022900922.1, forward strand.
AGGGGCAGGGTGGCATGATGAGAGCTGGTTTTCACTGCCCTGTGACTATTGGAGCATTTGTTTATCTGGACTGCTCCCCGTACCTGGAGTTCGGAAGAGGAATGTTCCAGAAGGTGACACTACCCTCATTCCAAATCTGTTCTTTCACTGCCAGAAAGCTCACTCAGGAGGTGGATGGCCTCTGTGGGCTCTGCATGGTTTCTTTCAGAGAGTGGAAACTGCTGTTTTTACCATCTTATAGCATTCCGATGACTCCTTGATAACATGCTCAACATACAGGGCTCCACGTCTTTCTCTCCGGGGACCCCATCAGAGCGTCTTTTTGTCCCTAGAGTCTGGCATCGTGCCTGGCATTTAGTAGGTCTTCAGGAAATATTGTTGAATTCTGTGTGCTGATTGGCGACCTGCCCACCGTGAGTGGCTGGATTAATGCCCTGGCTCCCCGTGGAGCTCGTACGCTTCTCAGCAGGAGCGCTGTGAGCTCCACCCCAGCGTGGCCAGTCCTCCCTGCATCGGGGGCAGGTGGAGATTCTTCTTCGAGTGGAAATGGAAAAAGCACACACAGGTCATTGTGCAGACAGACGCCCCCAAATGTGACTTGTTGGGTGACCCTGGCGGGTCTCTGGACATACTGAACCCCGCCCCGCTCCTGTGCTCCCAGGGGAGGGAATACTGTCTGCCCCACTTCTGCTGCAGCCGCGGCTGCCTTCATTACAGAATCCCAGAGAAGTGAATTGAGGTGAAAGAAGGGAGCGAGGCAGTGTGCTTGATGGATGTGGGAGTGGGCGTAGGAAGGGTGTTCTAGGCATGAAGATGGCATCAGAGAGGCTTGGCTGTTTTTCCATTTCCAGTACTTACTGACAGTTTGTATTGTTTAACATTTTTAAGTGTCCTCTGAACCTCTCAGGCTGTTCAAAAACAAGTATTTCATGGTGGAGATGATGTCAAATGATAAGATGCATTATATGATCAGTGGCAGAAACAGAGGTGGAAACTGCAGTGTGATGAGAATTTAAACATACAGAAGTCAAAAAATTCAGGAGCTCAAGTGAAATGGCAAATGTGACTCAGTCCCCTTGGGCATATGGTAGTAGTGTTTTCTGAATCGTGGCACATTCAGCTCAATTTAAGCCCTTGTTTTTGCAGAGTCATCGTGTCAAGGTTGCAGTGTGAGCAGTAACTTTAGACTTCCATGATTTTTTAATATTTTCACCCACAGCATATACGGCTGTAGCATTTGCACGCTGAAATTTGGGATGGACGCTTATTTTAATTAAAACACAAAAGAGTGGTACAATGCTCATTCAGTGGTGCAAAATCCAAGTGACTTTGGGATGAAGGGACTTCCTTCTTTGCTTGAACAGGACCCCATAGTGAAAACACAGCCACTTTTACTCTGGGTAAGATGCAACTTTATAAAGGTTACCACTGTAACAGTTGTTAAAGGTGCAATTCACAGTGTTAAGGACATTCATATCATTGTCACCCATAACTCCTGCCCATCTCCACAACTCTTTTCCTTTTTACGAAACTGAAAATATGCTCATTAAATAACTATGCTCCGTTCTACTTTTCCCTCAGTCCCTAGCAGCCACCTTTGTACTTTTCTTCCTCTGTGACATCTGCTGCTCACATAGGGTGAAGTCATTGTGTTACCAGCCTAGTTCGCTTAGCTGCTATGTTTGTAGTAATTTTTTTTTTTTGCAACCAGGGATTGAACCCGGTCCTTGTGCTGGTGAGGCAGGCAACAGCACCACTGAGCTAAATCCCTGGCCCTGTTTGTAATCATTCTTCTTTGGGATGTAATTTAAAAAAGCATAACAGTCAATGACTTTTCATTATATTTACATTTGATTTATTTTTGAAGAGAGGGTAAATTAAATACCTTTTTTTAAATTTCTCAGAAATGTACAAATGCTTATCTGGTCAATCCAGTTATAAAAGTGCCATGAAATAAATGGGAACAGAATGTGAAGGGAAAATGTCTAGTTTATGCTGGATATGATGTAGACTAATTCAGACAGCCAAAGTATTTTTGTTAGCATGTTTGCTTTAATTGAGGCATCTTCATTTTACTTCCTGGATCCAGCAATATGTGACTAATTATTGTTCTTTCTATGGTATTGTTCGCTTGCAAGGTCGGTTGTGATGAGTAAGACAGATTCATCAGAATTGAAACTTCCTAAAGCCTAGATTTGTTCAAAGACCAATTTTGAGTTACCCGAGCAGAAGTGGCTCTTGAGTTATTTGGGATCTGGAATTCTCAGGGGGCAAAGAAAATATTTGAGTCTGAGTAAATGGCATTTCGTGTTTATATACTGCTGGTAGAAGGATTCGTTGTTAGGAAAATAGGCATTATCTAGTAAAGAAAAACACACATAAAATATAACTCAACCATTTTTCTGGTCAATTTTCCCTAGAAAAACTGTTGTGCATGTATACTAGGTAGGCTGTCTGTCACAGCTTGACTTAGGTGAGCCAAGATTGCCCAGATGTTTGTCAAAGTGAAATAAACAAATTACAATGCAACTGAGCAATAGAACGCTACACAGCAATGAAAATTAATCACCCAAACTAGACCTGTATGGACAGATGTCAACAACCTGATTTAAGCCCCCTCACAAAGATAATTTGGCATGAGAACTCATGCAACATGATTTATTCTCTAAAAGTTTTGAAAATATGTATAACTAAATAATCAAAGCAGAATTTCAGCCTGAATAGTTCAGAAACGGATAGAAGCCTAGAAAATCATCAATTAAAAGTCTTATCCCAGGCTGGGGATTTAGCTCAGTGACACTGCGCCTGCCTCGCAAGCACAAGGTCTTAAGTTCGATCCCCGGTACCAAAAAAAAAAAAAAAAGAAAGAAAAGAAAACTCTTCTCCCTCTTTTCTGAGTCTTTATGTGGAAAGAAGTCTATTGGGTATCCCTCCAACTTCATTACTCATGTGATATTTCTAAGTATCCCACATAGTAAGTCTTTTAAAACATCACATCCATACTGCTGGCTGGCTAAACACTGACAGAACGATGGCTGGGTTAAAAACAAATCATGCATGCAGAACATTTTTATTTAAAAAAATTCACATTCCTGAAATAGAATTTTTGAAGAGAAGCTTTTCTTGAATGATGGTAGATTGAAGGCTGTACCTAAAAATAGAGCTGCAAGTTTTAATAAATGAAAATTAGTCAAGATCCTAATCATTACTTCCTGTGTTTGATACTAATTTTATCGCTTCGTGCCCTAGTTAATGCGGGCATACTTATCCTCACATCTCTTGTGCTCTGTGCTTATTGAGTTATTGTTATGAGACTGTGACCCCCCCCACCACCACTGCCACCACCACCACCATCATCATCGTCGTCTCACGCTCGTTGTCGTCATGGTTGCCTGGAGCACGTGCTTTATAAGCCTTGAGATAAGTTCTTTAGAAATACGTGCGTTCAATGCAAGCATGTTCCTGCCTCGGAGGATGCTCCTCCAGTCGATTTCCATCCCTTTTCCGGGTTTAATTTTCTTTATTGCACGTGCACGTGTTTGTTGGCGTCTTCTCTTGCACTAATTTGGGGGCAGTAGGCCGTGCATGGAAGTGGGGGCTGTGAATGCTTCTCCCCTGTACATCCAGTGTTTGGAACCGGGCCTGGCATATTTAGAAGCTCAGTAATTCTGGACTGAGTGAAGGGGTGACTCAGTCCAATAACTCTTTCAGGTAGATGTTGCTCTATTACTCTGCTTCAAAAGTGGAAGCTGAATTTAGATTTCTTGCCCACATTCACCCAGCTAATGTCTGGTGTGGGCTACAATTCAAAGCTGGCGTGCCTGACACCAAAGCCGGTTTTCTTAACTGCCTTGTTTTGTTGCCTGTCATCTGCTGCTAATTCTTATATGACTTTTTAAAAAAATTTTTTGCATAGAGCATCTTTCCTTCTTTGTAGACTATCGAATCATCGTTTCTATGATTCCATGAATGCACCTTTCTGATAAATAGTTATGTCCCCTTTGAGGACTAGTTCCGTTCTGCTCATGCAGCCTTCAGCACTTGTCAGCTTCAGCTAATTTCAGTCTTCTGCAGCTCACACCCGTGCTGTGCCCTGTTTAGTGCTATTGTCTAGGCTTGGAACCCGCGGCTGGTCTGTGAGAGCAACAGACAAGGCATCAACCAGGAAGGATTCACAGATAACCCACTGAGCTGCCTTATCTCCTAAATGCATGCGGCATCCTGCCGTTTCTAATGGTATCTAATGACCTTGGGTTCTGAACAGGTGCTGCCTTGTAACCTGTGCTCATTTGTCACTTTCTACACTGCTACATAGGCTGAAACAACCCAGATGGGAAAAGCAAAATGCCTCCCCTGGATGCCTGGAAAGCATTTGTAAATGTGTAAAGCTTTGTTCTTGTAATTCTCTTTTGTTTGTTTTGGGATTGCAGGACCCAGACATGAAAGTTAAAATAAAACAACTAATGTTATGAGCTAAGGTCGTCACCCTTTTTAAGAGAGCCTCAGACCCTGGAGACCCTGGAGAGTTCTTGTGCAGTCCCCGGGGGAGCCCTGCAGCAGGGTATGAGGGGCTGGGTGATGGCCTGAGCAGCGTCCTAGGATGGGAGGGGTCCCAACCCTTCATGGGGCCCTTTCCCTGCCAGCAGCATGCTGAGCTCACTGCTCACTGCTGCAAAGCCTCTGTGCCTTAGAGGAGAGAAGCCTTTTCTTGGGCCTCTTGCAGGTCATTTGATGATCAGCAGCTTCTTATCTGAGCCATCTCTTTTGGGTCTGAGCTGGCTGCTGACTGAGCTCAGAGGACCTCCTCTGAGCCTGGATGTCACATGTCTCAGGATCTGTGTTCAACACTATATCCACAACCTTGGAAGATTTCTACTGAGTTGAGTGGAAGGGGTTACTGTTTAAGTCACAGTAGTACCTGTGTGTATATATGTCATCGATCCAAAATATTGATTAATTCATCAGTGAAGAGGAAGAAACCACCCTCACACTGCTCACTATTTGGGTATCTGATCGCATCTCTCTCCTGTCCCCTCAGTTTTGCCTTGATTTCCTCACCAACACAGGGGTCTTCTGCTGTCCTGTGCACCTTGAAACCAGCACCCAGCAGGAGGCTGGATGTCTTCAGGAGTTTCCAACACCCTTACCCCAAACAGACACAAACAAAAATCTTGCCAATTTGATAAGTTAAAATTATTCTATATTTTGTCTTAATTAGCTTTTGTGGGTATGGTTTTCAGTGAGGTGTAAGATATTTTCCTTGTGTTTACACTGTTTTTTAAATTTCTTGCTTAAATTGGTTAGTCATGTTTCTTGTTTATTTTGAATTAGGGAGTCTACCTTTTTCCCAAATTTATTTGTGTTAAGAATATTAGTTCTGTACCTTTCCCACTTTGATATTTTCCTTGGCTATTATTCATTGTGATTTTGATATATAAATATTTAAAATGCCTGTGTAGTCAAACACATTAACTATTTTTCTTTTATATGTTCACTAGGATCAGATAAATGTCGCCTATAATGTCTTGTAACTTTTATTATCTTCTGGTTTACATTTGAAGTTTGTTGTTATGTGTAATCTCAGACATGAGAATCCAACACTCTTTTGACAGCAGTTTAATTGGTCATTCTCACAATATTTATTTAATACTCTTTTCCCCATTTACTAGGATACACCACCTGTATAATGATCTAAGTATTTTTAGACGGGTATATTTCTAACCTTTATATTCTGTTCTCTTGATCTTTGTATTTTTTTCACTTTTATATATATATTTTGTTTTGTTTTGTTTTGTTTTGTTTTGTGTTTTGTTTTTTGTTTTTTTTTTTTGTACCGGTGATTGAACACGGGTCCTTGAGCTTACAAGGCAGGCGGCAGAGCCTCTGAGCTAAATCCCTGGCTTCACTTTTATTTTGATTTTGTGATTGTAATAGTTTTAAACCAGCACTCAAAGTCTCCTGTGTAATTTCTTTTTCCAAAATTTCTTAGCTATGTTCAACCTATTCATTTATTCTTCCCTGTGTACATAATGGAAGACTAATTTGCTCAGATTTTAAAACATCTCTGCAACATGAATTATAACTAATTGATTACATGTTAATGTGGAGAGAATTGAAGTTTTTATTTACACTCATGCAACTTTTGATCCGTTGCACACAGTTGTATTCTTTTATCATCTTTTAGTAAAGCGTTATCTAAAATTTTTATAGGATTTGAGCGATTCTTGTAATGATTTCCTTAGAGACTTTACAATGTTGGTTATAATTGGAAGCTTAATCTTTATTTCCCTTGTATTTTCAGCTGATCATTGCTGGGTTTTAGAGAAACTATTAATATGTATATATTTATGTGTGCATGTACATGCATACATATCTTCTACTAACTAGTTATTTTATGGATCTCACTGAAGTCTAGAGCCTTTAAGCGAATTCCCTCAGGTGCTCCTAGTAGGCACTGGCAGCATTTCCAGCAGTGATAATATTTTCTCCTATATTTTAATAGTTTTATTTTCATTTCTTCTACAGCATCCCAACATTCTGTCAAATGATGATAGTAGAGCAGGCATACTTGACTTCATTCCTGAATTTATTTATGTCCTTGTTTACTTTGCTGGGCCGGGGACCAAACACACGGCTTCTTGAACACTGGGCAAAGTCCTATTCCACTGAGCTCCTCCCCCAGCCCTCTGAGCTTTAATTCTTGATTCTTATTTTTAACTTTTAATAAAATATTGGATATTGCTTTATGGTAAATATATTCTATTGTGGGAAATAAGCCCATTTTTTCAATATCTATTCCCATAGATTCTTTCAAAAATGTCTTTTCAGCATCTTTAGTAATTACATTTTTCCTACTAAGTCAGTAATGCTATCAATTGTATATTGTAATTTATGCATCATAGAAACGGACCATTCCTGGAAGATTTGAAATTATTAGACTCTAATTTATTGGATTTAAGTCTGTTTTTGTGGTTGATACATTATAAAAGCCTCACTCTGAAAAAAATTTTATAGTAATGTTTTGATCAGAATTTTTACCTTTTTTGGTTTTTGTTTGTTTGTTTGTTTTTTTGGTACTGGGGATCGAACTTGGGTCCTTGCGCTTGCAAGGCAGGCACTGGAACCACTGAGCTAACTCCCTAGCCCTCAGAATTTTTACCTTTTAAAGTAATGTTAAAACATTTGTATTTTCCTGGAAAATCTGTAACATTTTTATTTTGAATTTTATTAGCATAGAGTCAGATAGTGCATATCCTTAAAATTTAAAATGTCTTTAACATTTGTGGTTTTATCCTGATTCTTATAGTTCATTTATTCTTTGGAACATTAGAGTAATTATAATAAATCTGTTTTATTTTTGTATATATTTAAAGACCATGTTCTGAAATATTTCACTTAAACTCTTGTTTTTCTAACATTTTTGTGTGCTTTACTTTCCTTGAGTCTCATTGCTTTTCCTAATTTCTTGACTTGATTGTTCTGGCTTTAAATTTTTCTTAGAATGAAAATACATGAGGTATTTGCCTGACTGTAGTTACCTGCACTTTGAAACACACAAAGTGCTACATGATGTGCTCAATAAGTTTATTGTCTCAGTCTGCTGTTGTATAATTCATTATACTGTGGACCTTGCGCGTGCTTAGAAAAATATTTTTAAATTACATGAATTAATTGGAATTATTTATGCTTCTGTTTATTCAAGAGTTTTATTGCAGTATGGTCACAGGAATATTGTGATGTAGAAACATTTTCTTTATGTCTCAATACACGACTAGTTTTTGTTCATGTTCCGTGAGCCCCGGGATAGAAGAGGCATGCTGTAATTATCAGGTTTCTCTAGTCATCAAATCAGCTGTATTTATTATTTTATCTTACTTTTCTGGGTTCATATTAAATTTTCATCTTATTACTTTTCCAAGGATTAAAAGCATTCGTATATTTTAATAACACCATTTCATGTCTCTGCTTATTTTCCTTTATATATTCCGTGCTGTGCTATCTTAGTACATAAAATGTCAACTTTTCTTTGGAATGTACCTTTTATCTTTAAAATTTCACCCTTAGTTACTGCTTTAGAAATTTAATACTGATTTTATATTAATACTCTGCTGCTCTTAAAAGTGTAGTTTTCTGGGATTTCCTTGCTTACATCTTTTTTTGTTTAACTTTTATAGGTTCCTTACCCATAGCATAAGGTTATTATTAATTTTTTACTGCATTTGAGATTCTTTTACTTCTTTTAAGTGAGCTTAATACCTACTTTTATTGTTGATATACTTCTAATTTTTGTCATCCTTTTATTCTTTTTGCTTCTATAGTTCATTGATAGTTCTGCCTTTTTCCACTTTACATGATATAATTTATTCTTTGGAAATAGTCATATAATACATTCTATTTAATCTTCTTGTCTTCAGTTTATCTAAATGTGACCTATAGTTTAATATGAGCAATCTCAACAAGCTTATTGACCATGCCTGCTCCTTGTTTAAGGAGAGATTATCATGTTTTTATTCTCATTTAGAATTCTCTCTGTTTTTAAAAAGATAAATATAGGCATAGAGATATTTGGATTCTCCTTTCTTACAAGAATTAGCTAGATAACCTGAATGAATCGTTTGTTATAACTATATTCCATAACTGCATTCTATTCTTTATATAGTTGCATTTTATAACTATATAAATATATTATGTGCAATTTATATGGTTTGGTTGCATATATAGTAAATTTTTTAAAACACAGCTTCTCCCTTTTCTTTTTTAATATTAAATTCTGATAGATTAGAGATCTTTTTCAAATAATGGTTTTATGAAGTACATGATTTTCTTACTGTTGTTTTAGATCCAAGTATGTGTCTTTTTTATTTCTTAGCTTTCGTATTTCAGCAGAAAGCTTGATATGTTTAGAAATCTTGTATCAAAACCCTCTGCCATCTGAAATACACAGATGCTTTACTTCTGTTTTCAGATGAGAGTCGGACTTATTTTTCCATTTTAGTGACCTGGTTAACTATATTTTTGTGCCTTTCTCACTGGATACATATAATTTTCTTCCTTTGGCTTCACAATTCCAATGTTTTATCAGTAGGTAAATACATGGCAGTTTTCATTGATTCACTAACTTATGTGTGTATACATATGTGTATGTCAGTTTTCACTACTTGTTTTCTTATACAAATTGGTTTTGTTGCTATAGGAATCAAGTACAAAGGGTGATCAAAATATGCAGTGAATGTTTAAATTTTAAAAATTCTTATAACAGTAAAAGATATTTTGCAATTAACCCTCCTCAAAATACTCTCCCTTGCTTCAAACTCACTTATCTCATCATTGTTGCCACTTTCTGAAGCAGTTCTGAAAGTGCTCTTGAGTGTCTTTATGAGGTGTGATAAAAAATTGGTAAAAGCCGCTGCCAAGTGCCATCCAACAGAAAGGCATGCGTGTGAAAACATGATGTGTTTTCATCTACCTTATTCACTGTATCTGGCACCTTGTGATGACAGCTGTTCCCCAGAGTCAAAATGATCATGAAAGGAAACGGTTTTGAGTCAGGTCAAGACATCGCGGCAGCTGTAACAGCACAACTGAAGACACTCACGAAAGAGGACTTCCAGAACCGCCTCAGGGAAAGGCAGGAGTGATGGGTAAACTCGTTTGAGCCAGGGGGAGAATTCTGAGGGGGATTTGTGGAACATGTTTTTTTCCTGTAATAATTTTTAAAATGTAAACATTTACCATATTTCCCAATCACACCTCATATTTCTTTAGTTCAGAAAAGTTTCCTTATGTGGTATCTTTAATAATTACTTCTCTGGTATGTGTTCTAATTACATTATGCACCACAGATATTTTTACGTTGGCTCCCTATTCTATCCTTTATGTTGGCTTCTTCTGTATCCTTTGCAATGTAGCTAATTATTTTATCTTTTTCACCTTATGACTTTTCACTTTGGCATAGTTTTTCAAGTTCTTCGTAAGACTGATTTGGCTTTCCCCAGTGCCACCCTTCCTTTTCATTGGTCTTATGTAGTTTTACATTATACTTTAATAACTGAATATTGGAAAAATTCTAATGCATGTTCATTAGTTTAGTTACCTTTTTTGTTTTCATTCATTTGCCATTTATGTCTGCATCTGGACTTTCTTCTTCTTTGTTTAGAAAACACAAATCATATCTTGTCTGAAATTTATTTCTCTTTCCACTTAGTAACTCTTCTTTGAAATTATCTCCTTCTTCTATTTCTTATGTTGTATTTTGTTCAGTCACCAAGTCCTTAGTGTCCTGATGTTGCTTCCTTTTGCTTTTTTCATCTAATAATAAGAAGTCTTTCCAGGCCTCGAGATTGTTCTCAGGTAATCCCTGTACCTTCAGGCAAAGACAAAACTCCTTTGCTCAATCTTCAGATGAAGCCTTGGTTCTTAAAAATTACTGAGCCAGGTATGTGTGCCAGAGGCTGTACAGAGTAGGAGGGGCCTGAGCCTTGGACAGTATTTTTCAGGGCTCTTCTGTGGCTGCTTTCTGCCTGGCAAAAGGTGAAGCCATTGTGCAAAAGACAGTGTTCTAATTCTGAACTCCTCCCTGGCCCTAATTTCACCGCAAGCCCCCCGTGTGTATCTGCGACTGAATTCTGCATGTGGAAGAGTGATGTTCTCCATTCCACCAGAGTGCCGAGGGCATGGCTATAATTCGGCTTAGTCCTAATTAGTTCCTTCCTTCCCTGGCTGCCAGTGAGTGCCCAGGGCCCTATTGTGCCCAGTCTTGCCCTCACCTCTGCATTCACTCCTCCAGATTAGGACTATGACTTAACTGCTGCTGCACAATGATTTCTTGTTTCTCCTCATAGCCTTCATACTTTTGCAGGAGGGAGAATCACCAGACACATTTCTGCTTTCCCCTTTTCTGTAATGCTTTCTGTGGTCTATCTAGCAAAACATCTTAATGTTGACGATGCCTGGCGCCCTCCTCTCTTATGGAGCACCGGCGTCACCTTCCCCTTATCACAGTACTCTTTCAGTACTGACGTGCAGGTTGATGGTAGGCCTGAAGGACAAAGAGAGAAATTTGTGCTGCACAAACAGAGGGGCTGTGGGTATTACAGAAACAGTGATGGAGTCCTCTTCAATAGCGAGCCCTCCCAGGACACTTAGTAAAGAAGGTCGTTGATAAAAGCTAGACTTTCATTTGCATCCTTAGACTCGTGTCTTTGGTCTACTGGAAGCTTCACCTGGATACCCGTAATGGTCTTCAGGAGCGTCCTGCTGCATGGTCCAATTAGGAACAGAACATCATCCAACTGGCAGCCAGGCACTCTGCCTGCAGTAATACTTATGATTCAAAGTGATGCTCCATTCAGCCTTTGCACTTTTCCTGGTAGTGTTTGCAGCTGGGATCTGGCTGTTTGGCAATAATTGTTTCACCCTAGAAGCTTCAGTGATTCCAGCAGGCCCTGTCTTACTAGAGAGAGCAGGAATGCTACCGTATTTTAAGGCAACAAAGAATAATAGTATCTCATGTTTGTATGAGAGTAAGGAAAATAAAAACCAGTTCTCTCCACATCTGAACACAAATGTAGACATAGTCAGAAACAACAAAATAGACGCCAGGGGCACACGTGCAGAGGGCGGAGCACAGGCTTCTGGAACCCAGAGGAGTTCTATGTATTGACTTACATTTTCTCCATTCTCACCACTCCAGCTGCACTTCTTGTCAACAAAGGTGTCTCAGAAAAAGAGAGGCCTTGCTCCCGTGCATGTGCCTGTGTGGTGTGTGTGGGGGTTTTTGAAAGAGAAAGAGAGATGGGCAGGTGGACCTAGGTAGAGCTGCTTTGCTTTGCTTGCTTTCCAAAATGTCCAGGTCACCAGTGACTCAGAAACACAGGCAGTGTTGCCAAGTTCACACAGAACAGACCCGGACTAACGCTGGGGCCTGCATGGAAAGTAGGCAGCTCCTGCTCATATGTCCTTCTACACACAGTGCTTCTGGCTGGAGATCTGTGTATGGGATATCCAGAAATTCCACACTTTTTTCCCCGTGAATCCAGTCTCTCTTTTCCTGACAAAATCCTGTATGAGGAAGGGACATGATAGGTGACAGCTGCAGAATCCTGTCGATTTACCACCATCCTGAAGGGCCTTTGTCCACTGGGCAGCTTCCTTCCCCTCTGAGGCCGTGGACATCTCACACCAGCTTGTGTATGTCCAGTAAAACAAGTTGTGAGCCGAAGTCCTAGAGTCGACCATATTACTATCTGTGATTAACTCCTTGAAGATTTGGGGATGTGAAGAATGAGCAAAGACCGATCATCCAAGACCAAGAAGGAGTGGTTGGGGAATACCACTGACCCACTGCTATGAAAACATCTCATTCTAAAGCAAGAAGTGGTTTCCAGCCACCGACATGGTGGCTTGAGGCAGATGGGTTCATTTTCGTGAGTTTTGATGTATCAAGTAGAGACAGACTTTGCTTTTGCAGCCCTTTTAGATTTCCACCCACCCCAGACACTGACATTCTATTTTGAAAGTACATATGAAGTTAACCCTAACACACTGGAATGCGATTTCCAAGGTTACCCATGAAACAACTTATACCTGATATTGGAAACACCTTTCTCCATCCAGGTACACAGCATATGTGTTCAAAAGTGAGACTTTCTTAGCAGCACTATGTAAGCAAACGATAGTAAAGAAACAGTACTGATGGAATACTGTATTGATTCCACCTGTGTGATGTGGTGTAGATACTATCATATATTCTTATATCTAATTCTTCAGCTCTTGGCAAAGTATCATTAGCACTCTCATTTATGATTAGAAGGAATATAGTATTGGGAGATTTTTCTCCCTTTCCCGACACCATGTTCCTAGTCATCTCTGAGGCTCATCCTGGGGGCTTTGACTGGGTAATGTATTTTTTTTCCACCACTGCAACTTATTAATTTCCACCACTACAACACATTAATTCTCTTTCCAGGAAATCTTATCTTCTAAATACCTTCTGAACAGCTTATTAACCGAATGTTGCCTAACCAGGAGTTCCAGCGTCTCAGTGCCTAAGTTTAACCTCACACCCAAGCATCTAAATCTGTGTTAGCTTCTTTTTGAATAATGCCACGTTGTGAGCAAGTGGTCTTGCACAATGAGAAGAAAGGATTGTGTAAGTGCCCAGGATCTTAAGAATGACCCTGGAGCAGTGCAGGGATCCTGGGCAGCCCCGTTATATGCCTAGCCTTGCTATAAACTAGTGCTTTTGTGGCCCTGAGAAAGTCCTACCTTTTTTGTTTTTACACTTGTGAAATAAAAAAAAAAAAACAAACAATTAAAGGATTTTCCTGAGGTCCATTCTAGCTGCCAAGTTCTGCAGTTATGTGCTTCACAAAATAGGAAGCCTGAACTTACAAAACCTGATCAAATGTTGCCATAAAATGTAACATACATGAGTTAATGGGACATACAGTTCATGTATGAACTACAATATTGCATTGTGCTGCCTGATAATTGGGCATTACTAGAAGTAGTTTGCATAAGTGACTATAATTTGTATTATTTTGCAAAAACTAAGATACTTTTTATTACTTCTCCCTCATTTGTTCTCTGACTCCGTAGTTTTTAAACACTTTCTCTGGTGCGATACATAATATGTTAGATGATGTGCCTGCCATGTGATTCACATGTGTTGCATACAGCTGTTCCCAGTCCTGCCTCTAACCGTTGGGCTTTCCTGTTTGTCCCTTTCTGAAACCTAGGTGCAAAGTATCTTCCTTATTCCTCTGATCTTTGTGTCTTTTGATTCAAGGTGATTTTTGTTGTCTTTTGGGGATGCACATGCTCGTGACTGCTCTCCCACTGTGCTACACACTCAGCCCTATTAGGGGCTGTTGAGAAGCCTTTGCAGCCACTTTCCGTTGTCTCCACCCCTGTGCAGACTGACCAGTGATGAGCTTCCTTTCCAAGGCTGTATTCTTGGGGAGGACAAACAAGGAAGGCCCCAGTCCGTGGCCTCCCCACGTAGTCTGTGCCATGGTGTCTCCCGATGCCAACCTGGAAAAGCCCTGCAGAGACACAGGACTGATGCGACGGGACGCACTGTTTCTCTTGTCACCTCCCCATGTGGCCTCATGAGGCCTCCTGAGGAATGAGCGCTGCCTCCCTGGGATCCCTTTGGGCGACACCTCCCTCCCGCCTGGTTCCTTATGTGTTTTGTTTTGTTGTTGTTTTGGTATTGGGGATCGAACTCGGGACCTTGTGCTTGCAAAGCATGCACATTGCCACTCAGGTAAACCCCCAGCCCGTGTGGCTCTGCTGCTGCACCAGCCCCGTCTTCTCTACTCTGCCCGCCACTCTGCCCACCAAGCCTCACCTCCAGCTTCGTGAAGGACCCAGGGAAGCCTCCAGCTCTGTTCTTGTGCTGACACCTTCCCTTGCCTCACTCCACCTCTCTAAATTCGGGCCTCTCTAAATTCAGCCAGTGTATTTATTTTTAAAATTCAGCTCCACCCCGAATGCAGCCTTAGATCAGCCTAGCTTTTGGCAAGCTCAGCCCATTTATGGTGGGAGAGAGGGAGCCGCGTGGAGCCCTCTGCTTGCTAACCTGCTCGTCTTCAGAGAACTGTCTCATACTTGTTGCCTATGAAGTTCTGGTTGTCAGGGGTCGAGGCTATGTGAACTCAACTGCTGGGCCGTTGAAGGTTCCTGCTGGAAAATTTTACTACAGGATGAAGAATGGGGAAATGGGCCAGGAGGAATCGCACTGCAGCCCCATTGCTGAAGCATCCTCGAATAGCGGGGTTGGAGGAGAAGAGAGGCGAGGAGGGGGAAGGGCAAATCCCAGGTCTGGCTGGACTAGAGCCCTGGTAATGGACCCTGGTGACCCGGGAAAGGGGCTAACCCAGGCCCTGCCTGCAGGGGGCGCCTGGTTCCAGGACCCGAAGACCTCAAGCTCTCAGAAACTGCAGTGGTTCAGGCTCTCCCATTTCCCACACCTGGCCAACCCCAGGGCTGCTGCTCTTAGCAGCACTTGGAAACCACTGTGTTCCAAGAGTGCCTTTTAAGATAGCATTGCCAGCTACTATATGCCATTATCTTATAATAACCACGTTTCACTACTTCATGATTGATTGTTTCTCTTTTATCAGGGAGTAACTGAGACTCAAGGAGGCAGTCTGCTCCTGGTCATAGTGGAATATGCTCTTGGCCTGTGATTTCAGAGCACTTCCATCTTTCCTGCAGGCTTTAACATGAAGCAAAAATAAGCTTTTAGAAACAGGGAGAGCTACCTTATCCTGTTTCCTCATCCAGAATGCTGGTTGTGGGCTGCTGGGCTGATGCTGGAATTTAAAAGGAAGTGAAGCTTTTGATGCTTTGCTTTAAAAACTGAAAGGTTTAAAGTACAGATTTTTTAGGGGGTAAGGGAGTGAAGGGTATTCATATTGAAACAATGTGATGTTTCACTAGAGTTAATGTTAGCCAGGCAGGGGTGGGAAAGAATCACTGAGCGGAAACCCCTAGGGCAAAGCGGGGAGGCCCCTTGGGGAAGAAAGGGAAGTGTCCTGTAGATGAAGTTGATCTACTCTGCCAGTCAGTCAAGGGCTGTGGTGCTGAACCTTCCTCTGGGACCAGAAAAGTAGATATTAGGGCAGTTGCTGTGTTTTGGGGTAGCACACAAAGGCCAGCTTAGAATGGGGATAATAACACAAGTTTTAAGTCCCTTGGCATGGATTTTTAAATCTGTAGGTTTTATGATTTGAGAACCCTCACCCTGAAATACAGAAGAATTTTCTATTTGCCTGATAGATTCCATTTGCAAAAAACCTTCTGCTTGGCGTTTCTCCTCTGAGTTGAAACAAGTAGATTTTAAGGAGTCTGCCTGACTCTCAGATTATCCTGGTTGAGGTCAGAATGGAAAAAGCTGGGTATCAGTAGTGTCACTGGACAAGGAAACCTTACCCTTGGTGAACCCCGCACCCCATCTCTTATCCGGTGCCCAGGGTGTCCCTTTTTCTCCTACTTTTGGTGCAACCATGAGTAATTTGTTCCGTGTGCTTCATGGGAGTGAAAATGTTAACATACTTAAATGATAAGAATTTCACTTTCAGTCTTTGCATTCTGATGGGGTTGGGGCTCTTTTTTCTTTTGGGGGCTATCTGTATGATCTCAGGAACAAGCCTGGCTCTGTTGCGCTTCCTTAATCTTACCTCACCTGGCCTAGACTTGATTCTTATCTAGATTGTGCTCAGCACACACAGAGGCAACTGCAACCAGCAGCAAGCTCTGACAGCTGGGTCATCTGGGATTTGCAGTGCATGGCTTGAGTTTCCAGATCTGGCCTGGGCCCCTTTAGTAAAAGCTGACATTTCACTTGCCTCAGCCTGTGCATTTGGGGATGATTGATGTTGCTGCCTGGTTCATAACTTATAGGTGATTAAACTTGTAAAGTATTTTGAGACTGTTGCTTTCATTCATTTATTCCAAACATTTGTTGTTGAATGAATGGTGACTTTGATGTAAAAACACTATGTAGCATAAAACACTGGCAGCTTTTAGATAGCAATTTTTTGATTTGCTTTCCTAAAGGCATTTCATTACCAAATTCTCATGAATCTTGAACCTCACGAAGAATAATCCTTTCCTTTGTTGGAGCTTTAAATTTAGAATAATCAGACAATATGAAACATTCTGTTCAAAGCATTCCTTTTGGGCTAAACTTGCTCTTAAGAAGAGATGAATTTGATTAGCATGGAATATCTAGTCAGTGTATTTGCATAGCTAATACCAAGGAAAAAGTTGTACCTGCTGTTTATGCTATCATACACTCAACTTTTAATTATCTGTTCTTAACGGGGTGTAATCAGTGATGTGTATACTCCGAAGTCATTTCCTTTGGCTTTGGGGAGCACTATATAATGCTTTTATTTCTTCTTGTTTTGCTTAGATACTATTAAAATTGTGCTACATTCTTTGTGCACAGAGTTCATCATCGGAAGGAGGAAGGGGATGGCCCAGAGTACACCAGCAGACTAGGGAAGGCTCACCTGGACTCTTTCAATTTGTTACGGATAATGCACAGCATGAGTAATCCCAAGACTATTAATTTTGATTATTAAATAGAAGATAATAGCCAGCAATTCTCTGTAGCTGCATGACACAATAAACCACATGGAAGAGATTTCCATGTACAGTATACGGCATTATTTCCAAGTGTTGCATTTTGAAGTTTCCTAAAAGTGAATCCAAGTTGTGTTCCAGTACAAGTAAAGCAATGAACACTGTCAGATTAATGGTCCCTCTAAAGTGTGTTTGTACTTCACTGGTTCCAAGAAGGTCTTTGTGGGGGGACAGAAGAGCTGGTATCTGGCCATAGCAATGTTCCAAATAATATTACCTTATTTGTGATGGCTGTGACTGTTTATTATTTTTAAAACCTAGCCCTCTTCTTCTATCCATTCAGCTTGATTTTTTTGTTTGTTTGTTTGTTTTTTGAGACAGGGCCTCACTATGTAGTTGAAACTGACCTGGAACTCACTTTGTAGCCCAGGCTGGACTTGAACTCACAGTGATCCTCCCGCCTCAGCCTCCTAAGTGCTGGGACTACAGGCGTGCGCCACATTCAGCTTGTTTTTAATGGCAGCCATGATGGAGACTTTTGGAGTGTTTATTCCTCAATGGGCTCTTTAGGATTTGGGAAGTTTTCTCAACCTAAAAGTAGATTTCTGCATCAGCCTGCTCTGGGACCTGCCCTCCGACACTGTTAGTGTTCTCTGCGGCCTGTACACCTCAGTGTTTGGTGAGACTGCTCCGTTCATGCCTGGGGAGGCAGTGATCTCAAACTCTTCAGAGCGAGCTAAGTGTAGCTGTGATAGCAGCAGAAAGAAAGCAGACCTTGGCTATACCGCTGGGTGTGGGCCAATCCTGGGTAAGCCAGCAGGCTCTGCCTGAGCGCCATCTCACTAATCCTGCTGCCTTGTCCGCCTGTCACCTGCCCAGATGGAGATGTGCCCGCTCCCCCTGCCTCTCAGGTGCCTGTGTGGGACACCTCTGTAGTCGTTCCTGGATGCCTCATCTCCACCACCTGGGAGGAGGGAGGTGTGGCTTTGGGTGGAGGTCATTGTCACTGATCCCTGCCTTGCTGGGCAGCGCCAGCAGCAAATGTCAGTCTCAGCCTCCCTCACCTCATCTCTCTTGTGAAACAGACACTGTCACAGGTGTCCTTTGTTCCTGCTGCCCCATCTCTATGTCGCCGGCCTCAGGGAGGGGAGGTTGGCACCCCATGTTGTCCTCACCTGTTGGCTGGCTGTGACCTGGTCTGTAGAAAGCGAGACAAACCTGTGTCCAGGTGGCTGCTATGGGTGTGGTGTGGCCCGCGTTCCATAATTGAACTTCAGCTTTGTACCAAGATTCTGAGCCAGGTGTCAGCGCCTCATTTTATAGCCCATGAACTTGACGGGGAAGGCAGTAAATAATCCTTGCCCTCAAAAAATATTTATTTTGGGTATCTGGGTATCTCATTCCAGGGTAGCATCCATGCCACGTGGATGACCGTGTGTGGTGCGCAGCACGGCATGCATTAAACCATCGTGCTTTGTTTTTTACTAGTGTATGCTTGTGGTGTACAATAAATACATTCATTGTGGGAGTTGCTGCATACACACACTGCATCTTGACCTTTTTACTCAACGTCATTCTTAACAATTCCTGTAACCCTAGACTGCTCACTCGACTTCCAGCACAGTTTAGAGCTCAGCTGCTGCTTACTGCTGGCCCTGGCCAGACATTTGTGTCCCCCTAGTAAAACTCAGACCCATGCTGGGAGCCCAGATAGTTTCCTTCCAGCCTCCTGCCTCCCCATGGATTCCGCAGTGCTGCATTTGGCATTTAGGAACAGGCTTCCACTTCCATTGAAAACAGCTTTCTGCAGCTTGTCAGGAACCAGCAGTTTTCTCAAACGTGGCAGGCATTCTTTGAACATGTGAGGCAACATTTTCCTGGATGAGCACTGCTGCCATAATTGTGACCAGAAAAAGGTGTGGTCTGCACAGGCCCAGCGGAGCTGAGAGGCAAGGGTGAGCTTGTAAGTGAATAGGTCCATCGGACAGGGACAGTTGGAGACACTCTCGCTGTTGATGACGAAAGTTCCCCTACAAAGCCCGAAGGAATTTTCCCCTTTCCACCAGAGGTGTTTATGACTTCTAATTCGCTTTCCTTACCTCTAGGAGAAAGGTAGGAGCTAAGCCCCTGACAGGCTGCCTTGGAGCCGCTGTCCGCTGCAGTCCCAGGGCTCTCTGGGAGCCCTGTTATGCAGACAGGATGGAAGGTGGGTTGCAGATGGGTGTGGGGGGCTTTCAGCTGGCACCTTGCAGGCGAGCGCAGGTCAGGGTGACCCACCTGGGACGAGGAAGGCCATCCTTCTGGCAGTACAAAGAGGAAAGAGTGGGTGAAATGAATACACTGTGGGTGGGTGGTCCAGCTTGTTTCAACAGCTCCTTTGCAAGATCTTCTAATAAGCATTTGGCTTTTCTGTGCAGTGAGCCTGACAGTTAGTAGAAGGCCAGAGCCCTCGACGAAGTTTCTTATACCTGCCTTATACCTACCTCACTGTAGAGAGCCGCCCTTTGACAAATGCTGCTGTAGTAGTTGATGCAACCTCCACTGGGTGCTTCGGGTAGGAAGCAGGTTCCAACCTCATTTCCCATAGCAGTTTAAAGGAGGAGGGAGGAGGACTAATTAGCCCTTCATTAAGCACTTAGAGTGAAGTACCATGATTCTTCTGAAAAGATCGTCTAGTCGCTGTACAAAAAGCCAGACATACTTTTAACACAACACTGGGATACAAAGTCATTTTCAAATAAAAGATTTTTGTAGTTGTGGAAAATGACTGTATTTTTAACAGGATCTTTACATACCAGCATTACAAAGGGCTCCTTTAAAACGCGATGCTTTTCAGTATTTTTGCCTATCTTGAAAGCTTTTCGTAATCTGGAGTTTCACCTGAGGTTACAGGCCCATTTTTTTCCCCATCATTTTTGCAGGTAGCCAGCACCAGATATTAGATATCAAAACAGGGTGGCTTTTCAAAAACTACTCTTTTAGCAGAAAATAAAACAGGGTATTGTGTTAAAGCTTCCCCGAACAAGAAGGAAAGGCTCAGTCCCTTAACACTGCCTGGCTGGGTTCCAGCTTACTAGCCTGAAAAGTGTGATTAAAATAAGGCCTCACTTTAATTAAAACGTGTGAATCTAATCAGAGGCAACTATGCCAATAGTTACCAAAAACTCTCAAATAGACAACTGAACAGGCACTAATAGTATAATTTGCTTGTTTTACTTTCTACCAACATTCAGGTTTCCAGAGCCATCCGTTGTGCATGCAAAAGCCTTTTGTGCTTCCTCCTCCTTCTGTGCCTGCCTTTCAGCTATTTTCTTGCCTAGGGAGTGAACTTGTAAGAACAGGACTAGAAGACCCTGTAACAAGACCATGTAACACAGGGTAATAAGTGGCCTTGGGGAAGAAAGTCAAAGGATTGAGAACAGAATTGGCCAATGCTGCCTGGTTCCCAGCCCATGGCCCCCGGGTCTATCAGTTTAAAGAGTGTGCAGAGTAAAATGCCACTATTCTGACCATGTGACCCATGGGGAATCGTCTCTGCCCCTTCTTGTGCCCTGTGCTTGCTGACCCTAAGCTCAGACCCAAGGAGGGGTGTAGGAGCGATAGCTGGAGAGGTGATATAGCGTTGGCCCAGGGTTGTAAGCCAGGACTGAAAACATAAGAACCTTAACCTCTGACCTTGGTCTTAAGGAGAGGGAAGAAGCTTTTCCCAAGCCTTGGTCTTCTTGCAAAATCTAATTATAAAGGTGCTTAAGTTTTCTATTCTAAAATAAAGCACACCCTTTGCCTCATCTATTTCAACTTTATGCTCTTCTGATTCTCTCTAATATTGAAGGATTTTTTTTTAAAAAAGTGTCTCAGTTTTTCATAGGTGAGGGTGCTTTAGAATTGCACATGATTTCCCGTTTCAAGAAGGCAGTTTGGGCCCTGTGGCCTCATGTGTCCCAGCAGCATTCTTTGAAACCGATGACGGCCACCCTAAGAACTGAATGACTGAGAAAGCCACGCAAAGCCTCCGGATTACTTACCCTCCATCCAGTCCAAGCTGGTACTTAATGTCACCTTTCAAGGTGATAAAAGAAACCCATTTTAAGAAGAAACTCAGTTATTATATTTAATGATAAACAGTACAAACTTAGCGACATGAGAGAGAGCTGTTTTCTTCTCTATGGGTATTCATAACTTGAGCCTCCAAAATTAAAACACCAACTTTAGCTCAAGTGGGTCTCCTTGATTCTAAGATAATTGATCACTTTTTAAATATATGGGCTTCACAGCTGGTGGAAGTATAGATTTATGTAGTCATTTTGGAAAACAGCATGGTATTATTGTGTAACAAAGAATAGCCGTGTATGCCAGGGAAACTTGTGCTCAGATCTATTGTTTTAATGAACACAACATGCCTCTAACAGGAAAAAAAATGAAAGTTGAAAAAATTTTAAGTCCATCAATGGAGGGGAATATATATTCACACTGTGAAACTGTTAAATGAAAAACTGAGATGAATTAAATGTAACAAAGTGTACTTGAGCAAGAAAAAGGTTTTAGAAATGGGAAGCATTCCAGAAGAAAGATGGCTTAGAATGCTCCACCCCACCCCATATGCAGGCTATTTTTATAGCCAGGGAAGAGAACTGACATGCAGAAACAACCTGATTGGCTGCAGTTGGCATTAGTTTTGTGTGGACCTGGTCTGATTAGTCGGCAGTCTGTGATTGGCTGAAGCTTGAATGTAACAACTGGCTGAGGCTCAGTTGCTTGGTTACAAGAGTATACTCTTTGATTAGGTTATAATTTGTTTACATATTGAGTTAGGGAACAGTTCACTATCTATGGAGGCTGCTTTGGGTCACACTTTACCACCCAACTACAGAGACAGATTTAGGCTAAACTTATATCAGTTTAATAATACAATAAAATATTATATAGTAATGAAAATGAACAAACTATAGCCACCTGCCATTAAATCTTAGAAACAATAGTGTGTGAAAAAAACTACAAGCTACTACTGCAGTATAATAGAATTATTTATCACACAAAATTAAGTGATATA
Source organism: Fukomys damarensis (assembly GCF_012274545.1). Taxonomy (NCBI): domain Eukaryota; kingdom Metazoa; phylum Chordata; class Mammalia; order Rodentia; family Bathyergidae; genus Fukomys; species Fukomys damarensis. Next base: position 25,086,665 of record NW_022900922.1, read on the forward strand.
TTTTAGAGAGTAATAAATACAAAATTCAAAACAGCACTTAGTTACCGTGGAAGAAGTAGAGGGCTATTTTAGAGCAGTAGTGAATAATCGGGTATATCAGTACAGATAATGTATAGTTCTTGAGTAAGGTGGTAGGTTGATGGGTGTTCATTTACCTGTCATGCTTCATCGATTATATATACATGTTGCCTGTGTTCTTTTGTAGGTTTCAACCTTTGTACAATTTAGTACTTCTTTTTTTATTGCCATATTAGAAATGAAACCCAGGATTTTGCCCATTTTAGGCAACGTTTGTAGCATGGAGTTACATCCCCAGCCCTTGTTGATTTTAAGACAGGGTCTTGCTCAGTTGCCCATGCCAGACTCGAGCTTGCGGTCCTTCTGCCCTGCTCTGGAGCAGCTGAGATTACAGATGTGCACCAACACACCCAGTTTATAAATACTTTAAAACCATAGCATGTGTTTTAAAAACGCTTCTTTTCCCGATCATCTATCAGTTATCTATCATGATACTTTTTCAATCTCCAATGTCTTGAGATCACACAGGGCTGGTTAGAGGGTGTGATTCTGACAGTGAGCACCCTGGGGTCATTTGGGTGGCAAAAGTCATAGGGTGAGGTGAAAATAGTTGTCCAGTGGCATCAGATACGTAGGGGAGGAATTCTGTCTGTGTGGCTTTTCCTATCAAAGGCCTAGAACATCTTGATGCATGAAAGAAAGAAAACCCATTGGTGATCTTTCAGACAATCTGTATTTTCCAATGAATGTGGACTGTCAGCCTGCATATTATGAGAAAATTTTCATTCTGCTGTTCACGATTTCTCTCTGAGCAACATGTGGAGTACAGCACAAGGGAAGAGGACTTGGCAGGAGTGTGGTGATGTCACATGCACCCAACAAGGCAGATTGTCACAGCTTGAAGGTTCAGTCTTGAGCACCTCAGGGCTGCTATATGAGAACTTGGTCCATGTGGAGATAAGAATTATAGTAAAAGTGCAACATGCAAATCAGGCCTGGTGCGTTTGAGTCTTGGGGTTCTCTGGGGCTGGGACTCCTCACCGACGGTCTGGGAGAGAGAACAAACCTGCCAGGCTGCTGTGTGGGTCTGATTGGGCAGCAGATAGGAATAAGATGTGGGTGCTGGTGTTAACTGATTCCAGATACTGACTTCCCCTTACTCCAGATTTCCATTCTGAGAGTGAATGGAATCAATACCTAGCTGAACACCCAGGGGTCCTTGCTTAACTTGGTAATGTCAGACAGATTTGCAGACAGAAAAATGTGCAGCATATCTGTTTTTAAAAAGAGTTTCAACATCTTTTATGTAATGCTGATGCATCTGGAAGTGAAAATGCTATGAGTTTCATTTCACTAAAAAATGGAAAAAAAAATTCACTTTAACCTTTAAATCACAGTAGCCTTTCATAGGACTGTGCATTTACTGACAAACTGAACCAGAATTTCCCGAGAATATTTCATATTCAAAGAACTGGGTAGATGCTTAGGAAGTATGTGTAGACCTCGTCAGGACCCTAAAGGAGCTCACATTCTAGAGAAGAGAGAGATCGTCGCATGGCAGGAAAAATATGTGTGGCAGCGTGTCACAGAGGAAGTGACACCTGAACCGAGTCTTACAGGAAGAGAAAAGGGGATGAGTACAAATGACATTCCTGGTTGAGAGACTAGCATAATAAAGTTGAATTTCACCTCATTTTCCAAAAAATTTCCCCAGATTTTATGACACAAATACAAAATTGTGATAATGAAATTAGGAGTGAATAAATACAAAAAATGTTGAATTAAGGACTTCTGGAGCTAGCTGGGTTCTTTTTATTTTATTTTAATAATGTTGCAAAAAATATTATATTTAAACTATGTTAAACTGCTCCATAGTTGTGGGCAGTGAATAGAATTATGATTGGTTTAAAACTAGTTTAATATTCTTATGTAAAGTAATTAGAAGTTATGAATTTAGCTTTCTTATTACATTTTCTCCTTTAACTCTAGTACTTCTGAGATAAGATTTTAGCTCCAGTTAGACCCCTGACTTTTTTTTTTTTTTTTTTTT
>NW_022900922.1:25089107-25094805 GCF_012274545.1 Fukomys damarensis
TTTTTTTTTTTTTTTTTTTTTTGGTACTGGGGATCGAATTCGGGACCTTCTGCTTCTAAGGCAGGCAGCACAGACCCCTAACTTTTGATTTCAGCATTTATTCCAGAGATAAATATGAACTGAGAATAAAAATATCAACTACTGTACATACTGGTAGCATTTGTAAACAATCCATTCTTTTTTTTTTTCAAAAGACTGTTGCACATAGTCTTCTTTCCTTTTTCTTTTTGCGTGATCTATTTCATTAAATTTCAGAAATTCTAAATCAGAATAGCATCTAATAGACCACATATGAGACCTGTTTGTTCTTAATTGAAACCTTTTATGGCATATTCATTAGCTAGAACCTTAATATTTATAAAGTCACATTACTCTGTCCAGTGACTAAAATCGATGAATGAGTATGTATTTCTCATTTTTAACAAAGGCAATAATTTACATTAAATATTTATAATTATTGAAGCTAAATATTTATAGCCCTCAAATGGCAATATTTGTTGTCACTTCAGTCATTTTGATTTTAGAGAGAATTTTTGTATGGAAGTAATTCTTTTCTGTTGATGCTCTTATTCCCTGACACATATGCTATAGGTTACTGAAACAACCATTTGTCCCTTAGCTGTAGTTACTAAGACTGTCTTTTACCCTTGGTTTGCTCAGTTGCCTCTGTATTAGTCACTGTTTGGTTGCTGAGACAGAATACCCGACACACACACACACATCTTAAAGGAGGAAAGATTTATTTTGGCTCAAGGTTTCAGAGGTCTCTGTCCGGGCTCAGCTGGTTCCAGTACTGTGGCCTGAGGTGAGGTAGGACACCGTAGCAGAAGGGCATGGTGGAGCAAGGCTGCTCCCCTCATGGTAGCCCGGAAGTAGAGGGAGAAAGAGCCAGAGAGCAGATGTACCTTTTAAAGACACAATTCTAGTGACCAGCTTCCTCCACTAAGTACCATCTCCAAATCCTAGCTCTGAAATCTTGAAGGGCTTGATGAGGTCAGCACCCTCACAGTCCACAAACCTCTCTAGACAGCTCTTAATCTCATCAAGTTGACAATAAAAATGAACTGTCACAGCCTCTTCAGCTATTTTATGACCTTACAGGGTTGCTAATGCTCATTAAAGTTTTAATTAAAAATTTGGAAAATAAAACTGAAATAGATGAAGAATCAACTATAAATTCAATTTGACTTCCTGACTATAATAATGATTATGTTAAGGGGTTAATTTTTATAAAATACTTTCAAGCTCTGTGCTAAATATTTCATTATGTATCTTATTTAGTTCTTGTATCTACCTTGTGAGCTAGGTATAAATATGCCCATAGAATAGATGAATTTATAACCATTATGCTTCCTAACATTTAATAATTTGCTATATTAATGATATACTTTTAAGTATAATGATACACTTTTAAGTGCTCAATTCTGGAGTTTTGCACATATGAAATATTTATATGGTGGTACCTTGGTTCACAAACTTAGTTCCTTCCATGATTCTGGAAAAGATGACCACACTTGTGTTCCTGCAGGAAAGATGGCTGCACTTGAGGCAGAGTTTGCAAACAAAAACAAAATTTTGCCAAACATTTCTGTTTGCGAACCAAATTACTCCCAAACTGAACTGAGGTAGCACTGTGTATATACATGCATGTTTGCCTTTGTGTGTGCATGCCACATAATGACATTTACATCAATATCAAACCACACAGTCATTGATAGTCATGTAACATTAAAATGGAATTGAAAAATTCGTATTGCCTTGTTTTACTGTAACTTTTCTATGTTTAGATATGCACATACTGAGCATTGTGTACGGGTTAGTATTCAGTAGAGTAACTTGGTGTATAGGTTTGTATCCTAGAAGGTGTGTCATAGCCTGGATCCAGGTTTATGTAAGTGCATTCTGTGCTGTTCACAGGACAAAATCACCTAATGGTGACTTCTCAGAAGGCTTCCCTGTTGTTAAGTGATACTTGACTGTAAAGTCATGTTTCTTTTTTTGTTCTTTCAACAAATACTGATTTATGACCATTTGTGTGCAAGGCTGCTATGCTCAGTCTGGGGCCACCTCTCTCTTGCCATTAAGGGACTTACAGTGTAGTGGGAGAGATGGACTAACTGGAAAGACAAGTACAAGAAGATGTGGTCATTGCTTCAATAGCGATAAGTATAAATGCGGCAGAAATGTGGGAGAAGAAGTCCTCCCCTTCCCAGAGGTAGCAGAGAGGTCTTCCCAGAAAAGCAGCTCTATCCCTGGGCCTTGAGAAATGAGTGAGCTTGTAAAGAAGGTTTGTGCAGGGAATATGAGGGACAGATTGTGGAGATGAATGTGATGAAGGAAGGCTGGGCAGGGAGCTGCAGGACTCAGAGAGCTGACTGTCAAGAGCAGCTGGAGAAGACACCAGCTGGCCTGGTGGGATGATAGATAGGTGTATAGACAGACAGCTAGATAGTCCACCAAAAAATGTATACCTGCATGTACATTTCAGGAAAAGAAAAACTTGTATAAATATTTTAATATTAAATTTATTGAGACCTCACGAGATTAATACAAGGTACCTTTGGCCTCTACAATTACAAGAGGTGCTCAGAGTGGTGGCCATTAGCTTCTAGACATTTATTAGTAGGACGGACTTCTGCTTGGGTAGCCTTGGTCACTGAGATTGCTGCACCTGCTTTTCAGTTTCTTCTCTAAGGGCCAGCAGGCAAGTGCCATATACGACACCCTCTAGGGTCCTCCATGTGAGGGTAACACCATCTGTTGAAAAAATATACTATTTTTCTTTTCCTGAAGTGTGTATACATATTTTGGAGGACTCTCATATGTGCAGAACTCCAGAGCTGAGCATTTAAAATATGTCATTAACATAGTATCTTAAATGTTTGTGTGTTGAAAACTGTCTGCAAAGTAATCCAACAAACACAAATTAAATAAATCACCATGAATAAGGGATGTCCTTCCTTTCTTACTGACTTCTTCCTCCTTCCTTCCCTCCTTCCTTTATTCGTGTCTTCATTCAACAGACTCCTGTTCAGCACTTAGGACACGCAGAGCCTGGCATGGACTCCTGAAGATAATAGGGTGGGCAAGAAGGCACACGGGTCTACCTTCTGGGAGCTTATGCCTGGGGGCGGGAGCATTAATTGGTGAACTAAACCAAAACTGTGGAATTACAAAAGTGATGAGTCTTACCAGTTACGCATGGTTCTGTCAAAGCCTGGACTCAGAGATAGAGACCGCGGCAAGGAGGCCAGAAAAGGCTCTTGGAGGAGAGGAGGACTGAGGTGAGGGATGAAGGAGAAAAGCACACAGGACATTTGATGAAAGAGGCAGGTGATTTAGGGCAAAGTCATAGCAAGGAGGCTGTCATGTGCAGTGGCCCTAAAGCCTAGGAGAGCAGAAGGCTTTTAAGGAATTGAAATGTACAGGTGCAGGCTGGAAGAGAAGCTGAGGCTGGACCCTTATGAGCCTAGGGGGCCACACTGGGAATGTAGACTCAATGTGAAGGCATTGCAGGTGCTTTCAGCAGCAGCTGAGGATGGGCAAAAGGAGGGTGAGCTGTGGAGCGGCAGGGGTAGAAGCTGGGAGACCAGGCAGGAGGCCAGCGTAATAGTCCAATAAGCTGCACGGGTGCAGGGGAGAAGTAGTGCCATGGGGTACACCAGTGGTGAAATCAATGACTTGGCGGTGAATGTAGAGCAGAATTTCAGAGAGGATGATTTTGGTGCCATTGCTGAGCCAAGGAACACAAGAGGGATTTTGGGACTCAAGTCAGAAAAATGTTGAAGGGGAGGAGGGGAAGCCATCAAACAAGAATGGAGCTGGAGTTGGCCAAAGAGTGAGTTGGTGTTTTCTAGAGGTATGGAAGGGAGAGGCAGGGGCAAAAGGAGCATCATGTGGAAAGGCACAGAGGTATAATTAGCAAATGTGTGTGTGTGTGTGTGTGTGTGTGTGTGTGTGTGTGTGTGTGTGTAAAATACTGAGGATAAAATGGGAGTTTGAGGGGAGAGAACCTGTATTGGTTCACTTTCTGAGACTGATATGAAGTACCCAAGGATGGGTGCTTTATAAGAAAAAGAAGCTTTTTTAGGTCACAATTTTGGAGGCTGACAGTGCCGACAAACTGCACAGCACTAGCCCTGGCAAGAGCCCCTCTGGCTGTGTCACGTCTCGCTGCATGGTGTCACACAGGGAGAAATCCCAGGGTGGGATAGGAAGGCAGAGAGAAGCGGGGTGAGTCTTGTTTTTTTCTTTTTCTTAAAACATAAGAACCTTCTCCTGAGAACCAACTTTGGGTTCCAGGAGAACAGTTGACCTTAACCCCTTGGGAAAGCAGTGACCTCAGTATTGCTTCTCAAACCCTAATCCCTTAGTGGTCCTAAACATTGGGCCCCAACTTTCTAACATCTGAACCCTTAGGGGACAAACTACTTCCAAACCATAGCAATCATTGTGTTGCTGCTTTGGCGTGCACCTGCCTATTTTGCGTAGTGATTCTAAGACCTACAGTATGCAGAATTTGTAAATATACAACATGTTGAAATATTTTTAGTCACATCTCTGTTAGGTATAGAAATTCTTTTCTGATCTTCACATATCTTTTATTACCTTATTATGTTTATATTAATTACTTGCCATATCTTTGTTTAGGGATTTAAACCTGCCTTTTGATTTTATCTGTCTTCTTTCTCATGAAATCTAGCCACTTAGGTAGGATGTGGATTTTAGACTTTTAATTAGTGTTTGGGCATCTAAATTTGGGATTACCCAACATTTTTAATTTACTAAGCTAACTATTAGTGTGCTGTCACTTGAAATGTGGACATCTTACGTTCAGTTAAGCTTGTGAATTCAAATCAAAGGGCAGTCACATCCAAAAAGAGTGAATAGTATTAGGACTTAAGTGGTGTATCAACTTTGGGGTTCAGTGAAATAACACTGAACTGATAGCTAACTTTTTCTGAGCGGCATGTGTCTGCAATGTATTATAATTATGTTTGGGGGAATGGGTACCTATTTGCATATGTAACATAACCTGACTATTTTGGTTCCTTTTCTCCCCTCTTAACCTCTCTTTTCCCCTCTCCCCTTATCCCCTTCCCCATTTCCAAAAAGACCATTCCCTGTAAAGATGCTGTCATATTGGAAAAATAAACATGAGAACAGTGATGGGCTAAATGCTGACTGTCACATCTCCCACTGGTAGCTGTCTGCAGTCTCGTACAGAGCTAATCGTGGTGACCAGCTCCCTCGTGGGGTGTGGTGCAGTGAGTAAATGCATGTGAAGCACTCAGCGCAGAGTCAGGAACACAGTAAATCTGCATTCATTGTTGATGACTTCAGACATTGCTGATAGCACGCGTTTCCAGAGTCATCCACAGAGAGGTACTTAAGGTTTCAGAAGTGAGAGGCAGAAGGGTAAACACTGGTACTGAATTAGCGTAGCTTTGTGGCTAGGTGGAATCTTGGGGAGCATTAAATTCAGCATGTTCCTGACATTTTCTGGAGAAGAACTATTTTTTATTTCTCTGAAATGTTGCAGTCAGGAGACCAGGGGGGTGGTGACATCCCTAACAGGGGATATGTTCAGAAACAGGATCGTGTTTATTCTAGGGAAGGAGTGTGTGTGTGTGTGTGTGTGTGTGTGAGAGAGAGAGAGAGAGAGAGAGAGAGAGAGAGAGAGAGAGCGGGAGAGAGC
>NW_022900922.1:25094900-25120566 GCF_012274545.1 Fukomys damarensis
GAGAGAGAGAGAGGGAGAGAGAGAGAGAGAGAGAGTTCATGCAACAGTATGTTTCTCTTTTCCATGACTTGAACTAATGTTAAATGAGGACACAGGTGCTCCCTAATTCAGTAGGAATATTGTTTTTATAATTACAGGTCTAGGCGTCTTACACTGAGCTTCTCTACTGCCTCCCTTCCTACGCAAGCAAAACCTATGTGAAGAGACCTAGTGGGACAGAGCTGACTGCTGATGGTTCTCCACTGGGATGAAAGCACAGGTACAGGTGAGCATCTCCAAAGTCTTTACCCTGAAAGGTTCTCCTGTAGTTGTGAAGGCCCCCACGGCAGCAGTAGGGGTGTGACAGTGGCATCTCTCCGTGCCCACACAGTCACATACTCCTCCTCTGTGGGTTCTTCCTGTCTCTTTTCCGAAAAACAGAATTGATGCTTTTTTAGTGGGGAAAAAATCATTTCTACCAATTTTGAGATTACCGATGATAATAGGTGTCAAGGTGCTGGTAAGGAGGGGCTGATTCTGGTCTGGCAGGTACCTCAGTGATTGCCAAGCACATTTGAAATTGGTTCAGTCCCCAGTACCAGTACTACAAAAAAGGGTTTGTGGAGGCTAATTCCAAAGGTGGTATTCGTAAATTCAGCCAGAAAGATGGCCACCGGATGTTAGCAGAGAATGACACAATATACGCTGTCATCGGCCTTTGGTCTTAATAGTCAGCATCTTTTCTTAGGGGCGTGTTTTCATTTACAGTGTAATTTTGGCTGATTGTACAGTATACCATGGGGCAGATTTGTTAAGATTCATTCAGTTGATTGCCTCTACCTGGACATTGAGTCATTCATGAGTTTTTCGCTTTTGTGCTACCAAAAATGGTCTTTTAGTTCTGTATTAGTTCCCACTACTAGTGGCTTTCTTGGGATAGATGCTTCTCAGTAAAGTGCTGAATTGAAGACTTTCCAGTTTAAGACTTTTGATACTTGTTGCTAAATCATTCTCCAGTAAAATCATGCGTTTCTGCTTCCAGAGGAAATGTCTGTCCCTGTCCACACAGTTTTCTAATGCTGAGAATTCAGGAAACAAAAGAAGGCTTTGTGGATTGACTGTGAGGAATGGCAACTCTGTGTGAGTGTGTGTGTGTGTGTGTGTGTGTGTGTGTGTGAGATATGCACATACATGCACAAGAGCATTCATCTGTAAATCATGCTGGTTTGAAGAACTTTCCTGTTGTAGAGAGTAGCAGGCTCAAAAAGCAGCAGATTTTGACATTTGAGAAGTAATATTAAATCAAAAAGGAGTGGAAGATCCCTAGGGGATTTCAAGTTCTTCCTTTTTTGCCAAGTATTTTTAGACAGTTGTGAAATCACTTTTCCAGTGGAAAACTAAGTTTCTCTTTTCTTAAAAGTGAATAAAAAGATATATTTTAAAGAGCCTTCATAAACATTTACCTGGAGTTATACTTTTCATATGCTGTGTGTGTGAGTGTGTGCGTGCGGGCATGTGTGCGCTTGTGCACACCCAGTGTTGGGAACGTGATTAAACATAACCATAGCAGCCCTGCAGGATACAGGGGCTGTGGTTCCACTGGGAAGACTGCGGGTCGGGATGTCCTGGGCTCAGACTGCAGTTCTGCTCTTCTCCTGGAGCTGTGACATTGGGCGAGTCTGCATTTGTAAAATTTAGATAACAATAGTGATGTGTTTAAAATCACTAACCACCTTCTATCAAGAGAATGTTTAATGATATAGGAGAAGGATCATGAGATATGTAAGCAAAATATAAAGTATGACAGTGACCAAGGCAGAATCCCAGCCTTGTACGATTATTCGTCCCTTCTCCCCCAACCCCACCTTTTTTTTTTTTTTTTTTTTTTTGGTCCTCCTCTACTGCCTGTAAACAGTTGAATGTACTTCTGAATGACTTTGGTTTGCATTCCTAGAGGAGTAATTCTAGTCTTGGAGCAACTAACTGCCTGATTGAAGTCTTCAAGTGCAATACCCATTTTCCCTGGGGCTTTGAGAAAGCCCCCTTGAGAAAGCAGAGCCACGTTCCCACCCCCGTACACCCCAGTGGGACAGCTGATGTCGGGCCAGGCCCGCCTGTGGCCTCCTGTGGACATCACGGCAAGAGTTCCTCCCTGTCTGGCTCCGTATGTGATCTGTCCTACTTGGCTCAGCTCTCTCTCCCATTACTAAGCTTCATTTCACTAAATAAATGAAAGGAAGGTAGATTAAGAGCCTCCCTACCCCAGCTCTTTGGCAGTGCACAGAAACACAGAAGCGAAGACTGTGGTGCTCTGAGTCCTACCACTCTTTGGCTGCATCTTAAGGTTGAAAAGTGAAAGCTCAGTGGGCAAAGAGTTACACTGCCCTAAGAGACAAACATGAGGCCGCTTGGGTAGCTTCGGCCACTGCCTTTCCCTGGTTTCCCTGCAACTGGCTTGTGTCTATAGACACTGCTTTCATTTGGGTCCTAATTTCCAGTCTAATTTGAACAGCTCTGTGTTTCTCAGAAAAAAGAAACATCTGAATTCCTAATTAAAACATTTGAGCATAAGAAGTCCTCTTTAATGAGTCATAAATTATTCTCCTTTAAGTGATTGTGAGGATGAATAAGAAAATAAAACTTGTGGGCCGGGGATTTTGGTGCCTGCCTCACAAATGCAAGGACCCAAGTTCGATCTCTGGTACCAAAAAAAAAAAAAAAAAAAAAAAGAAAAAAAAAAAAAAGAAAAGAAAAGAAAAGAAAAAAAAAAAGAAAAGAAAAGAAAAGAAAAGAAAAGAAAAGAAAAGAAAAGAAAAGAAAAAAAACCTTGTATTTGTACATGTGTATGTATTAATTCAGCAAAACTAATGAGATCATAGAAGGCAAGAGGACAACAAATGTGTTGGCAAATATTGGCCAGGAAAAGAGTTCCTAGTGTTTTTCCAGACTCCGATGAGGTACCTCATGGCTGTAGGTAGAAGGGCCGGACGTAGCTGCAGTGAGAATGGTAATAACACTACCATATGGAACATTTGGTATTTGGATAGCACTTAGCTTCTGCCTCCTCTGCAGAATCAATAGAGGCTCAAACAGAGAGGAGAAGAAACCATTCTTTAGCTGTGGATCGGGAGCTGGAATGCAGAAATTCAAACAACATTGATTATTGAGGGCTTACCAGGATACATTTCTCCAGGAAGCAGGACAGTGGGTGAACTTAACCATATCTAATGGTGTTGTGGCCTTGTGTGTGGTCCAGCAGTTTTTGGTTGTTTCCTTAAGCATTGTTATCTAACTATTTTTGAAGCCTGCAAGTCCAGGTCCAAACCATTGCTGAAAACTTAATCCACAGGGAGCCATAGGAACTTTAGGGGACCCTAGGAGGTGACCAGTAGAGAATTAAAGCTAAACTTCTGAATCGTCATAAAAGATGACAGTGTCTTTAGATTTATTCTCACCCGGTCGTAAATCACTCATTTATTCACTTGGCATATGCTTCCTTAGGAACTGCTGCTGTTCTCTCTCCAGGGTTCTGAGCATTGGAGATACCAAGGGAACAGGGTAGACGTGGGTTCTGCACAGTCCTAAGGAGAGGGAGCTGAGTGGGATGGTTCTGAAGGGAGACATGGAAGGGATCCGATGGAAAGAAAAGACTGGAGAAACCAGCAGACATTGATGTGGAAGACATAAAGCAGCAAGAAGCCAAGGGCAGTCAGGGATGGGCAATGAGGTTGTGATTGTTGACAGCAGCACCAATTTGGGAAACAAAGAAGCTAGGGAGAAAAGAGCACTGTAAACTTTCCTGAAATGTCTAAATGCCAGACCAGTACAGGTACTGCAGCTCTTGATCTCTTAATTTAGGTAACCTAATAAATGCATCATGTTGACAATACATATCATTAAGAACGTGAGAAATGAATCTTTTCTTTTCTGCAGCTGTGTATACGTGTTAGAAGAGTGGAGGCCATGCTGTTCTATCGTGGTGGATGGTAATAGTCTATCTTCCCTCATCCTCCATGGATACATTCCAAGGAGGTTGCTTGAAAACTGTGTATAGGGCCGGAGGTTTAACCCAGTGGTGCCACCACTTGCCTCGGAAGAGCAAGGACCCAAATTCGATCCCCCCAGATGTGTATAGGTCTGACCCTTGTGTATGCTGTGTTTTTTCCTAGACATCACCATGTGTGATGAAATTTCTTTTATAAATTAGGCCCAGTGGAAGATGAGCACCAGGAATGAATATGGAACCATTCTATCAATATCACCTAAGAAAACTTTGCAATTCGGGGCTACTGTGAAGTAGCACTAGGGTCACTTGAACACAAGCGCGGCAGCACCCACTGCAGTGAGTCTGATAACCGGGGTGACGGCTGAGTGTCTAATGGGTCGGCAGAGTCAGTGTGGGTGCGCGGGACCAAGGAATGATTCTCTTCTGGGTGGGAGGGACTGAGATTTCCTCACGCTACGCAGAACTCAGAAGTTGTTTATTTCTGGAATTTTTAAACTTAGCATTGTTTAAACATTTAAAAGTTACAAATCTAAAACTTATGCATTGTTTATTTCTGGAATTTTATATTTAATATTTTCAGGCTGCAGCGAACTGGGGGTAACTGAAGCCATGGTAAACAAAACTTCAGAATAGGAAGGATTTCTCTACTTTCTCTCTCGAATCACCACACAGATGAAGAAATGGGGTGATTACTTCACCAGAATGTACTTGCCGTACTCTTTTCCTAGCTTATCTTTTCCTACTTTATCTGCTGTAATTTACATTACAGAGTGAGGTTAAATATAAAATCAGTTCTACCATTTGTACACAAGCATAATTAACTTTAGTTAACTCTAAAGACAGTCTGGGTTCCAGATCAAAATAGTGTCTGTCTCTCTAGTTGCTACATCGAGGCCATGTTAGTAACACTGTGTATGGGACTGGGGTTCTTTTTACCTCTTCCCTTCCTTCCCAGGTGCTGTGGTGAGCAGACTTTTCAATGGTAGGATCCACACAGAGATGTCTTTTGTCATCTTGGACTTACACGTGGCTTTGGTAAAAGTGGTTTTTTTTGTTTTTGCTTTGGGCCTGCTATCAGAAATTAGCCTTTTTCTCTCTTATGTCACTCTGTCAGCTGCTGTATTTTGGGGCTCAAATATGTACCATGAAAAAAACAAGCTTTTTTTCTTTTCTTTGACAAGCCCCGTTTAGTCACGCATCCTCTGAATCATGAGCATTCTAACATAGGGCCCTTTGCACTCAGGGATTGCCAGTGTCCAATTCTATCTTTAAGAAAACCAGCTTGATATCCACTATTTAAAATTGACATCTCCCCCAAGTTCAACCTTCAACATAAATATGTTGTTCACTTTTTCATTGCAAGTCTTTCAGTCTGTAGTCAGCATCCATAATTCACAGCCAGTTTGGGGGAAGGCATTATTTTAAGACACTTAATGATATTTTTCATGGCAGAAGGAAAAATGTAGGGTCAAAGACTCAACAGTGCGTAGTGTTTTATATGTATGCATGGCTTTTCAAAAGTCTTTTGGAGTACATTAGTTTCTAAAATAATTTACCAGCCTTCTCCATGAAGCATTTTATTCTTTACAACTTCTATAAGGAATATGATTTATAGTATTAGAATAGAAACATACACATCGTTGTAATAACTTTCATGAAGTACGGTAGAATATTTTGTTATCTGATGGAGTAAAACACATTAGAAAATGTTTAATATGAAAATCTACCATCGACTCTGTCCACACTGGGGCCCTAAAGCATAAAGACAGTGGCTGGGATTTCTTTTCCCAGTACACAAATGCTGCTTTCCATGCAGGCCGAAGGCACTGCTCCAAGTCTGAGCCCTGACTAGCGGTGGAGATAGTCCTCCACTGCAGCGTCATCAAAATGACAGCCTGTGGTGCTTTTCAAATTACTTTTTTCCCTCTTAGCGCTCACCAAATGAAATGGAGCATTCACATACCTTTTCTAAGCTCTAGAATGGTAAATTCTATAGCTGACAGAATGTGGAATAAAACGGGACATGAAAGTGATCCAGCCCCTTTCTCCCCAACTCAAGACCCAACACCCATCATTCATTCATTATTGAACATTAAACAACCATTAGAAGATTTGGAAATAGTACATAGAATGCCTTGGTAGTAACTTTTTTAAGCTCATTAGAAATAGTCGCAGGCCCTCAGGCAGCATCAGAAAGGATCATCTATTTAGATTAAGTGAGAAGTACATCACTGATATTTAGGTTTTCACTAAATGTTTTAGTAAAAATTGGGAAGGTAGCTTCTTTGACTTGGCAGTTATATTTTATCCCTCTGTTTTCTCCTCTAACAGATGTCTTTGTTCTCTGTCCTTCATTTTTCTTTTCTTTAATATGGGGCAGGAAATCACGTTGGAAGTCATGACTTAGGGACCCTAGGACTTTGACAGTGAGCCCTGTGTGCCACAGCAGTATGTAGACGACCCCTCCCTGCAATGACGTCACTGATCGTATGTTTTTTTTTTTTTTTTTTTCTAAACTAAACCTCAATTTTCAGGTTTAACCGCAGTGTTGGCACTTTGTGGTACATCGTGGGTTTGGGGCTGTAGCTTGGGCACTCAGTCTGTGAAAGGTTTGCCACCCCTGCCCTAGGATATTGCCTATCCAGGCCCATAGTGAATGCTGCATGATCACAGGCTATGGCTAGAACCACTGTGTCTTTTTTTCTTCTACTTGATACTGGTTGTTTTGGTGGAGATTCTGGTGAGTATCTAAAACGAATAAACATAATCCAACAAAACAAGAACTCCATGGCCGGTGTTGAGTGCTGAAGAAGCTGAGCTGTTTTTAGCTATCGTGGCAGATTTGACTGTCTTGAGTGTGCCTGCAGAGGGACCAAATTTCGAGTGCGGTATCCGTGGACTTGAGAGTCAGGAAGGCTCCGACCGAACAAGGTGCTCGGTGACACCTGGCCTTCAAGGTTCCTCATCTGGAACATGAGTGGTTGCTCTCTGAGGCCTCTTCCACTTCTAAAAATTGCCATTTCCCATCGTTGATGTTTTAAGGCTTTAAAGTCTTGGTAAAAAGAATCTATGAAAAGCCACAATCCTTGTGTTCTCTCCATGCATTTCAGTACACGTGCATCCAGGCAGTCTCCTCTTTAAGCTCAGGTGGAGCTAATGACCTGCTCCACCAGGGGTGCTGCTAAAACAAATAAAACAAAACGAAACACTCCTCTCAGCACAAAGGCATCCCCCTTCCAGATGCTTAACCCCTTCAATGAGTCTTCAGATGGTACAGAGGGACCATCACTCTGCCTGGCACCGAGACGCAGCCATCTCTGGAGTGAAATTTGGCAGCTGTGTGATAGTCAAGCTGCAATACTTATATGACAGTTTGGGGAAAAGGAGTGAGACAGAAATAGCAGATTTCAAAATAATCCAATTAAAACAGCAGGGAAAGTGGAGTTGGGCAACAAGAAGGGAAGATGATCTGCCCCAGAGTCAGACAGTGTGGACTGGAACCCAACAAGTGCCAACCTGTGTCACTGCTGGAAAATGGTGACCACTGCCAAGACCTGCATGCACCCTGGCAGGGGCTCGCCTGTGTCCATGAAGCCATCCTCTCATGATCTTCTCCATCGCCCTTCTCCCAGTAGTCTTAATTATCGGGTTGTGTTGGAACATAAATAGATCTGTTGTTTAAAAGCCACCTTTCTTGCTTTGCCCTGCATGGGGTAATAGCATAGCTAAGTATTTATGACATCAGACTGCACCAAGCTCAAGTTATGGTGAAATATCTTTGGCTCTGCATGGACGAATCAACAGATTAGGGAGGAAAACCCTTCTGTTATTTCAAGGTCGTGGTAACAGAAGTGATTAGGAAGGGAGATTCTAGAAATGTACTTGGAACTGGGGGTGTGTTTCAGTGGTAGAGCACTTACCTTGGGGTCCACTCCCTGCATCATCACACACATACGCACACGTGTGTGCACACACACGCGCGCACACACACAGAACTGTAGGCAATTACAGTTGAGTAAAAATGAAAACTGTACTAAATACTAGAATTAAAACATGGAAGTTGTAGTGGGTAAAGTTGAGTACTGAGCGAAAGGTACATCATCAACAACAACAACAAAACCAAGGAAGATCTGTGAACAGGGTTAGTGATGATGCGTTCACTAGAGCACAGGACATCAGCTCTCTCAAAGGGAGATTCCAGGGCTCACAGGCAGCCACTGACAAAGCAACCTCGGCATTGCAGTTTAACTGGAAAGAACTTCAAAAAGAAAGTGAGGGATTAGAGGGTTAGTTTCATTTGGCACATAAAACCTTAGGTAATGAGTAGAGTTTATGTAGTCAGAACTTTTATAAAATGGAACCAAAAATGAATTCAAGGAAAATTTAGAAAAATTCATGTAAGTAGGAAAAAAAAAAAAGGATTTGGTAT
This sequence comes from Fukomys damarensis, assembly GCF_012274545.1. Taxonomy (NCBI): domain Eukaryota; kingdom Metazoa; phylum Chordata; class Mammalia; order Rodentia; family Bathyergidae; genus Fukomys; species Fukomys damarensis. The sequence continues at coordinate 25,103,315 of NW_022900922.1, forward strand.
GAGAAATCTTGGTTTTGAGTTTTAGATCTGTAATTTATTAACTTTGTGAACTTAGGGAAATCACTTAAAAATCTGGGAAGTTTTTTTTTTTCTGATTTATAAAACAGTCGTAATTCTAATCATCATTCTCACAAAGATACTGTGATAATCAGATGAGACACTCCAAAATGTTTGGTGCCCTGGGGGTGCATAGCTCAGTAGTAAAGCAATTAATTGCCTAGCGCAGTAAAGCCTGAGGCAGTGGGGTCAATGTCCAGGACTGCAAAAAAAAAGTTCTGTGAACTAAAGAGGCTTGTGTATGTGATATTTCTGTAAATCTGCCATGTTTTTGTAATATGGAGCAAACTCTAAGGGACAATAACCACATATGAGGATAAAACAGAGGGCCATTCACTGTGTAAAAGCTCGTGAATTACTTTTTCTCCTTTTCCTTTTTCTGGTCTGGAAATTCTTTTACATTTATAGAATTTTTCTGAAGATTTTCTGGCAAGCTCTGTAACAGAGTGTCCAGTTTCTTTGAGCTATAAAATGTTTATAGTAAATATTGTCTAGGAATAAACCCTTTACTAACAAACTTAAGGGAAAAAATGTCTTCTTCTTTCATTTACTAACTGTCATGTAAGGGAGCTTTGGACGGAAAAGGGGGGATCTGGTGAGTGGAGCTAGGAGCAAGAGGCCTATAAGTAGGACGCCAAACCATAATCGGAGAGGGGCAGGCCCAGCCCAGAGTGTCTGCCTTTACGCATCAGCCCATCTGTCTCATTAGCTTCTGTCTCTTAATCACAGACCCACCAAGTGTCTACTTGTCTTTTTTTAGCTTTTTATCTTAATCTCTTGTAAAAAATCAACCAAAGGAAATCAAACGGCTCCAATGCTATCTGTATGAATTCTCATGCATGCCAGCGGGCGGAACAAGCTATATTTACAAAAGGACACTCACGTGGAGATGAATCTTTGGGCACATGAGCATATTTGTGGGTGCATCCATGCATATGTGTGCGTGTGTACAGAGGCCCGCAGACATATGTGCGTGTGGTGTGTGCTCCAACGTGGAAAAGACACTTTGACATTAATTAGGAAGGGTGAGATGAAATAGTCAGAGTGAAATTCCTCCTTTGCACTTACTATGGTAATTAAAGTACATGATGTAACATTGTGTGTGCAAGAAAGAGTTGGCTTATTCATCTCTTGGAACAATAGCGGGAGTTAAATATTAACAGGTTGAAGTGTCAATAAGTGTCTGAATACAAATTCTCTATTGTGTGGGGAACTTGTAAGAAGGCAGTGTGTTTCAGATGTGTCTGTGCTTGCTTGGAATTCAGAATGCTTTGAAAAAAAAATTGCGGTAGAAAATGTGCTGCGATTGTTTGTTTGTTGTTCCTGGGGACATTTGCAGGGCTGAACTATCACACGTAGAAAAGAACAGCTTTGTTTGGGAAATAACAGTAGGAGTAGTACAAGAAAATTGAATTAAGTGGAGAAACAGAAGTCCGTTTTTGATTGATTGTGCTTCATATTTGCTCTCCATTATTCCCTGTGAAGGAATAAAAACTACAAAATCGGATTTGAAAATCGGATTAAGACAAATAGCTTCTCAGATTTTTTCTAACCTTACCTGTTTCCACTTTTCTTAATAAAGCAGATAGTCACTATATAAAGAGCCTGTGCTTACCACATTAAATCTTCCTAAAGAGTATGCCCTGGGGGGTTGATTTTAGGCATCAGTTTATAAGTTGTAGGAACTGGATCTGTAGCTAGCATTTGTCTCTGATTGATTAATTAACTAGTTAGTTTTGTCTCTAAGTATTTTAATGGTCACTTGTTTTAGAGTCAGCAGTGGGGTAAAGAAGGAATCTGAACACTGTTTCATCTCAAGAAAGCTGTTTTCAACTTGCTGCCCTCCTCTTTTTCTCCAAATAGAATCTATTCCCCTTTGGGTCATTGCTGTATTATCCAAATACTTCAGCAAAGACTTGTGGATACACAGGTGAGTCTTTCCAAACTAGGCTGTAAACCGCTTGAAAGAAGCAACTGTTTATTTGTTGCTGTAACTCTAGCACCCCAAGCAAGACCCTAAATTCTGTATAATGTGGAAGGGATAAATGAATGTATGAATCTAATACGTGCTGTATGTTTGTCATTATGCCAGACATGAGGGACAATTGTAAAAAATATATGATGTAATCATGTCTATTCCCAAGTGCTGTACAATCTAGTTGAGGCCTAGAACAGCTTGAGTAATGGAAAAAATATTGGATTGTCGCCTAAAGCATAAAATAGTACTATACATAAAAACTGAATAAATAAGTAAGTGGGAAAAAGAGGAAAAATTTCCAATTAATGGGAAAAGAATGAGGGAGTAGAAAAGCATCAGAATCCATAGTAGCAGTTGCCAGAAGAAAGTTCTGCTGGTGGAAATTAGATGTGCAGAAGTGAATTAAATGGATGAGAATCCAGGATAAAAGTTTAAGCAGAAGCAAGGTTTTTGTAAGTTTCAAGGGACCTTTTCCCAAAACATGTCATAACTACAGAGAGAAAAATATGTCGTTGTGGTGGGGAATCCACTCAGGTGCTGCCTTCCTTCCCTGAGCGGTGCTGGTAAAGTTGACATCCCCAGGGAGACACACAGGGTACCGCATGAACCTGGGATGGGCCGGCTGTCACATAGCGTATAAGAAGCAAGAGAAAACATCAGGCAGACCCACCTGGGAGAGCATTTTAGAAAATAACTGATCACTTTTCTTCAAAAGTGTATATCTACCAATTCTCCACAGTGAATATTTTTGTTATGTATCACAAACATATACTAATAAAATAAAAGGGGAAGAAAAATGTGTCTGAGTCTTTAATGATAAGGAAGGACAGAGAACAAGGTTCTAGATACAGAAGTAACTGTTTAGAAGAACAAGGTTCTTGATACAGAAGTAACTGTTTAGAAGAACTGGTGCAATCTTAATCAATTGCATAGTTCAGTTACTAGTCTTGATAGGTTAGTTTTCTCATTTTTGTCATGTGCTATGGTAATGTCCGATGTAAGGTGAGGTTTTAAAGAAACATAGTTGAAGGCCCAGTACCAGTCCACAAGAAGCTAATCTAGGGCAATGTGTGACAATCTGCATTGTGTGTGGGATTTGGGCTGGGGCCAGCTGGGGGTGTGTTGGGCAGAGAGAGTAGTGAAAAGGGGGCAGGTGATGGGACCACCTTCAATGGCGGTGTCGTATCAGAAGATGGAGCAAACTGAGCGGCCATTCCAGGCACCGTGACAGTGTGATAAAGAATGGGGAATGGGACCAGATGGCCTTTGAGGGATACATGGGAGCAGCCGGCTGAGTAGTGTGCTGTTTTACTGGCGGTCAGCGAGATAGAAAGTTGGACAGCTGAGGAAAGCAGAGCTAGAGTTTCATCAGGGCCTGGCAGAGGGGTTGGAAGCTGATGGAGTCCGTGAGATAGTGGCACAGATCCTTATTTAGGGAAGAGATATCTCAGTGAGATAGTCCACATAGATGTTTCTTGACTGACAGTGGCATTGCACCCTAGGAAAGCCACAGGGAAGTTGGCAGCACCAAAAGTTAAAACTGTATGTGATACACCTAACCCACAGAACATCCTAGCTTAGCAACAGAACACAAGGTAAAGTGTGGTCGGTCTTTCCTCTTGTGATCACAGGGGGAGCTGTCAAAGATGATTCCTGGGTCGTGCTTATAAGACAGGTGATGTTGGTTTAGTAATTGAAATAATTTTTTCAGCAGCTATTTGAGCAACTACTTTGAAGAATCGTATATTGTGGGTGATGGTAGAGGGTTGATAAGTGTGAATGTACAGTGTCTGTATTTTATTTATTGATTGATTGATATTGGGGATCGAACTTGGGTCCTTGCACTTGAAAGGCGGGCGGCAGCACCACTAAGGTTAATCCCTGGCCCTACAGTGTCTGTTTATATGTGGGTTTACACACTAAAACATGGATCAGAAAGTCCATGGCTTGGGCTAGATTGAATAGATGGATGGGTGGCCAGGCGACAGCCCCCTAAGGGGTCTCTGCCCTTCAGATGAGAAGGAAGGTATTGTTCTACTCTGTTCCCATCAGCAGCCATGACACTGTAGGGGCATCTTACAGACCACAGTTCTTTCCCCTGGATAAAGATGTCAAGCCTACTCTTGGACTTCTCTTATACACACAAAGCGCAAAAACTCTATGGAATCATCATCATTCTACTTGGGAAAGCCCATACATACCCTCTCGACTGTGCCAAGATATCAGTCTAAGTGTTCCAAAGGTACCATACATGAAAGTGAAAATGCCAAAAAGAGAACTTTTTAGAAGTAGGAAAAGCACCTTGCATGCTTAAGGCGCAAGCTCCTCAGCATCAAGAACCATGTTTTTCCAATGTATATCGTATTTTCCATTAAGGCTCTTCTGGGTAGCTTTGGCTGTGTCTTTCTGCTGTTCTCCTGAGCTTGTCCCTCACTCTGTGTTATCTAAGAAAAGGTATATCTAGCTTTTATTCCCTTGTTGGTATCAGTTACTTTATAAATTTCCACCCATAACTTAAGGATAACAGTGTATTTTTTTAAAAAATCTCCACACTAAGCATCAGCAATTTTAGCCTGTTATGCCATCTGGTTGGCCTTAGTCTTGGGGCAGTGACTTTGCAGCCTGGGTAACATGAGGACAGTGGGTGAATTTACCCTGTGGGGACTTAGAGTACACATTTGATTGCATGGCAGTAATTGGAATTCTGTTTTGAAGGTCTTTGAAAAAAGATCTCCATTTCTCCCTCAGTCAACATTATGATTGTTTCTTGACAACTGAGTTCTTATACTTTCTTTGATATCAGTCAGTCATTGAGCGAAATAAACATTTTATTGACAATAGGCTACTGAAGAGAAAGTTAACCCTGTTTCATGGTAAACTGTAAAAGAAAGTTATTTGATATTATTAAAAACATGAAATTGTAGAAGATCTGAGTTGGCCCAGAAATGGAACATTGACCACAGTCTTTGCAACATGTAAACTTAAACTTCAGATACCTTTTTAATGATGGGAAGTTTCCATGAACAATGAATGGGTTATGGTGCATTGAAAGCGTGGCTTAAATGGCATTATGTGATACAGGGTGAATTGATGTTTTGTGCAGGATATGAAAAGGAGACACATCTTTTGTGGAGGGTACATTGGCAATGGTGGAGGACCCCGTGAAGTGGTTTCTGGGCCTCCCTTGTAGGCTTCCTGTGGAAGCACGTATGTTGAAACAGGCAGGATAAAGAGTCTTTTGTGTTCTTTTTAACTAATGTATTGACTTCAGTATTTTTTTTTCATTGCGAATGTATTTCAAAATTATGATGGTACTCAATGGCTCTGTATAAAAGTTCTGTATAAAAATACATTGTCTTGTGCTCGCTTCGGCAGCACATATACTAAAATACATTGTCTAAGGGCTCTTTCCACAGTGCAGCGTGCTTGTTTCCCTCTGGTCTCCAAGTGCCTGATGAGGAAAGAGCACGCACTACAGTCAGCACCGCATCTCGTTTCGGGCTCTTTCTTTGGCAGCGGAAGTGGAAGTCTTGTGCTGAACTCAGGAATGCGTTGTGACCTCATTGTCACAGACAGTGTGAGGTAAAGGCCAGCAGATCCTTACCGAGTAGCCCTGTGCAGAGATCCCTAAGACTGGGAAACCTGCAGGCTGTTGATGGTCAGAGTCTTGATATTGGGTGTCCAGCAGAGATCTCTGCTCTTTCTCCTAGGATGCCTCGCAGAGAGAACAGTCATTTTACCGAGCAGACTTTTCTAGAAATGAAACAATGTGATGAGAATGGAGGGGGCGAGGACTTAAAGCTAAACTTTAGAATTAGACTAAATCCATTTCCAGTTACAGCGGAATTCAGAGTCCTCATTGTTCCCTGCAGCAGCTCAACCCTAACATAAGGGGATGTTTACAAAGCAAGACATGGGGAATATTTACTTGTTTCCCTCTTTCATGCTTATCTTTCCTTTATGTCTCAGTTTTCCCCTGTTAAAAAGAAGTTACAGGAGTGGTGAATAGATGAATGGATTAAGCTAGCAAGCTAGTTTCCTCAAAGTTCAAGCTGTGTCACTTTTATGGATTTAGCCATAAAAATAATCTGATACTTGCTTTCTTGTCCATATTTCCATCATAGCTAACTGGAAGCAATAGAAAAAAAGCTTCTCAGGAAGGAGAAAAATGACCCCAAAAATCCTGTATTTTACTCCATAGGTGCGGCCTGGAAATACTCAGATCCCTAGTGACTTAGAGGGACACTCAAAGGAAGGTTAAGGATTTAACAAATTTCATTTTCCAGCTTTCCAAGTGGATTGAAAAGTGTAAGAGGGCTTTCTAGTGTTATACCAACCACCGTGAAGCAAGGAGAAAACTCATGAAAATTAGGTGCATTATAGAATCTCAGCAGCATAGAGCCATTTAATTTGAAGACAGACCAACCCCCTTGACTGTTCAGAGCAGATGAACGTAAAGGATCATACTGTCTGCTGTGATAAAGAGGGGATGGTGGAGAGGCCAAGAATGTTGCAGGAACAGACAACCCAACTGGTGGGGATACAATGGAACGGAAGCTTCCTTTTTGATCATGTTGCAGTGATGGAATATTCTACAGCCAGGATGGGGTGCACGAATAGGGAGATGAGTTCTGAACCCAGGGTCCTTTCCTCTGTGGCTCAGCCATTCCTGGGGATACTGGGAGCTACGAGGATTCTTCTGCATCTGGCCAGTGGCTGGGAGGAGGGAGAGCAACTGGTCTCACTGGAGGTTTGCTAGTGGAAGAGACAGGACTTAGTCACATGGAAGTGGTTGAACTGCAGTGCCAGCCTGGATATCAAGGACAACAAAGAAACCGGCCAGTTGGACAGCTCACGAGCCTCTGCCATGTCGGGATGCCCCCCTGGCCTGGTGCTGTTGTTTCACTTGGTGTTGGCTGTGAACAAGCTGTTACTGGTGGATTCCCCAGGGACAAGGAACATCGTGAGTCCACTGAGTTGATGTATCAGGACTTAAACTATCTGGATCTAAACTTCTACCCCTGATGTTTTCTTTGTGGGAAGAAGAGTGAGCCATCACGTTTGACTCTGCATGAAAAGTAAATCTAATACTCCCACTAGAAGATGGCGCTGACACTACCCTGGGCTTAGGACAGAAACCTTGCCTTTTATCTTTGGCTTTAGGGCAAGAACCTGTTTCTGCTGCTTCTGACTGCTGTTCCCAGGACCTGGGTCCTGTTTCTCTTCGACATTACTAAATTCCGAGAGAGTTTCTGACATTCCCTCACTCCTTGTTATTTTTGTTTTATTTTTTATTTTGATTTTTTTGAGACAGTTTTGCTCTGCAATTTAGGCTGGACTTAAACTCACTATTTAGACCAATTCCTGCTGATCTTCCTGCCTCAGACTTCCGTATTATGAGAGTATAGGCATGCACAACATATCCTCATTATTTCTGACATCTCACCATTTTGTGTTTTATACTTGGGTCTTGGTTATATCCCAGTCACTCTCCCAAGGTTGAACCTACTGTTAGACTCTGAAACAAGTCTTTGCTGAACTCTTTGCTAGCCTTCAACCAAGTTAGGGCCCAGGAAGCAGGGCTTGAGAGAGGGGTTGAGAGTTAACTACATAAATTGTTTTTGTGTTCTGTTGTGGTTTGGGATAAAACATTTAGACAGTGTGAGAAGCACGTAAAGAGAGGCAGCAGATGCCAGGAAAACCTTTGGAGGTTTCCAGGTAAAGAAGAAGAAACCCTTCTCACCCAGCTGCTCCTGATTTCTTCAGCAGCTGTTCCCTGCTGGACATAGGAACAATTTGATTGAGAGCTGTTACACCTACAGTTGTCTATGACATGGGCCTAATAGTTTTTGTTTGCCTTCCTGCAAAACTAAGCACTGTTTATTAACATGGTTTCTCTGAGAAAGTGAGTTTGAAGTTCCAAATAACTGATTAACCAGTGAAATTTTCTGTGCACAACTCATTCATATACTGGGGATGGTCTGTCCCGGACATGTAACACAGAGATAGCATTTATCTGTGCTTTATCAGCATGGGCTTGTCAAGCTGACTTATGTGTACTTTTCTGTACCTTCAGTTTGATGTTAGCCTTGCTCTTAAATTTTAATACCCTTTCTGCTCGGAGAAACATTCCCTTTGGAGGAGCTTCAAATATTCTCATGAATTGGAATACTGATTTTATCTCCTAATTTATCTTTAGTAAGATTCATGGCTATGAACATCTTTTGCGCAGGCAAAAGAAAAACTAGAAAAGCCGAGAACTATTTAAAGGAACTGAAGAGAAAAAGAATCCTTTGCTAATATTGTTGTCAGATATCTTGCAATATAATTACTGTGTTGGTTTTTAAAGGTTAAAGAACTCTGAAGTCTAGAATTCTGTGTGTGTGTGTGTGTGTGTGTGTGTGCGTGCGCGTGTGCGGGTCCCACACTTAGAAGAGGGAAAGAAATCCTACACATTGAAGTAAAAGAGCTTGTTAACATAAAATTTCTGAGCATTTTATAGTTTGTTGAGAATAATTCATGGGTTTTATATTTGCTTTTACACGTATCTGATGAGTCAGTTGTTTGCCCCATGGAGCCAATTTGCAAAATGCAAACCTTGCTTATTTCTAATCTGTGTGCACGTGTAGTATAGAAATCCTCCTCTCGCCTGCATCAGATCGTGAAGTAAAGCTGAGGCCTGGAGATGTTCCTGCTCAGAGAACTTAGTCTCATGTATGAGTAAAAATTTCCCTGTTGTTAGCAGAGCAGCTGACAGACTATGATCGCAAATGTTGCTGATGCTGTTCTGTTAGGAGGTAGAAATAGAACGGCAAGGACGCTACGAGCTTGTCAGAGTGGGGCTGTCAGTGTGATATGCTTCCATATTAAAAAGCAGGCTTCGCTCCCCCCGCCCGCACGCACACACGTTCTGTGATGGTAAGCGACATTCATTTCAGCTGCTATTCTGACTTGCAGTTACAGATTCAGACTTTAATGCTGGAGTAGTTAGAATCGAGTGAGTAGCAGTCATGTTCAATGGTCTTTCCCTTCTGTTTGAAACAGTACCGTGGCTTGTGCAAGAAAAATTCTTATGTATTTTGGTGTATCTTTTGATGGTTTTTCTTTAGTGTCAGAACTATCGGAACAGTTTCAGTGTGTCATGGTCTCTGTGCCATTTCTAGTCGGCGACTGTTTTTCCCCAGACGGTCTTTGTAGATTCCAGATCACCTTTATGTTTAGTGTTCATTTGTTGACAAATGTCTTTGGAAGAGTTTTACAGAAATTGAACCATAAAAATGCAGTTTAATACAAGGGAAGCTTTCAAGCATGAGAGAAAGAAGCACTTTAAGAACTGTAGTGTACTCTTTTGAAGTAAGGCATTATAATGAAATACTCTTAGGTTGTTACTGAGCATTGAATGCCAAAACATAAAAGACAACTTTTATTTTCCCATAACTACGCTATTTATGTTACCCAAGTTACTAGAAGTTACTCTGACACTGTAATAGTGTGTTTAGGGGTATCCAGCTTTAAAAAATACCAATGAAAACCATTAGTTAAGGGGAACTCTGAAGTCACCTGTTTTTTTGTTCTGTTTTGTTTTTTTTGTTTTTGGAGACAGGGTCTCACTACGTAGTTGAGACTGACCTGGAATTCACTATGTAGCCCAGGCTGGTCTTGAACTCACAGTGATCCTCCTGCCTCAGCCTCCCGAGTGCTGGGATTACAGGCGTGTGCCACCACGCCCAGCTGAAGTCACCTTTTTAGGCCCTATGAAAAATGTGTTGCCATCTGGAATATTTTAACCCCACCCAAACACAAACTGAATAAAACACTGCATAACTTCTATGTCAACATTAAATGCTGAGAGATGAATATAAATTGTTAAGTTTAATAGATTCCTGTTTTATGACCAGCTCAAGTTTATAAATGTCAAGGGTATTTTTTCACATAGAGATACTTGAGAGCTTTATTCTTAGGGTTCAGTTTAAATCTTATGGGACTCACGCTTAATTTCCAATGTCCTGGTAACTTTTTGTCTGGTTTTAGAACTGCTTCCTGTCCAGAACCATGCTGTTCTGAGTTCCAGTAGTGTTTGGATTAATTTGTAGATCACACTTACCCAATGGAGTTGCCGCCTCACTGTAAAAATTGGGCCCAGGGGTTACTTTTCAGTACCTGAACGTGCTAGACCTCAATAGAAGCTTCCGTTTTACAGCTGACACTCCACTGACCTGAGGAAGCTGATATAAAACATGAGGCTCCATCATTTGTTTTATGTCTTCATTCTGCACATTTTATGAAGAGACTTTAATGTTTAAAGAGGCTTTATTAACCCCGTGCATTAAAATGCTTTCCCTGGAAATTCTTAGAGAAATGCTTTCATATTTAATTCTTGGAATGTTCAAATAGCAAAGGCAGTTTTTATTTTGTTTGTTTCAGTCTTGCTTTTTGTGGTCAAAAGCTAACATTACCTAGAGACATTTAAGTTCATGTGGAAAGCATTGTTATTATAATTATTATTGTTGCAATTATGATTATTTTTGCAAATGAATTGGCATGCTGATTCCTTAATGTCACTGTTCCCTTAAAAATATTGTTGGTTTTTATGAGGAAGGTTGATTTCCTGGAACTGATAATATGATGTTAGAGGTTGCTTTCCAAGCAATTATTGGCATGTTTATCGGATAAATCAAACATGCAGTGGAGCTTAGAGAATGATTTTTCAATATCTTCTCCTTGCGATTTGTTCCCTGAAGACAATAACAAAGCTTGTCAGGTAGAGCAGTTGGGAGAAACACTGCCTTCATGTAGGGGCCCTGCCCTCATGGTATGCACACCTGAAAAGCCAGTGCCCAGAGTTTCCCCCTTGATAGTTTTCCTAAATTTTAAATTGGGCGTGAAAGTCTTATCTACCTTAAAGCATTTGCCTGTAAAGATAAAGCAGAGATGGATTTTTAACTGCAGGGCTCATATGCAGAAAAAGAATGCAGCATCTAAGACTGAAAGAAGCAAACGGAAAGAAAATAAGAGACCACCCCAGATTTAGCTACAATTTCTGCAGAGGCTGAGGCCCTGCATCTTCTGATATTCAGAGTAAGGGAGCTGCTGGAACCCTACATTTCATACAGTCCGCTAAGACCTCTCAGCCAAGGAAAAGGAAGGCTCTGTACTTGGGAGCTGGGCAGACCTTTTCTAAAAGGTACAATGCAGTGCTTTTCAGTGTATTCACAAAGTTGTGCGACTCACCAGAACACATTTTAGAAACTTTTCATCTCCCCAAAGGAAATCCTATACCCATTAGCAGTCCCTTCTCATTTTCTCCCGATCCTCTACGTTCAGCTTGGCAACCACAAATCTGCTTTCTCTCTATATAGCTTTGCTTATTCTAGACATTTTGTATAAATGGAGTCATGCAGTATGTGGGCTTTTGTGACTGCCTTCTCACTTAGCATAATGTTTTCAAGGTTCATTCCTCTTGGAACATGCATCAATAATTCATCCCTTGTTAGGGTCCATTGTGTGGCTACACCATAGAGTCTATCTGTTTATCAGTTGGTGGGCATTTGGGTTGCCTCCACTTTTTGACTACTATGCCAGTAACATTTCTGTACCAGTTTTTGTAGAGACATATTTCCTTTTCTCTGTGCAGCCTACTTTTAAGCAGTGATAAATTATGATAGTAAATGTTTTTTTGTTAGAGTCACAACTGTTTCTTCTTTCTCCTTACCTTTCCCATGTCCACCCCAAATAGTTTTCATTGAAAATGTGGCTGGAGAAGAGTTGTACTATCATCTAGCTTTTACTAAAGCACCAGACACTCTCCGAAGCATCACGCATCTGCTATAACATTTCAGACAGCCCAGACCTTTCAGGTGCCATGGCTGATTGTTAGGAGGACACAACATGGAGCCTGCAGTCATTCAACTGGGAAGATGGGGCACAGGGGTTTGAACCTACATCGCTTTTACTCAGGAAGGCCTCTTTGTAGTAACACACCTTAGGCTGTGCATCTCTTCTTGCTTGCAGATCCTCTCCTTGATTTGATCAAGAAAAGTAAGGAACCAGATTCAGAGATTCTCCATCTTGTGTCCTTGGACTTGGTCCTCTGTTGATAACACCCTTAGGAACAATACTGTTTCCACTCGAGTGAGGTGTCATCATGGAATCCTGGTGCTGCCTGGTTCTCTGTTTAACCCGACTGCTCCCTACTCAGTCTCCTCCACATCAGCCACCTCCAGATAATGCCTCTCCTACGACCCATGTGCAGGCTTGAACCAACTTCCTATGGTCCTTGCAAAATCATTTTTAATATACCCTGATATGGGGGGTAGAGTGTGACGGTGTGGCACATACAGGGTACATCAGAGTTAACATTCCCATCTCTTTAAATATTTCTGAAAAGTTCCATGAATGTGTAATAATTGTTCATGTTTATGGGGTGTAGTGTGATGTGTCCATATGTGCAGATCATCTGTCACAGACAGTCGGGATAATCAGTGTACCAACTCCTTACAGTTGCTTTGTTTTTCCAGCCTTCACACTCCTCTCTTCTAGTGATTCATAACATATAAAGCAGGCAGTTACTTCCCTTCTCTGGATCCTAATTGTCACCCTCTCCATGAGCTCTCTCCTGTCCTTGGCTTCTCAGTCACTCTGTCAACCTCTTCTAAACTCTCCATTTCCTGGTCAGCCTTGATGCTGTGGTTATTGAATTCACTGTTTTCTTGGTAGTTTGGTGCCGTGCAGTCCTTTCCAGACATCGGCCCTGGGGGAGCCCCATTCCCTGCCCAGGGACCCAGTGTGAATTCCTGCTGTTGAGCCTGATGGGTCTTCATTGCTTCCCAACACCTCTTTTCATTCCTCCCTGCTGATCATGTTTCTCATGGGATCTGGTCCAAACTTTTCCAATTTCTTCAAAACTTGCTTGCACCCCACTTTGGGCAGAGGAACACACATTTCTCTTGCCTTTTGAAAATCCTGAGGAATTCACATGTATGAGGTACAATAAAAACATACAGTGAATGTTTACACTGAAATGAAATTACAGTGAAAGACATATTGGACTTAATCTCCCTCACTTCAAAGACACTTATCCTATTATTCTTGCCTCTTTCTGAAGCAGTTCTTGAAGTCCCCTTTCATGGATGTGCTTATGAAATGTGATTTAAAAAATTGGGTGAATGCTACTGTTCCAGTGACATCCAGAAGCAAGGCAGGCTTGTAAAAACATGGTGGTGTTACCCCAGGGGTTACTACAAGCGTTACTCACCTTATTCACCAGAACTGCTACCGTGCAACTGCTGGCTCTTCCCTGAAGTCAAAATTACCACGAAATGTCAACATTTTGAATCCATTCAGGACTTCAAGGCAGCAAGGATGGTGCAACTAAAGACACAAAAAGGAGACTTCCAGGACTGCTTCAGAGAATGGCACAAATGATGGGAAAATGTGTTGAAAACAAGGGAGAATGTTTTGAAGGGGTTAATGACAATATGTCTTTTGCTGCAATAATTTTTTTTTAAATTTTAAACATTCACCATATTTTTCAGTCATACCCCGGAAATCCTTTAACTCTCTCTTGTTAATTCCATCCATTGTTCTGCCCTCATGATGTTAGATGCACACATTTGTCCCCAGCCAGGCTCACCTGGGAGGGGCAAGAAGACCTCCCCTTCCCCTAGACTGGCTCATCCCTTGTCTGGGGTATCCATTCCTGTCCCTCTTGACTCTTGACCTCTTCCTCTTCATTCTGTAGATGCTGTCAGTTGCCTGTCTCTTAAAAGCAAATAGATCCTTTCCTTTGACCTTGGTACCTTCAAGCAATTTCCCTTTCTCTCTTCGGTGACTTCAAAAGTGTTTTGAAAGCATAGTCTCTCTGCTGCTCCAGGTAATTAGTACAACTGAAATCATCTATAGTATCCAAGTTCTCAACACTGCTGTCCCTGATGTCTTCATTGACCTCTGATTGGATGAAATTGGAGCCCCATAGTCAATGCTCACTCCTGGGCCTCTGGGCTGCTTTCCATTCTGTTTCTGCTGACCCCTGGGTTCCTTACCCGCCTTTTCTCTCTTTCTACCTTGCTGGTCATTTCCACGCCATGTTTTCTTTTGCCCCTTTTCCTACTTAGCCTTAAGAATGGGTTCTGCTACAGTATGTGTGCTGCCTTCTCCATTTACAGTCTCTGGGTGCTCAGAGCATGCTGTGACATGGTTATAGCCATTTCCTACCTTGCTTATTCTGCCCGTGCCCCAGGAAAACATCATTGTGTACACGTCCTCCCTCCTGGTATTCTGTTCCTATTGCTTCTTTGGTTTTCTTCTCCTTGGATGATCCTCCTCCTGCCTCCCATCTCTGTATTTCTGATGTGCATACTCTTCCAGGACCACATCAGAGTCCACATTCCCCATCTAAGACACATGTTATTCACCTTTCTGTCACTGTTACAAATACCCGAGGTAGTCAGTTTATAAAGAGAAAAGGTTTATTTTGGCTCACAGTTTGGAAGGTTTCAGACCATAGTCAGCTGGCCCTGTTGCTTTTGGGTTGAGAAGAAACTGGTACATTATGGCAAGAGTGAGTGGTAGAGCAAAACCATTTATACCATGGCCAGGATGCAAAGAGAGGAAATGACTTCACTTTCTCCACTAGGCCCTGCCTCCTCAAGGCTCCACCTCCTCCCAGTGGCCCCAAGCTGGGGACCAATCCTGTAACACATAGGCCTTTGGGGGTACTTAAGATCCAAACTATAGCGCCTCAACAAGGAATTCTCTTTTCTTTGCTCACCTGTAACATATTTTACTGAGGGCTCTCTTACTTTAACTTAGTTTGCAGTTATTTCTTGAACATTATTGCTTCTAGCCACATATCCAGGAGACAGTGTGTGTAGAATTGAATCTCTGTCCTTGAGTGTAGCAAGGACTTGCTCAGCGTTTGCTAAATGAAAGACAGAGTGAAATGTATGCTCTATTGTCAAAGTCAGTTTGTTAGGATGCCCTGTTTTTGCTTAGCAAAAAGCAGACTTTGCTAGTCTGAACCAAAATAATTAGCTCCTGTAACTGTGGGAGCTCACTGAAAAATGTATCTTTTGAAAATGATCCAGTTTTAAGAAAATATTAGATGGTTTTCAGGCTCTGAAGCCAGAAACGGACAGTAAGACCATGATAAACCCCCCAGAATAAACTCAGGCTAACTCCAGGTTCTTGTATCAGACTGGATACCTAGACTGATAGCAGGAGATCAGAGGAACTGTTTTGAAGGCCAGCTAGGTAGGAAGTCTGTATTCTGTAGATTTTTTTTCTTAAACTGCTTCTGATTTTTACTTTTTTCAGTTGTTTCTCTAAATGGTGTACATGCCACACCACCTGCTTCTACTCATCTTGTGTGAATACAAGAGAATGGAACACAAAAGGGATTATTCCTCTGGAATCATGAAGGCTGAAGGTTGACTGAGATAAAGTCACTGCGGGTTACCCATGAATTTCAGCCAACTCTGCCCCCCAGCCTGTTAGGGAACCATGGAAAATGGAAGGTGACAGCCAGGAAAGTCAGGAGAGAGGGCAAATAAGCTGTAAGGTTTCTTTTGTGATGATAAATATGTCTTCAAGGGAATCTAAAGAGTT
The DNA here is from genome assembly GCF_012274545.1 of Fukomys damarensis. NCBI lineage: Eukaryota > Metazoa > Chordata > Mammalia > Rodentia > Bathyergidae > Fukomys > Fukomys damarensis. The sequence continues at coordinate 25,118,955 of NW_022900922.1, forward strand.
CTGCTTGACTGAAGAGATACAAAACACAGGCATTTGCTATAATACTCTCAGGAAGAATTAAAATGAAAAGTCTGTTCGACTCCGGGATAGGAACCAGGCTGTCATGGTGGCCACCTTTTCTCCTTAGAGCAAATTCAGCAAAGGGCTGGGCTGTCCACGGAGGTGTTTGCCAGGACCTTTTAAACAGATCTTCTGTTCTGTGTCTGGCTGGGTGTAGTGGTGGCAGATCTGACAATCCAGCTAGCTTGAAATAGGCAAAATCACTCTTTTTTTCTTGGAAGCCTGAGGATAAACCTAAGGAACCTATCTAGTTGGTCTGTCTCCCACTGCAGCAGAGGGCACACGGGAAAAGATTTTGAAGCTGGAATTATTTGCTGGAGAGAAACCTCGCCCATGGGAGGGGGAGGCTAGCAGAATGCCTGTGAAAGAGAAAGTTAAAATCAGCCTCTGAGGTGGTCAGTTTTTGAGAGTTTCAGGATTACCTTTTCCTAAAATGTATTTTAAAAGTAACAAAGCTAGCCAGATGTGATAATACCTGTTTTATAATCCCAGCATACTGAGAGGCTGAGGCAGGAGGATTACAAATCCAGCCTGGGCAATTTAGCAACTTAGCGAGAACTTGTCTCTAAATAATAAAAAGGATCAAGGATGTAGGTCAGTGCAAAGTGAAGGCCCTGGGTTCAATTCTCAGTATGTTTATGTGCCTCTCTTCCTTTCCTAAGTGACCCAAATTCTCACCTAGAGGGAAGCACCATTGTCATTTTCTTGCTGGCATATTTGGGGATATTTTATGACTATATAAACAAAAGTCCGTGTTTACAAGAATAAAATATTTATATCTTACGCAGTGTTCTGTCCTTTGCCTCTTTTCATCCCTCTGTATCTTGGAGAACCCTTCCCATTAGAACATAGAGAGCAGCTGTATTTTTCTTTTTAGTATCTAAGTAGTACCTTGATGTAGGGTTTTGCTATAACTTATTCAGTCTCACATTAATGGACTTTTTAATTGTTAGATTGGTTCTAATCATTTGCTACTATGAACAGTGTTTCAGTGGATGACTTCCTATAAATAGTATTTTGTGTATCAGCAAGGGCCTCAGGAGAATTTATTCAAGGGGAATGGTTGGGTCAAATGGAATGTGTGGTTTTAATTTGCGTAAATCTTGCCAAATCACCCTCTGGCTTTGCTACCGCACTGCCCTGCATCCCTGCTACCTAACGTGCCAGTTCTCCACCTGCTACTAGACCTTGTAAGCTTTGCCAATAGGACAGTTGGAAACTATTTCCTACTAGTTTTAGTCTGCATTCCTTTGATGATAGTGATGGTTGAATATATTTTCATATGTTTGAGAACCATCCCTATTTTCTTTCCTGAGGAATGTACATTCATATTCATTGCCCATTTTTCTACTGGATTTTTTTGGTTTTTTGTTTGTTTGTTTTTTTTTTTTTTTTGTTTTTCCTGCCAGTTGATTTTTTTTGTTGTTGTTTTGTTTTAGAAGCACATGATTAGCTCAAGAAAATTAGTAGTGTTGTTTTAGGATTTTAAAAAATGTTGCCATTTGGCTTTTTATGTTTCTCTTTGGCAGTTTTTTTTTTTTTTTTTTTTTTT
>NW_022900922.1:25120672-25157011 GCF_012274545.1 Fukomys damarensis
GTTTTTTTTTTTTTTTTTTTTTTTTAAATAGGAACACCAACGCGAGCCTTCATTTTAACAGGGTCTGTGCTGCAGCAAGGCAGGGTTAGTGCAGGGGAAAGCACCCTCCTCAGCCAGAGCCTGAGCAGTGGTCGGCGGGTGCTGCCTATGGAGCAACTGCATGCAGTATTTTTTAAAAGTTATGTTGCCAGACTTTTGGGGGCTTTTAAATTTTGGCATATTGAGGCCTTTTCCATTCGATAATTATATTTTAAAAATTGTCTCATACATTTGGTGAGTACTTTTTAGATTATGGCTTTCTTGGAGACATAATTCACATCCATTAAAATTCACCCTTTTAATATGTACGATTTAGTGGTTTTTAAAGGATATCTAGCCATCACCACAATCTATTTCAGAGTATTTTGTCACCCCCAAAAGACACCCCATACCGCACTACGTAATCTCTCCCCATTTCCTGCACCTCCAGGCCCTCAGTACCTCTTACCTATTTCATCCCCATGGGTTTGCCTCTTCTGGACAGCGCATATAAACGGAACCATGCAATAGGTGGCCTGATGTGACTGGCTTCTTGTACTCGGCATAATGCTTTCGAGCCCTTCCTTATATTTATTTTATTTCTTTAATTGTTTGTGGGGAAGGGGGATGGCAGACAAACCCAGGGCTTTACTCATGTTTAGCACCTGCTTTGCCTCTGAGATCCATGCCTAGCAATTCTTCCTCTGATTTTTAAGTTTCATTGTTTACATTTACAAGTGCGGTTATGGGCTGGGGATTTAGCTCTCAGTGGCTCCGCCGCCTGCCTCGCAAGCGCAAGGACCCGAATTCGATCCCCGATACAAAAAAAAAAAAAGTATTGCTATGCTGGGATTTATTTTAGTGTAGGATATGAGTTAGGGATGGAGCTGTATTTTTTCAGATGGTTATCCTGATGCTGAAAGTCCCTCTTGCTTCCGCTAAAACACAAGGATGACTTTATCATACACTGAGTTTCAGTGGGTGTCTGGCTCTACTTCTTTTCCGTTCACTACTAACCACTTCTGTGCCGGTGCGTCCTATTTTACTTTCTGTAGCTTCATAATTTTCTAAAATGGCTAGCATGTTATTCTTCCCATATTCCTCTTTATTTCATCTTTATGGCTTTTCTTTCCTCATCCTTTCATAATCTGAATTAGCTGTCTAATGGCACTTCTGACATTCTGTTCAACTTGCAGACTTAGGAGGGATTATTCTCTTCTTGTTGACTTCATATGCAACAAGGTAGACCTTTGTACCTTGTCATATTTTTCCTCTGTCAATAGAATTAAAATGTTTTCTTTACATAGATCTTGGCCTTTTTTTTCTTCGGTTTATCCCTAGACATTTTATACTTTTTGTTGCTTTTTTAAATGGTGTATCTTCTTATTGGCTGTCATTTAGGAAGGATGTTAAGTTTTGCATGTTACTTTTGTTTGATTCCCCTATGGAAATCCAAGATAAGTGTTCAGGTGACTTGCTTAGATTTGTAGTCATAGGATTAACAAATAATGATTTTACTACCTCTTTCCCAATTTTTATATCTGTCCTTTCTCTCCTTTAAGAAATTAAACTGGCTAACTTCACCAGAACCATGTTGAATGATAGTGTTCAGGGTGGACATCCTTGTACTGCTCCTAATTTTAATGGAATCCTCTCATGTTCCCCCCTTAATGATGAATCCCCTTTTGGGTTGAACACGTCTAATGTCCATGTGGCTTTTATGGGGCTTCATAATGAGTAGCGAGCATTTTGGAAATGCTGGATCTGCTGGAATCGTTTGCAGAGAGCTAAGCATGCTACGTCAGTTCTCCTGCAGTGATAAAATAACAGTCTGAATTTTCTTACCAGCCTTGACAGGAGTTAACAAGTGGGAGGTCCATGCTATAAACGAAGAAGGCAGCAATTGTATTTTAATCTCTTGCTACTTTTCTTTTGCCAATCAAACAAAAAGACTAAGAAATTATAGGAATGTATATTGCACCAAGGGAGTAAGTAGAGGCTTCTGTAAGGGAAAAAAGGAAGAAAAGAAGGGAAATAAGATGGAATACAGATAGGGAGATAAAAACATATATCACTTTCCTCACTGTCACCAAAAATCAAACTGTGTGAGAAACTAAAATATTTCTAGTTTTTCCAATGAAATATTCTTAACAAAAAAATAGCACAAAACACCAATTGGCAGTACGTATGATAGAATCTCAGAAAAGGCTTAAAAGAAAATAGTGAAATATTTTACCATTCAGAAGCAAAAGAGTAAAAAAGAGTTAGTTTCAAATATTGAGAAATCAGTAAAGGGGGAAAAAATGCCTGTTGAAACATGTTTATATGTTGATTCTTTTCGATGTTGCCATTTTTAAAATGTTTTGATCTCTTGCAAAGAGAGCTGAACTGCAGAGGTATTTTATGTGCTAACCCTGAAAATGACATTACTCTAGTATTAATTACTAGGACAGGCTGTCCCTTGTGTGAGCAGAACTACACCCCAAAACAAAGGCAGTAATGATTGAGGCTTTGATGGTCTTGGAAACATCTGATATACAGAGTTGGTGTGCTGTAGTTAAAAACAAAAGGAGTTGAGACTGGCTCCATAAATTAATAAAACTGAAGGATGGTGTTTGGGACACACTAACAATCGTCTAAATGGCAGGCAAGAAGGTGAAGAAAGCTCTGGAAAGCAAACAGACTGCATGTTAGCCACCCAGTTAATTCTGGATGCCCACATCTCAGGTTTCGCCACCTGGGCTCCTTTGAGAACCTTCCTGTATGTCCTTTTCAGATTGCAAACATCCAGCAGCTCCGGACATGTATTTTGTGAGTGAATCTTCCTTAGAGTTGAGTTCATGTGTAGCAGGAGTGCTCAGTGGTGTGTTAAGGAAAAACGAGTGAAGGGACAGAAGCCAGAAGCCTCTGGCTCTGTCATTTGCTGTGTCTGTGAATTTGACCAAGCCACTGGACTTTCCTGAACTCACTTTCCCTTCTGTAAGTAATACTTAGAATTTGGGATTTTTGCAAGCATTTATTAGAGATGTTGTACAAAATCCCTATTATAGAGCCTTGTGGAGAGCGAGTAGATCTTCACTGATACACCAAGGAGGCAAGAGTAGGAGGAAGGAAGAAGGTAATGGATTAAGTACCCCCAGGTTGTGGAAAAGGAAAGAGCATCACATCAGGACTGAGGATGAGGGAAGAATATTTGTGGGAAAGGCCTCCAATAGGTGATGTATGCAGTCAGCAAGCGTAGTGCTCTGGGGAGGTGCTTCTAAAAGGAAAAGGGCAGATTTTCAAAGGCCTGTGCTTGAAACAGTCTTTCAAACCCTGGGGACTGAGTTACACAGTAGATATGACCCCAGGCTCTCAGGTAGGGAGTGTGACTTTGACATAGGGGAGCTTGCCTAGTGCGGCACAGAGGGGGGCCTTGTGTATTGTGTTTTGGGTGTGATCTAAGGACAAGAGAGTCATCAAAGGCGATAAATACAAGGGACATGATTAAATACCTGTTTTGGAAATGTGGGGTCTATAGGATGGGCTTAGAGACTGCCTAGTGGGAGGAAATGAGCATAGACCCAGGATAATGATAGCTTGCACATTCCCCATAAAAATCCCAAGACAGTGTCAAATGCATAGCAGGTTTTGCAGAAAAACTTATTGATGGATTTGAACAAAAGCTATTGTTTTATCAGGACCAGTATCTTTCATGATTCACTTACCATTTATATATTGTTGTAGTGTGGAGTTGCTCATCCTCTAATTATTTTGGACCCTCAATTTAATTAAATTCATTTGTTTTGTTTTGTGGCATAAACATATGCTAAGCAACTTATCATTAATGGTGCAAACATCTATGTCAAAATGAATCTTCTTATGACCTTGCACATCCTGAAAATGGACACTCACAATGCTGCCCCATGACAGCTTACTTGCAGAGGGATCATTCTTCCCAGCTCAAATGCCTGAGGAGTTGCCTACATTCCTCTTCAAAGTTTCCCCTTAAAGATTCCTTTGATCTTCCTAGTTCTCTGGAAGGAGACAGCTATAACAGCTCTTAGCTTCTGATTGTCTTCAAGCAGCAAAAGTTCACGCTCTAGTTTAGGGATGGTGACACATTCCTAGTTAGGATGGCTACGAGCAGTAGCTGCAACTATGGGCTGTTGTGGGCCAAATGGAGTCCCCAGTGTGAGTGTCAAATAGGCATGAGACAGTTGTTCCTATCATGGACGGCATGAGTAGATAGCAGGTATTCAGAACCAGGCATTCTAATTCCAGTCCACTTGTCCACTAATGTTTGTCTACTATGAGCCAAGAATGGTGCTCAGTACTAAAATATTAAGATGCACAGATAAAAAAAGTCCATATCTACATGGCACTACATCCCAGTTACCATAATAGAGTAGAGGCTATAACTAGTCAGTTATAGTGAAGTGAGATACTTCATGTGTGGAGAATAAAGAACATAGTAGAAGCATCAGAGGCCAGATAGGACTGCCAGGAGGGTCCAAAGTTTGCTGAGCAAGAACAGGAGAAAAATATCTTAGGAAATCTGGTAATAACATAATGCCATGAGGTAGTTTTTAGTCTAGAAGGGGGAAATGGAGTATTATAAATTTTTATGTCATTGTAAGAGCCTGCACTTAGAACACATGCTTGGCTGTCAACAGTTTTCCAAGACCTAAAGCATTGTTGTCTTTACCATGTATCTCGGTGCTTCCCGCAGAGCACACACCCTACAGTCCGTAGCCTAAAAGGAAGAGGAATCTGAGTAGTATCTCTGAGGAGATCTGCATGTCATGGTATCTGTGCGTTACCCACAGCAGTACTCTGGTGGGATCCAAGTGATTTGGCTCTCTGGGACTTTAACGATGTAGTATTTTGCCATCCAGAATGCATAAAACAGCCCTATCTTTAGACTGAAGAGCCCAGGCCAAGTTATTCTCCATTGAGTTTGGTGTACACATGAGTGGAAGTTAAACAGATGTGGAAGCATTGGGTGTCGTGAACAGAGCCATGAAGGTGCCATCACCCCCGTGAGACACCATTATGACCCACTCCTCCGGTTAAGGCTGTACCATGGGCAGCAGTTGTTTCTGTCACAGCTAGGATGTTGGATGTGGGCAGGTGGAGGAAGACTTGTGAAAAGATTGTCATTTATAAATTCAGTGAGTGGAATACTTAGGCTTTGCTGTTGGAAGCTGTATTAATCTGTTTTTCATTACTATCAGGAAGTACCTTGAGTTGGGGACTTAGAAAGAGAAAAATGGTATCCAGATTAGAATTGGAAAGGTTGAAAGTCTAAACAGCAAGGCTCTCCTGGTGAGGGCAGCTTTGCATATGTCATATATGGCAGAAAGTTTTATAAGGGCAGGAACAATGCAAGAGGAAGAGATCACATCTCAAGACAGGCAGCCAGAGAGGAAGGAGGGGTTAATCTTGTGACCCCCCCACTAAGCCCCGCCCATCTCTTAAAGGCCCCATCACCTTTCACTTTGACACACTGGGGACCACGCCCCCCAGCGCATGAGCACTTGGCGGGTCAAACCCTGCTAAAAGCAGTGTCCAAGAAAGACGAGAAATTTCTCAAACATACTGTATGAATGAAGGTGCTGCTTTTTCTCCTTCCTGTTAAAGTCAGGATTTTCACAACTTGTTCCTTTGGAAGCAGCAGAGGAAAAGTTTAATAGCAAAGCACAGTGACTCCTGCTAACAGAATGTCTTGGAGGTTCCTCACCTGCCCTTGGGGTGAAATTTCCTTGGGGGCAAGGAAATGCCCCCACTGCACAGACTCTTGAGAATAGAGCAGCAGCTTGCTCATTGGAGATTGTAGAGATGAGCGTGAGTTGTTTGGACCACGTGGCACGGGCTGATTAGAACATTTTGCATTTTTGACTTCTTACTCTGTACTTTGTTGTTTCAAGAGGCAAGCTTTCCAGGTGCAAGGTGGCAGTGTTGTGTGGCAAGAAAAGCCACGCCAGCTTGTCAGGAAGAGCACATGTCCTTGGAGAGTGCTTGGGCGATCCCTCGCAGAGCTCCTCCCACGCGCACCCATACCTGCACACATACAGCTAGGTATGCGGGCACAGGTGCATTGTGCAATTTAAGATCTGGGCACAACCAGAGAGAAGGTACTGACCTAGATTCTTTTTTTTTTCTTCAATTCAGAGATATTGCTCATTTTCCCCTGCCTCATAACTATGACTTCTCTGTTCCTTGTTTGTTTTCAGTCATTTCCTCCCAAAGAGAAGTGTAAAATATCAAAACCTGTAACTTTGGCTAAAATTGTAGATCCTTTGATCTGCAAGGAATTGTAGAGGTCTGACATAGCGGTTGGAAGCATCACAACAGGAAAACCATGTAGAAAAACGTAGCTGGGTCTTGGAAAGAGAAGTCGGGGCGGGGTTTGTGGATCTGAGTCACTGGACCAAGTCCACATCCGGTCAGATCATTTCCCTGCTCACACCTTTAGAAGCGTCTCAGGTTTTACATAATTCCCTCCAAGTACTCAAAAAGGGCTGTGACACCGCCATAACATGGCTTCCACTCCCACATCACCTGCCCTCACATGGCTCCTCTGACCAGAACTGTCCCCTGAGCGTTTGGGGACAATGTGTTTGCACTTCTCTTTCCCCCAGCTGTTTGTTTTTTGAGCATTAGCCCAGGTCCTGCTTCCTTCCTGGATGTCTTCTTCCAGAATCCAGGCTATGGAAGCCGGAAGGGATGTTGGGGCCTGTAATGCACTAGAAAGTGTATTTTCTGCTTTCACCGGCCACAAGTCTTGTGGGCCTTTCCTAGGCATAGCCTTTCACATGTTCTAGGGGACAATCGAGGCCAACTGGGCTGGCTGCCCTCTCCCTTCGGCAACAGCCACGACAGATACATATGTTGTTTCTTCTGGAACTAAAATATGTAGGAACTTATCCAATTTTCTTCTTTTTACCCTTCATTTGTATTACTTTCTTTTGAGTTTCATGCGTCTCCAAGGATGTCGTGCTGAATTATCCTGCGTGGGATACAGTCCAGCTCCACTGCGAACTCATTACTTAGGCAAATGACATAACTTTCCCTTTCATTTATCCCTTTCCAGAACAATGGAGGAAAGAATAACTCACCCCGTTTTTCACCAGGACAAATAAAACCTAAACTTGAGACTTTTTGAAAAATATTTTAAGATGGAGAAAGTAAGCATATTATTTTATCATTGCTACCATATTGCTTTATAATATTACTAAATTATAATTAAATTATAATAGTACATGTAGCTTATTACTACCATTTTGAAAGAAAAACTTTCAATGTATCTTGATAATCAAATGCAGATCATTTCACATTATATGTTGTAAAAAATTTAGACCTCAATATCTGAACAAATGGTCCTTTTTCTGGCCCTGAGTTACTAGCTTGGTGTGTATCGTTTTTTACTTAACCTTTTTGAGCTTGGGTTTCCTCTTCCATAAATTAGGTGTAATGTTATTAGTGTCGATTATGATTGGTGGATGATTAGATTCCGCACTTATAATGCTTGGAAAGCACTTTTACAACTACCAATAAGCATACGTAAGAACAACTTTCATGGTTTCTCGTACGGCTAAAATGTATTTTGATTCCCTTTTCTGAGTGCATTTTGATTCTCTTGTCTTGGCTTACCCTACGTTTATGAAGGGAAAAAGAGCTAAGATGGGCTGAATGTGTAACAGATGCCCAGTTGGCAGAGGGGCCATGTTGACGTGTAGGTAGCATGGCAGGCAAGCTGAGAATGGCCACTGGAGGGAAGCATTGTAAATAAGTGGTCCTTCATACCCTGAGAAGGCCAAGTTACAGTTGGCTAAGGTGTATCCGTGAGCACTGCGTGCCTAGTTTTGAGCATTTCCTCAGAGCTGTGCTAGAGATCCTACAGGATGGGTGGCCTATTCTGTGAGATAACAATTCTGTGGGAGCTGGCTTGGTTTTCCTCACTTACCATTCCTGAATTGGGTGAGGATGAGGCAGGGTTATGCAATGAATTGTATCCATGAAAAAGAAGTCGGAGTCCTAACATACCTGTGTGTGTGTGGCCTTATTTAGAAATATTTTTTTAATGTGGTCAGGTTAAGATAAGTCATTGGGGTGGACTCTCAATCCAGTGTGACCAGTGTCCTTATAAAGTGGGAAATTTAGACACAGAAACAGAAATGCTGCAGGGAAAATTTTATATGAAGACTGGAACAAAGCTGCCAAAGGAATGCCAAACAAAGATGGCTAGAAATCTGTGAGAAACAAAGGCGAGGCATGGAAAACAGCTCTCTGAAGGAGCCAGTGCCACTAACACCTCATCGTGGACCTCCAGAGGGTGAGACAGTACATTTCTGTTGCCAAGGTCCCCTAGTTTGTGATATGTGGTCGCCTGGGAGGCTAACACCGGCAGGTCGGCCATTTCCCCACACCCAACTTTGTCTCCCTGACACTTGGCCCACACTTTGAGTTTTATGGTGAGATTACACATGGTGTGTGCTTGCTGGCAGGACATATTAAAAATGACAAGATTTCCTGTGGTTTGACTTCTGAAGGCAAGTGCACTTAAAGGCTAATCTCAAGGTTTGGGTTTGATTTCAAGCAGGACTTCTTAAAAGTGGTAATTACCTCAGTCCCATCCTCCCCCCTCACCCTGTGCCTTTGTGTGTGTTGAAGAGGAAAAAGGAGTGCAGTTGGGCAGTGTATTTCAGTCACTTGCACAGAACCCTTCATCTGCTTATTATTTCCCAGGCGTGGACAGCTTCTGAGAAAATTTGTTCCATTGTAAGTTGGCTTAATGAGGGGGTTGGGAAGTTCATGATGCAAGAGGGGGTGCTTCTGCTTTCTTTTCACTTTCCTTGGGCTTTCTTGGTCTTTTACTCTGAGATCCTAGACCTTTCACAAGGGAAAGGCCCACCTCCTTCCTCTTTGGGAAATGCTAATTTATAAGAAATATTTGTGTTTTTTTTTTAACATTATCTACTTCCATTTCAACATGTTGACATAGTTCTTTCTAATTTATATCTAAAAAATAAACTTGTCATGGAAATGGCTCTCAGGTTGGTTACATAATAATTATGTATGCCCCCAACTCATTAACATTGGAGACCTTACCCTGTAGAATTCATCTAATTTTTTATGCTTTATGGCTCCTAACAACTTTAACCAAACTCCAGGAAAGCACATGAAAAGTAATGTAGACAATGAAAGTCAACTCCTTCTATAACTATGTCATAATTGTATCTTGTAGTAGCAATTTCATATCCCTGCTTAAATTGGGCCAATTAAGGCTGGGGGGAGAAATAGCAAAGCTGATTTGAAAATTTAGAATTTCCTCATTTCCAGCCAGTGTCGTACTTGTCTTCTGTGCTAATATTGAGTATCAGGATTCAGTTCAAAACCTGTGGAGAGGTTGGAAAGGAGAAGAGAGGCTGGGGCTCAGCAGAGAACACGCTGCCGCCCACAGTGTGCAGATCCCTGCTTGTGCCCTGCTGCCAGTGCTCCTGAGAACAGCCTGGGATCATTTTCCTTAACAGATCCCAGGATAAAAGGAAGGCTTAAAAAAAAAAAAAAAAGTCTATGCTTCATCGTGAAATATTTAGCCATTCAAAGATAGTCCTGGGATTTGCCCGAAAACATAGCTCAGTCAGAGGTGAGAATTATTATTGCTGGGTAATGAATATCAGGTGTCCGCTGGGAATCTTGTCCTGTGCTTGACAATTTCCACAAGCAGTGTTGTGCTTCTCAGATGGGTTGTGTACCTTTGATTCCTCCGTCACCTCTCCTACTAGACACCATTGTTTTGGTCACTCGTTTCTCACCCACGGCAACAAATCTATCCCAGAAAGCAAGCAGGCCCTTTCCTCCTGTTTTGTCCCTACACATATGCTGTGAGAAACTTTCCAACGCCTTCCCCATTTTTTACTTCCTAACAGATAATACAATGGCAGTACTTTCCTAATAAATTCAAAAGCTTCTCTCTATTCCTCACCAGTTTGAGTTGCAGAAAAGAGTACAAAAGATTAGAGTACTTTAAAATAAATCTCGGCTAATTATACATACAACTGCATTCACTAAATGTGAATATTTTCAGGGCTTTCTTTGCTACCCGGTGCCACCTGTTCATGATTTAAATGGGCACAAATTTAGTTCCATTAAACAAAACACACAGCAGCTCTTCTCCTATAGCGCAACTCCTTTCGCTCCTATTTTAGAATTGGGAAACTAATCCTAGTGTTCCCTTGTTAGCTCTGGGCCTCTGTCAATCACGCCACAAGGTTGTTTACTTGAATATTTTGCAAAACTCTGGCAGGCAAATAGGTTTGTGATGAAGTGGTTTGTATTTCATAAGGGTCCTTACGGACTAGATGGCATTTGAACTTGTGGTTCCAGCAATTACCCGGCCCCTGAATTGAACAATACGTTTCTTGGCTTCCTCAGCTCATTAGGGAGACTTTTTATCCTCTGTTGCCAAAAAGAAGAAAAGAAATCCTCCCTTACAATGTTGTGCTCTGAGCCCATAGGACAATCTCCCGAGAGGCTGCTGGATTCAAATCTTCATTTTGCTTCTCACGTAAGCGCACTGAGGAGGAGCGGTACCTCCTTCTCCGGTTCGTCCGGAATGCTGAGGGTCTCTGTGCGTCTCGAGAAGGTGTTGCTTGGAAGACTGTGTGAGGTTAAGCTGCATTCAAATCAAACATGAATGATCAAAGCCCTTCTCCGGGAAGGCTTATTACAGGAGTGGAAGTTGAAAAACCCCACAACACAAAGTGCTCCTTTTGCCACGCTCTTGGAAAAATTACTTCCTTCCAATGTTTCCTTTGTCTCTACATAGCTGGACCTAGAGAGGCTGGCGCTGTTGTGTAAGTCAAGAAGCCCAGGTATGGTTCTCTTGTCAAGAAATGAGAAAGAAGCTGCCTTTCTCTTCTGAAAGTTCAGTTTTCCTGATTGTCTCTCCTCCGCCTGCACCACCCCTCCCCCATCCACTTACACCCTTGCCCTACATTCTTTTCCATTTTGCCCTTTCAGAAACTCCTCCCTCCCTTAGAAAAACTAAAAATAATGCTAGTGCTTTCCAGAGGCCCTCCCTTATTAGAGCCACAGAGGCAAGCCACAGTCAGAAAGGAAGCTCTTCATTGTCCTAGCTGCTCATAGCTGCGGGTTTATAAATCTTGGCTTGTTGTCCATCGTCTGAGATTTCCTCTGATCCTCACTGGAATCCTCTGGTCCTTTCTTTTGGGCCATACCTTGCCAGCATGCTTGGGGAAATCTTCTGTCTTTGGGGTACCTGGGCCCCAGAGTGAAGTTCGTTTCTGGGTCTCCCAGCAGTCAGGGATGTGGGGTTCTTGATTGTGGCTGCTCTCTAGATTTTAAGTCCCCAAGAGTTATTGAGGAAAGGTCACAGGCTCGTGGTTGGGTTGTTCGGAGTGTGCCAGCCTGCAGACCAAGGCCCAGGGAAAGGGGATGCTAGAGATGGGACCCCCAGGCAGAGTCCCCACTTGGTGTGATCCTGCATCCTAACAGCCAGAGGGCCAGGATCTGGCTCTGCTTACTGTGGTAACAATACAAGGAAGGCCTTTGCCACATTCCTCCGGGGTCAAAGGCTCAGCCTTTTTAGCACACTCAGCTCCTGGTGGTGAAGGGCAGGACACGAAGCACGGACCGGGAGGCTTGGAGAGTATGAAGCATTCAAGCAGTCCACTGACTCCCCTCCAGGGTGGAAACTGAGGCCTGGAGAAGTTCTGTGACTAATCAGGAGGGCACACTCAGGTCTGCAGCATCTGATACTCCGGAGGGGGTGGGCCCCTCGCCATCTCAAAAGTTTTTCATTTGGTAGTGTAAGACTTAAGGTCTCACTTCCACTCCACGGAGCGTGAACAGCCAAAAAGGCCTCCACGATGCTGGGCCCTAACACCCAGCGAGGCTCCGGTAGCTCCACGGAGAAACGAGAAACCCAGGAAGGAACACACCAGGCTAGATGGTAAATAGACCTTTATTAGTCTGGCCAGACGGCGCTCCCGGAGCCAGGTAAGCTCAGAGAGTTAACTGCGCATGGGCTGAGGTACTTTTTATAAGGTTTTTCTAAACAAAGAGTCAGGGAATTCACAGAACAAGACTGCAAACACATTGCTTATCTTATGCAGGAAATGTTCTACGGTCACCTTTTGTCAAACCATTTGACCCTGGGCGGGCTGTTAACCAAGGTAGCAATTAGCATATGAAGAAGCACAGTCTGGCCTATTAGCATGGAGTCACTTTTAGCCTATTCAAGTCTTACAGTAGGGGAAAGGGATTGGTGGAAAAATTATATCTGTTACAATTTTACATGCCATGATCGAGTCCTTGGGTCCATCAGTGACACCTTCTTGTTACTTTTGGCACAGAACCCTCCAGTACTCCAGGACACATCCAGCCACCATACAGCATCTTTAGTGACCCCATGGGAACTCATTGGCTCCTGGCCCCAAACCCAGAGGTTAGAGTTCATTTCTAAGTGCCCATCTTTAACTCAAGCATGAAGCTTTAAAAGCAATAGATAGTAATGCTTGAAAACATCTAAATTCCTTTACTCTCTAACCACGCTTGAACTTTTTGTTTTTTCAGTAAGTAGCTGAGATGGTGGTGGTTAGAACACAGGAAGACAGGATTATTAGATTAGAAATTGTCTCATAGGCCCGGGTTCAAGACACATCTAGATCCATTTATAGGTAATTGATCTTTCTTTTTGTCTTAGCATGCTTTTCTGCGAAGTCTTATGTGACTTTTCCTTTTGCACATGTGCGAGCTGATAAAGGACTTCGGTTTAAAATTTCTCTTATTTTAAAATACAGAGAGAAGAAAAACTTGCCATATCTCCAAATGACAAGAATTTGAAATAGTACCTTTGTATATGAACTTCTAGGTGATGATACCAATTGTGTGTGTGTGTGTGTGTGTGTGTGTGTGTGTGTGTGTGTGTGTGAAAAGGTGCTATACTTAACTTTTCATCTAGAAGAGCAGTGCCAGGCCATGGGAGAGAGGTGCTGGCCCAAGACCTAGAAGGTATAAGCAGATCCAAGGCCAGAGTCTTCTTGCAGTGCTTTACTTGTGCCTTGTTTTCCAGATCGCACAGCCCGTCATTCTGAAGATCATTTGTGGACGTGCTTTGTTTTAATGCCTCAGTGTCTGTAAAGAATGTGTTCAGTTCCCAGTGAAATTTTCCAGGTTCATATTTTGAAAGCGTCAGGGGCTAGGTATGTACTCAGTGGTACCATGCTTGTCTTGCATGCTCAAGGGCCTGGGTTCGATTCCCAGCACCTCCAAAACAAGTAAACAAAAAGCAACAAGAGATGCACGTGCTTGAACATACATTTCTGCAGGTGTGCACACCTGTCAGCTCAGCTGCTGGGGAAACTGAGGCAGCAGGATCTTAAGTTGGGGCGACTTACTGACTTAGAGATAAAAAGTTCTGGGGGCCATAACTCAGCGTGGAGGCGCTAGCTTCCACCTCCAGTACGGGAAAAAAATGTCAGCTCCACAACTGTGGCACAGTTAGTGTCACTTCTCACACCTGTGAGTCTCGTGAGACCGCTGCACCTGCACTGGGCCCACATACAACAGGACTTGGGAGTGTCGAGTGCTCCCCTCCAGAGAGTGCCTGAATGAAAAGCTGCAGACGGTGGTGTGTCTTCTGAGTCCTGGGACGAGCAAGGAAGCACCGTGAGGCGTGCAGGTCACGCTTGTCAGGACCGAGCGACAGGGTGGGGGACAAGCTGAAGATGCAGCCCTCCTGGGCGCCATCATTTCTTTCCCCTTACCTAAAGCACAGTGCTCTCTGCCAAGGGGAGAGAGCAATTTAGATTTGTATTAAAAAGCGAATATATAGGCTGCAGTGATGAAATCTCATCCCGAGTGAATGCAGACTGTGTATGCTAATGACCCTGCACAGCACCTTGCATTCTAAGGCGCAGAAGCAAAGCGCTTCAGAACCTCACTCTTCTCCCGTCTCCCCTGCTCATCCACTAGACATCTGAGAACAGCTTAGGCAGTGGGGAAAAGGTTATTCATCTTTTACTGTCTCTCAGCATTGCACCTTGCTTTATAGAGCTTTAAAGCACTTGACAAGCCTTCAAGCAGTTCCAGGTGATGGATTCCCCCCCCCCCTGGAGAGCCCTAAGAGGTGGTTTTACATAGATGCACATACGAATTCAGTCACAACCTGAATGTTTCACTGTCTTGCATCATTTGACATCGCCAGAATGTCCTTTGGTTCCTTCTGCAGTTCACATTTTCATTTTTCTTCTTGCAGTTTGAGATGCTCAAAGGCAGGATGTCAGAAATTTTTAGTTTCAGCTGAGCCACTTTGTGGCTCTGGCCAAGTTGCATGGTAGGAGTGGGACACAATTTCCTGATCGATTGAAGAGGCTGGGCTGAAGGCTGTTGAATGTGTCCCCACCCCCAGCTCCAATGTTCTGATCCCCCCAGGCTTTCTGTGTGCCCGGACTGGCCGGTGTCAGATATGGATTCTGTGTGCCTGTATTAGGCTGTGCTGTGTCTTGGAAAAGTTCTTCAGCTTTTCTACACTGTCGAATGAAGCCTGCTCCTTGGGAGTGTCCCAGATTTATTCAGAAGTGCCCAGACCCAGAGAAGCATAGAGAACCTCGGCGCATACTTTAACTTCTTCCCTGGCTGGTCACGAAAAGTGAGGTCACAAGAGGTTGTTCTTTTTCCTGGAATCAGTGGGAAAACTCTCAGGCGGGGCTGGAAATGTAGCAAACTCAGAACAGGTCCTAAGAAAGGAGCAGAAGGAGATGCGTAAGTGGTCGGGCCGCGAACAGGTGCCTCAGATGGACGAGGAGGAGGAGGGATGCACCCCTCTGCCTCTGGCCATGGGAGGAGTTGTAGGTCAGTGGACGTGGAGGTGGTGGCAGGATGCCCTTTCTTTAACTGTCAGGGACATTGGGCTGAGGGTCCCCTTTGCTCTTGTTCATTGTTTTGGCTCAAGTGTCCTGAAGGTGTTGTGTGGTGCTGCCATGGGTCCCCAACTGCATTCCGCAGATCCCTGCTGGCTCCCCATTTACTCTTGACACCTGGCACCTCTCTTTCAATCAGAAGAGCCCTCCTCTAACTCCCTGATGCTTTAAGGTTATATCAAAGATTTTTTTTAAAAAAAAATAAAGGTTCTGTGGATTTACAAACAAAAATTTATTTGGTACTGGGGATCAAACTCGGGACCTTGCACTTGTGAGGCAGGCGGCAGAATCACCCTGGCCCTGTGGATTTAACATGTTTGAAAACCATTGGTCAGTGGTGGAAGAGCTCAGATTCAAAGTGACCTTGGACAAGTCATGACTTTCCATGACCCTTATGTTTCTTATCTGGAAACAAGGTTAATTGTATTGCTGTAGTTTGGATTCAGAATGCCTCCCCAAGGCTCGTGTGTTGAAGGCTGGGTCCGCGATGTAGCAGTGTTAAGAAGTGGGGCTTGGGAAGGAGATTTGATCCTGAGGGTTAATCTATTGATGGATTCAACAGGGTGGTTAAAACTATAGGAGATGAGACCTGCTTAGCAGAACTATATCACTGGGACTATGCTTCCAAGGGGATATTTTGTTCCTGACACCTTCCTCTTTCTATCTCTCTACTTCCTGGCCACCATGCAGTGAGCAGATTTGCTCCTCCACTCCCTTCTGCCATATGTTCTGTCTCACTTCAGGCCCAGAAACAATAGATCCAGCCAACTATGAACTAAAACTATGATCTGATAATGTGAGTTGGTTTTCTCAGGTACTTTGTCACAGCAACAGAAAACTGATTCATCCAGAAACATATGTTCCCAGCCTGGCTCACAAAGTGATTTAAGGATGAATTATAGTCAGCTGTTCATACCTTCACTCCACATGCATATATTGAGCAGTTCTCTGTGTCAGGCTCTCTCGGGAGAGAAATTTCTAAGCAAATATACAGAATGGTTATTCCAAGTAGAAAATAAAGCCTGTTAAGATGTAAAATACAAAACACAGCATAAATATAATGTGGTCTCTGCTGTTACCTGGACAGTTTAATATCATGACCCTAAAGCCCAGCTCTTGGTTTTGAAAACCAACTTCAGCCACTCATCCACCTGGCTTTAGGTACTTTACTTCCTGTGCCTCAGTGTTCCCACCTGTATAATTGGCATAAAAATAGAACCTGTCTCACTGAGGTGTTGAGAAGGCTAAATCCTGTCATGTGTATGAAGTAACAGAATAGTCACTGGCATGTACGTTATTGCGTTGTTCTCCAATATTACATGTTTTCCCTGGTGCCTTGTGAAATCAATGCTGTGGGACAAATTCTTTTTTTTGTGGTACCAGGGATTGAACTCTGGTCCTTGTGCTTGCTAGGCAAGTGGCAAAACCACTGAGCTAAATCCCTGGCCCTGTGGGACAAATTCTTAAACAGGAGCGTGCTTCTTGGTCCTCAGCTTTGCAGTCCCTTGGGACTGTACTTCCATGTGAGTCGTCAGAACATGCATCCCACGGAGGAGAGAGCTAAATAGCACCCCATTCCCCCTGCGTGGGTGTTGTGTCCTCCTCTAGTCTCTTCCCCCGTCTTTCAAGTTGGATTCTCACTCCTCGCAAGCTGAACAAAGGCTTCGCTTTGCAGGAAGGGTCCTCCTGTCTTCCTCGTGTCGTCTGCCTTTAAGGGTGTAATTTGTTTCTGAGGTGTGCAGGGAGCTCCCGGGAGAAGGCCTGTTGAGGTTGAGCAGAAGCCTCCTGTATCGATTGCTGATGTAACTGTGCTGTAGCGAGGGGATGAGGTAATGCTCATCAGGTTACTCCAGACAGTGACCTTGAGGCCTGTAGGAGGACAAATCCACACGGGTGGACCCCTGCTCTTTGAGTGTCCTTGTTGAAGGTAAATCCCTGTGAGGGTGACAAATGGCTTTAAAGAAATGCCAGCAAGGGAACCACCTGCCCCTGGGGGAGAGGCAGTCTGTTTTACCAGCCTTGAGAGCTGGCTCCCAGGTCTTGCTGAGACTGACGGGGCTGATTTTCTGGAGTTCCTTGATCTGCACTCCTCTTATCTTTTCTCATTAGATTCCAGTTCTCTTTTAAACTGCCATGACCATGTGTAATATTGTCACCGTGAAGTTCAGAGGAAAACACTAAGGCCTTGGAGCTAGTGGACTGGTTTCTTTCTTCCTTCCTTTTGTAATGTAACAGTGAAGTGGGAGAGAGCTGAAAATGGAAAGATTTTTTAATAGGAGAAAAGAGAGGAAGTAAGCAGGGTGGTAAAAGTCTGCATGGAAAAACCCCTGATTCAAAAGAGAAGTGGAAGATGTAGTTTTTTTAGCTGTACATTCAACTGAATCAACACATTAGCCTTGTGAATAAGAGTTTCTGAACTCTGCCGGCATCCCTGTGTTGCCTACCAGACTTTCTGCACACAGGGAGAGGTAGAAGTCCTCGGGGAGCAGACTTCCAGTGGGCAGCAGGAGGAGGGTAGTGTGAGGAGGGTTATGGCAAGAGCAGAGGTGAGAGTGGTTATTTTGGAATTGCTGGGTAGCAATCAGCTGTTTTGATGTTAGTCAGGAAAATGCTTCTATAGTACTTCTGGTGTGCCAGTACTCTTCGAGTGCATTTTGATTTATCAACATTTTAACCCTCAGGAACACTGCAATGCACACATAATATCTGAGAACAGTAAGCTCAACTGATTTGCCCATGGCCCCTGGGTCCAGAGTTGGTGCCTGTGCTATTATAGTTTCTCAAGGTTGTGGGGAATCAAGGTCTGAAAGAGAGAATTTCTGTCTCTATTGGGTGGGTCACAGGAATTTACTCCAAATAAACTATCCTGAGCAGTTGCTACCAAGCTATTTCAGGCCGGGAGCTTCTGCAGTGTAATCTGAACATTGTTCCTGAGCTACCAGACTTTCTTTTTTCTGTCCTGAAATCAAAAGGCCGTTCTTGTTTTGCCTGTGTCATGGTTGCATTCTGATTAGAAAATTGGTTCTGATGTACAACTCCTCATGCCCTGACACCATTCTCCGAGGGTAAGCGGGGTTGGGTGCCATTCCTGGCACCGGGGGACAGGGGTCGAGCGCACACCCTGCATCCTGTGGTGGGTGGCACAGCCGCTGGTTCCCTGGGAAGAGTAGCAACACTCGAGACAGGTTCGACGCTTGCTGGTGCTAATGAATCTGCCAAGCATCTAAATCCAGGGAAAGTGCACGCTTTAAATGCTCTGGAGTCGACTGTAACTTTAATAAAAGATAATAACCGTCTGATATTCGAATCAGAAGAAGCGTATTTTTTTTCCTAAATCATTTCATTAGAAAAAAAATCTTCATATTGAAAGTAAAAGGATTCTGAAACAGCTAAGGCCAAGTAAGAATTGAAAGAAGAGTAAATAACCGAGTTCATGAAAATGATACAAGAGATAGATGTGTTATAAATGTGTTGCTTAACACATGCTTATTGACCACGGTGGTACTGATATGTTTTTGATCGTGGTAAGTACAAGTACTGAAATCTGTCCAAGCCACAAAAATGATTAGAGGATCCGTGTGGAATATAAAGTCTGCAGAGTCTGGAGTGCGCATCTTAGATGGCTTTTTGCTAATTAATAAACACTGGCCTCGCGTCTGTTACTTAGCCTAATTGCACACACTGGCAAGTCCGCTTTGCCCACTGCTGGGAGGGTGATTTTTTTTTTTTTGGAAAATGATATTAAAAGAATAAATCAGGAATCTAATTTTTTATTAAAATAAGTGAAAAATATATACATATACCTTTGACTCCAATAGATAATGCTTGAGAAACCATTCTCTGTTGACCCTGAACACTTATTTTTGAGACATGTTTTCTTAACAGTTTATTGAGAAAAATTTTGAATGTCCAAAGTTGAAGAGTTGTACAGTGAACACCTGTAGACCCCCTGCCTACACTCTCTAGATTATGTGCTTCATGTTTGACTATATTTTCTTTATTCCCTTGTAGCCTTTTGTCCTTCCTTCAGTCTATATTATTTTAGCTCACGCATCCCAAGACTAGTTAGTGTGTGTTATTAACCAATGCAGCTGCAGCGCCCTTAATCTGAAAATTTGAAATGCTCTAAAACTCGGAAACTTTTTGAGCATCAACAGTGCATCGCAAGTGGAAAATTTCAACCTGACATCATAGGACAGGTCACAGTCAAAACTCAGGCCCACTAAAAAAAAATTTGTATAAAAATCACTTAAGGTTACGTGTATAAGAAAGATAAGAGAAGTTTGTATTTAAGGTTGGGCCCTGTCCATAAGATATCTCATTATGTACATGAAAATAGTTCAGATTTTATTTTAAAAGTCTGAAATCCCAAACAGTTGTGGTTCTAAACACTTTGGACGATGGGTACTCAACCTGTATTTGTCTTCAGTTCTTGTTCTTAGGCCAAATTTGTGTGCAGGAAACTGTATGTGCATTTGAGTGCCCCAGACCCCTATCAAACAGACTGTCATATTCTCTTCTGCTCCTTCCTGGTCAGTCCCTGTCCCTGCCCCAACCCCTAGAGGCCACTGTGATGAAAGATTTTGTAGAACACCCAGGGAATATTAAAATGACTAAGCTGGAGAAAGAGGAAAAAAATCAGTCCTTACCAACTAGTTTGAGAAGGTGGAATATAGGTGATTCTCACGGCTTCTTCAGCTGGGTGTCTTGGGTTCAAATCCTGCCTCTGCCACTACTAACCTGCTGGGCAACCCTTGAATAACTCACTTAGCTTCTCTGGGCATCCGTTGGAGATAATAATAGCTGCTTACTTTGGGGTTTGTGAGGCTGAGTTAAAACTGCTGCAGCTCTTAGAATAATTCAACACATGTTTCAGCTTGAATTTTACCAATTGCTACTGCTGTTGCTTTGGGCAAAACACCTTGCATTTTCTTGTCCTTTTCTATAAAATGGGAATAAAACCATTTAGTAGCATTAGGAAGATTAAGCAAAATACTGTTATAAACCACAGAGTACCAGGCAGATTTTCTTTTACTCTTACTAAAGTCCATACTTTGCTCAGATTTTCTTGGCTCTCGACTTGACGTGCTTTTTCTGTTCCAAGATCTCACCCTGGGGCCACATTAGATTTAGTTGTCTCCCTCCTTGCTTCCCCACTTCTTTCCCTTCCTCTCCTCCTCCCCCTTCTTCTCTTTCTCCTCCTCCTCATTCTCCTCCTTTTCCTCCTCATCTTGACCCCCATCTATTTCTTCTTCATTTTCTGAGACAAGGTCTCACTGTTTAGTACAGCTTGACCTTGAACTCGCCCAGATCCTCCCACCGTAGCCTCCTGAATGCTGAGATCACAGGCGCGTGTCACCACGCCTGGTGAGTTGTTGCATCTTCTTAGGCTCCTCTGGAATGTGACAGTTTCTCACACTTGTCCTTCGTGACCTTGACGATTGTGAGGAACAGGATCACTTGTTCTGCGGAATATCCTACACTTTGGGTGTCTCAGATGTTTTTCTTCTGCTTAGAAAAACACACATCGAGGGACAGTCCACGGAATGACTGACCCATCTCCGCATTGTCACCACAGTTCACATCAGGGGTCGTGCTGCAGGTGGGACTGTCATGTGGTACTGGGCTGCTTACCTCAGTGAGGAGGAAGTGTTTGCATGCTCCATCAAATTTAACTTTACTCTTTTCGTACACACTTGCCACACACCGCTTCCCTGTACTCTGCTCCTGGTGCTGTTGTTACTGTTACTGCTCTTTTGTGTTGTTTCATTTTGTGATGCTGAGGATGGAAGCCAGGGTTTCGGACATGCTGGGCAAGTGCTCTATCCCAAGCTCTTGTTTTAATTTTACTCTGCGATAGAGTTTCTGCAAGTGGCTGAAGCTGAGTCCAAACCTGCGATCCTCCTGCCTCAGCCTCACAAGTACATGGTATTATGAGTGTGCACCACCACGCCTGGCTTCTCCCACCTTTGGAAGGAACTCACTGTGCATGGCCCACATGTAAGGAGTGAGGCTTCATGCTCTACTTTCTGGAAGGCACAGCATCCACATGGATTATTTAAAATTCTTCTGCATGGGAGAGTTTAAATTCTTCCTAGTTTTAAAATGTATCCAGTAATTTATTTATATGAGTATGAACTCCTGGGTGTTTATACTTTAGGTTATAATTCACTGCTGTTATCCATTTGGTTGTTCCATTTTGGCCATTGGCAGCTCTTTCAGAAATATCAGGCATACCGTCCCCGTGACCCTTTCCTGTTGCCCCTTGCTTTAGGCTGTTTATTTAGCATTCCTGTGCTTCCCTACGCTACAGGATGCTCCCACTCAACTTGGATATTCCAGACCCAGCCATAGAATCAGCCACTTCTCCAAGGACCCCCAGTTCCTTTTATTCCCCCGGGGGAATAGTGTTAGAAACTAGGGTCTGGGTGCTAGGGGTTGCAGAAATTTTATGCTCAACAAATCTTAGATCCCTTCCAACCCTTACAGAAGCTTGGCTTGTGCAGATGGAGGGCCTCGGGAGTCTTCCTGCTGCAGGGCTGCCTCAGTCGCTGAACAGATCCTATAGGTTGAGCCTGGCTCACTCTGCAGGCCAGACCGAAGCCAGCCTTACCAGTCAAGTCCTCAGAGTTCATTCAGCACAAGCCAGGTCAGACTCGTGCGTGTTTAGTGCCACGGGCACGTGCCTGGCTGCATGGAGCTGGCTTGCCTTTTGCAGTCAGAGGTGAGGACATGGGTATTAAGTGCTGTAGGAATTCAGAGCACAGATGAGGAGTCAGAGGGCAAGATGTGAATGTATGGTTCAGATGTTCGTAGGTAAGAAGAGGCCTGAATAATGGAGGACTTGAGCTTCTTAAGTTTGCTTTGGATGTCAGTGGGCTTTAGCAATCTTGACAGGATGAGAAAAAATGGATTTCAGCGAGGGTGGTTGTGGAACCAGGAACTGACCCTGAAATTGGCTGTGGTGGAGAGTTTACACTATAGGGATCTGCAAACGCTACAGATCAAGGCTCTCTCTCACCTCTGGCTGTTGCTAAACATTTCCTGGTGTATCACTAGTATGTCAGTCAGTTTCCCAGTGCTATAACAAAATACCTGGGAGAACCAGCACATAAAACTCAAATGTCTGGCTGTCAATTTTGGAGGTTCCATTTCACAAAGGACTGGCCCTTTGGCCTGGGGCCTGTGGTGTGGCAGGATATCATGGTAGGAGCGTATGACATAGCAAAAACATTTATCTCATGGCCTGGAAGCAAAGACCCAGGGCAGGAGCAGGTGCCACAGTCTCCTCACCTGCACACTTCAGAGGCCTAATGAGCTCCCTCTAAGCCCCGCCTCTTAAAGGTACTGCTGCTTCCTTTTCTGTTGCCATGACGACCAACCCTCCAGCACATGGACCTTTAGTGGGGACATTTAAGATCCAAGCTATAGCAGCTGGCTTTAGATGTCAAAAATATAATACATACCATTCATTCTGTGAATATCTATTTACTTCCACAAGTCTTTTTTGTACACACATTTTTTCTTCAGCACTTTGAATTGTCTCACAAAATCCCTTTTAAAAAGTGGTTAAAATAGAGATTTGGGTCCCTGAATGAAAGCTTTATTTTCCTGTACATTTATCAAAACTCTGATTCCAGAATGTTTCAGTTAACCGGGGTATTAAGGACCCTCTAACGGCCATTCTTGATAAGTGAGTTGAGAATTAATGATCCAAATTTACCAGATGATTATCCATCCTTCTGGCTTGTTTTGGCAGCCTGGGAAAAGCTGCCGTCACCAGAGGGCAGTCATCGCGGCATACGTATGTCACCATAGCTCTTTCCTCCTCCCCTGTGCCTGGGCTGGTTAGCTGCCCCCCTGTTCCTACTGAGAATATGGGAAGAACTGAGAGCCTTTTCCCGGGGCAGAGAACCCATGAGCCAGCATCCTTCTGCTTGGAGTAGGGGATGCAGCCCTGAATTGCTTTGATTTTTGCAAGGATGATACGTGAGTAACCGCTGGAACAGTGCTGTGCACACAAGGACAGTTTCTATGAGGTCACCTCTAGCACATGGTATATGGTATTGAGTGCCATGCAGAATTCGACTCAGAGAGGCTCGCGTTTCAAATGAATCAAGTAAAGGCAGTTACACACATGCATGATCAAGGAGAATGGAGTTATGCAGGGAAGAGACTTCCCATCTTTAACTGAAGGCTGAGTTTTCCCTCTACTCCGGACACATCGATTTGATTTGCCTTAACATAGGGATTCCTTTGAACTTTGTGTCCCCCACTGGTTACGGTAAATTTTCCAGACTTGTATTACTGTCATTGAGTTTACTCCTGATCCACCTGTCAAGTTGAATTGTTAAAATTGTGACAGTCAGAAAAGGAGCATTGTAGGCAGTCTGGCCAGATCATAGATTGTAATGTACAGAATTCACTCTAGGAGCCCTCATATGCTTTTTTGTTTTGTTTTGGTTCCGGTGATTGAACTCAGGACCCTGGGCTTGCAAATGTCCGGCCCCCTCATATGCTTTTTTACTTCAAGGGATTCCTAGATGTGGAACCTCTCAAATGTTAGCTAATTTCTGAGTAAATGAAAACCAAGTTGCAATTCACCAGCCGCCTCTCATAAACCAGCCTTCTTGGGAATGACCTCCATCAACTTTCCTGAATATCTTGGTCCGAACAGATCACCTGAAATCTCCCTTGTAAGGCAAAGTGATCAAGGGCTCCTTCCTCCTCCTCCTGGTCAGATGCAGATGAGAAGACTTACTCTTTCTGCAGGGTGCAGGGGCTCATACCTATTACCCCACCTACTTGGGAAGCTGAGGCAAGAGGATCACAGGTTGAAAGCCAGACTGGGTAACTGAATGAAAACATATCTTAAAAAAAGGTGGGGAGGGTCGGGGATTTAGCTCAGTGGTTCTGCTGCCGCCTGCTTTGAAAGTGCAAAGTCCTGAGTTCAATCCCTGGTACCAAAAAAAAAAACAAAAAACAAAAAAAAAAAGGTAGGGAGGGGCTGGAGATAGAGCTCTGTAGGCAGATTGCCCTTGGGTTCCATCACACACAAAATTACTGCTTTTACCATTTCTAAGTGTGCGGTTCAGGGGCATTAAGTCATTGACATTGTAACAAAACCATCACCGCCCTACGAAGTGATGTTTTGCCTTCAGGAAGTGGAACTCTAGCGATTTAACAGTAACTGTCATGGTCCCCTTCCCCTGGCTCTGCCACCCACTGTCCTGCTTCCTATTCTAAAAGTTGGCTGGTTTCGTGCCTCATAGAAGTAAAATTACACAGAATTTGTCTAATTTGGCTTATTTCGTGTAGCATAATGTCTTGAAGGCTCACCCATGGTATGGTCTGTATTAGAATTTCCTTTTTCTTCAGGGCCACTCGATATTCCTTTGTGAATATACAGCACGTCATTACCCGTTCCTGGGCTTCTGGGTTGCTTGCACTTTGGGTTACTGTGAATAATGTTGTTACAAATGTGATGCACGCAATATCTCAAGTCCCTGCTTTCAGTTCTTTGGTGTCTGTATGCAGATGTCAAATTGCTATTTATTTATTTAGCTTTTTTACAATTTTTTTTTTGTGGGCTGTTGTGAGGTTTTGCACAGCAGTGGCACCATTTTACATTTCTGCCAGCAAGACACACAAGTTCCAACTTTTTCGCATCTCTGCCAGTGACACCTGTTATTTTCTGGGCTTTTTGTTTCTTCCTTGTGGTTGCTTAGTTGTTTTTACAAAAACTATCTTAACAAACGTGAAATGGTAGTATATGGTAGCTTTGATTTTCAAGTTCCTACTGATTAGGGTCTTCTTATGTGTTTATTGGCTGTTTGTATTATCTTCTTGGGAAGAAACGTCAATTCAAATCCATCAGATCTATTGCCTTTCATTTGTTTTTTTGGAGATTGGACTCTAGGCTCTGCACTACGTGCCTAGGCCCTTTGACTTTTAAAATTTTGAGACAAGGTCTTGCTAAGTTGCCCCAGGCTGGACTCAGTCTTGCCGTTCTCCTACCTCAGGTGCCCAGTGTGCCCAAATCACAGACTCGCGCAGCCATGCCGGACTTCCAGCCCATTTCTTAAATCGGACTGCATGTTTGCGATGGTAGCACATGTGTCCTCTTTTTGCCTAGTTGTACTACTTCACATGGCTTTCGGATATGTCCCTGTGGTTGGTGGAGCCGGCTCTTCCCTCTGTGCAAGTGTAATGCAGAGATGGGCACACCGTGATTTCTCCTGGAAACCTCCCCTGGCTTTCTGAGATTTGCCCTTGGAGACTTATTGTGGAGAAGGTTTGCTGGGGGCTGCTGCAGGACCAGGCTATTGCCTGCTTTTCCACTAACAAGTGGGTGAAGCACCCATCCGTCATAGTTTTCTGGTACGATGACTCTCCAGACCAGGGCTTAACAGACTGTAGAGATGAGGCACATCTGCCCCTTGCCTTTTTAATTTTTTTTCTTTTTTCAGTTTTATGAAAAAAATAAAACTTTGTATCAAGATAATAAGAGAATATCAATAGTTAGTATTTTTATCTTCAGAGTAACTCAGAGTACCAAACATCAACAAAAAGAATTCCCTCTTAGGGCCGGGGATTTAGCTCAGCAGTTCGGTGGCCTGCCTTGCAAGCACAAGGACCCATTCCATCCCGTCCAGTGTGCCCAAATCACAGACTCGCGCAGCCATGCCGGACTTCCAGCCCATTTCTTAAATCGGACTGCATGTTTGCGATGGTAGCACATGTGTCCTCTTTTTGCCTAGTTGTACTACTTCACATGGCTTTCGGATATGTCCCTGTGGTTGGTGGAGCCGGCTCTTCCCTCTGTGCAAGTGTAATGCAGAGATGGGCACACCGTGATTTCTCCTGGAAACCTCCCCTGGCTTTCTGAGATTTGCCCTTGGAGACTTATTGTGGAGAAGGTTTGCTGGGGGCTGCTGCAGGACCAGGCTATTGCCTGCTTTTCCACTAACAAGTGGGTGAAGCACCCATCCGTCATAGTTTTCTGGTACGATGACTCTCCAGACCAGGGCTTAACAGACTGTAGAGATGAGGCACATCTGCCCCTTGCCTTTTTAATTTTTTTTCTTTTTTCAGTTTTATGAAAAAAATAAAACTTTGTATCAAGATAATAAGAGAATATCAATAGTTAGTATTTTTATCTTCAGAGTAACTCAGAGTACCAAACATCAACAAAAAATATTCCCTCTTAGGGCCGGGGATTTAGCTCAGCAGTTCGGTGGCCTGCCTTGCAAGCACAAGGACCCAAGTTCAATCCCTGGTAACCCCCCCAAAAAAAAAAGAATTCTCTCTTACAAAGTAGAAATGAGGCACACAGCTCTCCTTCCAATAAACTAAGCGAAGTTAGTAGTATACAAGAGACAATTTAGCATATATATTAGAATATTTTTGAAACAAACCAAAGAGATAATTTGGAGAATCATCTGACCCACTCCCCGTGTCCTGTTCATCTTCCATTTTGCTGCTCATTTGCATAGATTTTTATTTTCTCATATTAGGAAAACCATGCCATATTTAAGCTTGTGACTTATTTCCCTTTACCATCATGTTCTCAAGTTGCATCTAATTGCCTACAAATGCCTCAAGCTTATCTTTCTTTATGGCAGAGTAGTGCTGCATTATATATAAATACCACCCAAAACAAAAGATTCATTCAAAAGATGGCCAACCTACCTATTTTTCTAAATAAAGTTTTATTGAAATACTACCATGCCTCTGGGCATTGCTGTTGTCCGTAGCTGCCTTTGCAACACAGCGACAGATTCAGTAGCCGGCACAGACTAATTCACAAAGCCCAAACAATTTGCTACCTGGCTCTTTGTAGGAAAAATTTGCCAAGCTCTGGCTGTGCTAGATATTGAAAATATCATTTTTAAAACTATGTTTGTAACAGAGTGATGCTGACTGCTGCAGACTCAGTCACTTTGAAAATTGTTCACTTTGAAAATTGTGAGGCTCACAGAGTTGTCTTTTGTTTTGTTTCTTTAAGAGGGGGAATGTGCTGGGGATGGAACTCAGGACCTTGTGCTTGCCAGGCAGGCCTAGTGCCACTGAGCTAAATCCCTGGCTCTCCTAGAGTTTAAAAATACAGTGTTTTGAGTATTTGCTGAACTTCCACTTTGCTTCTTAGACCTCATAATTTGACTGGGGCAAGAACTTTAACATCATAGCATCATCAGTGGGTTGCCAGATGTGACAGAAAGCTTTCTATTACAGGCAACACTTCTCCAAGTCATGAAGTCTAACTCCTGCCTTTCCCCTGAAGTTTCCCACACAGGGTAAAGCGTCAACACGAGTCGTCTTTCTCCTCCCTCTTCTTGTGTTCAAATACACATTTAAATTTATTGTAAATTATAGTGAGAGCCAGGCATGGTGGGGCATATCTGTAATCCTAGCACTCTAGGAGGCTGAGGCAGGAGGATCTCAAGTTCAAGCCCAGCCTAGACAATTCAACAACTTAGCAAGACCCTATCTCAAAATTAAAAAAAAAAAATTTTTTTAAAGGGGGCTGGGTATGAAGATCCCTAGTACAAAAACAAACAAAGCCAAAAAACTTGAGTGAAGTCACTCGGGCTGTTTGGTGCAGTGAGAAGAGCTGTGGGGCAGGAACAGCCCGAGCAGGGCAGAGCACCGACAGCCTGCTCCCTTTCCCCTGCCTGCTCTTTCCCACCTCAGTCAGAGATGGAGCTACGCTAAAACGGCCATTGCCCCTTTGGGGATTTGGAGGCAGTGTTTCTTTGCTGATCTGTTTAACCTCTTGACTATTACTTACCTCTCTGCTGAAGCTGTTAAGGTTCCTGGACACTGTCTGGATGGTTTATACGGTGTGTTCAGGTAGTGGAAGGCATTAAATGTTGACTTTTTCAGAGAGTATAGAATAACCTCTGAGAGCGCTGCAGATCTACACGCTCACACGCGGATCCAAGCACACACGCCCACCCACAAAAGCAGACCCCCAGGAAATCGCAAAGTCAAGTCGACATCTGTCTGTGGCTGTTTCTTCCCTAACATGGTGGGCTCGTCGTATTCTGAAGTTCACCTGGGACGGCAGCAATGAATGACCCTGGTGAGAAGCCACTTTATTCGGCAGGTGGGAGATTTACCAGAAGGCAGGATGGAGCTCTTGCCCCTTCTGTAGGACCTGCCTCCCCTGACTGGACATGTTGGTGAAGCAGTGGGCATTGGATGCCATGGGGCCAAGAGATGAAAAATTTATACCCTTTCCTTGTACCCCTCTGAGAAATAAAACTGACTGAAATGAAGTTGAACTTTGTTTTGTTGCTGCAGTATAATAATGAACATTTCTCTCTTAGAACTGGTTCTACAACCTGTAGTGATCATAGTTACTTTCTTTGAAAACCACTCACTAAATACTGTTTATCTTGTTTTCAGCTTTGAGATTTAAGAATCTTTTGAGAATGCTTTTCTTTGGTTAAAATGACAGCAAGTAGTTACTATGTTTTTAAATTTTATTTTTGTTTTTTGAGACAGGGTCTTTTTGTGTAGTCTGAGCTGGCCTTGGACTCACTGTGTAGCCCAGGCTGGCCTCGAACTTGTGGCAGTCCTCCTGTCTCACTTTCCAAAATGCTGGGAGTACAGATGTGCACCACTGTGCTGAGGAGTTGATTTTTATATCTGTTATGTTCCCATTCCCTAAGAACAGATTTCTATGGAGTTTCATAGTGTGTATATATATATATATATATATCTCAACATATTTTCCATTTTAGACAGGATTTGGAGATCGGACATTGTCTTGTGACTTTCCCGAATTGAGTCCATCTGTGAACTCCACATGAGTGCATTTTTATCTGTGGCCCCATCAGAATGCATTCATTTCTGCACATTTTAAATGTCTCCTATAGATGCCAGGCACTGGGCTAGGAATGGCGAATGTAGAGATAAATGATATAAAATTTCTGCTCTCGGAGCTTGGCCAATTTAGTGGGGGAAGATGAGAACACACAAAACTTCACAACTGAATATGAAAAATGCCCCTCCTGGAAAGCTGTACGTCATGCAATTGTGTTAGGAATTTGTCCGCCTACTTCAATGTTAATTTAAGTGGAGTTGAACCATGGATCAACTTATGAGAAGAGATAACATAACTAATGTTGACTTGCCCTGAGTTAATAAAGGAAACAGTTGAGCAAAATGAAATTTCCCCATTGTAACCCAGGGCTCCCAACAAGGCCATTGCTCTTCCCCCATTATTATTCTTATCCATTCTGTGTGTTTGGGTTATTAAGGCTGTGTTTAGGTCAGATGAGAATATGTTCCATCTGCCATGCTTTGATAACGAAAGTGAAATGCTGATGGAGATCATTTAAGATCGTTCTCTGCTTTGATTGCATGCTTGTGGCTCATAATCAGAATGATGCAAAGTAATTGTTAGACTGACTTGCCGAGGCTACATTTTGTGTCATTGCAACTGTCAGCACTTTGAGCGCTGCGCTGCCTAAAGAGTGAGCGCTTGCCCAGCACCCACTGGGTGGCTAACGCATGGCTCTCCGCTGAATGTCGTGGATAATTTTTGTTCTAGCATCTTTGTTTGGTACCCACCCCCGTTACCTGAAAAAGAAATACCTGCCTCTCTAGTGAAAAGCAAGTGCCTGTGTGTGCACGCACGTGCATGCTAGAGCGCTTATGCATCATGACTGGAATATAAAACCCATGGGCACATTGATAGGAGCTCATCTCTTCCCTTTGGCCATGAAACCCTGAGGACCTGGGCTTTGTCACTTGCTGTTTGTGTGACTTGGAAAGGTTAGTTTTCTTGAGCCCTGTTCTCCTCTTGCGTACAGTGGGGTTAATGGGACCTATTTTACAGAGATTTTTATTTTTTGGTCAGGAATACAGTTGATAGATAAAAATGTTTCAGCAGAAATCAGATACTCAGTAAATGGCAGGAGCTAATATTAAGAAAGTTACAATACAACGGCTCAATATAATGGTGTGTTGGTCACCTTCCTGACACTGCAACAAACGCCTGAGATAGTTAACTTATAAAGAAGAAAGGTTTATTTGGCTGATGGTTTCAGAGGTTCCATTCCATGATCAGTGGACCCTATTGCGTTTGCCTGTGGTGAGGCAGAACCTCGTGGTGGGAATGCATGGCAGAGAAGGGCTGCTCACCTCAAGGCAAAAGAGGAAGTGGAAGACGCCAGGATCCCACAGTTCCCACAGAGGCCACACCCTTACTGACCTAAGGACCTCCCACTAGGCCCCTCCTTTTAAAGGTTCCACACCTCCCAGTCCTGCCACCCTGGGGACCAAGTCTCTAATACACGGACCTTCAGGAAACATTTAAGAGCTGAACTATAAGAAATGGCAAGACCACATTTTCAAGTTAGCAGTCCATAGATGTATTTTAACCATGGAAGATGTAGTATCAGCCGTTCTCTCTTCCTTCCTTCCTCCCTCCCTCCCTTCCTTCTCCTGGAGATTAAATCCAGGACTTTCACACTGAGCTACATCCCAGCCCTTTTTTATTTTTTTCTTTTGGAACTAGGTGTCACACCAGGTTGCTAAGTTACCCAGGCCGGGCTTAAAATTGTGATCCTCTTGCCTCAGCCTCCCAAACTTTTTTTAGATTTTCAAGAGTAGTCATGTAGTTTAATGTCTAGGCCCACGCAAGACTCTTCCACATTCAGTTTGTCTTATCACTCAGTAACTCTACCATAATGGGCCGGAAGCAGGAATGCATATTTAATTTCTTCTTTAGGATTTCATACTTGAAACAGGCATCCTTGTCTCCTCTGTCTAGTTTGGCTAAAATTGTGTCCCTTTTGTGTAGATTAGATGCCCACTGAATATTGTGATTTATCGTTTTATTCCCTGTGGTATATGTGTTATTTTGTATTCTTCTAAGTTACACCCACTCAAACAAAAACAGTTTCTTGCTGTTAAGACTTATTATATTTATGCAATCTGCCTTTCTTGGTGAAGAAAATGTAGCAGGGAAAGAACCACATGCCACCACAGGGTGTAGTCACTTCTCATACATATGAATATTTTGGTAGGCTTTGTAATTTAAACAAATAAATGTTTATTGGTTCAGTCTTCCAAAGCAAAAACTCTTGCAGTCCTTAAAAATTAGGATGTAATTAGACTTACTGATGTTGAGAAGGTTTTTAATATATCAGGTAAGAAAATTATCAGGCAGCAAAATATTATAAATACTCTCATGGTATGTTAAAGTCAGTTATATTTGAATAAATGAAATTATAAGTACATGTTTAATAAACTGTGTACATCCTTGGACATGTACGAGCCTGGAGCCATATAAATGAAAATGTTTATAGTGATTCTTAGTGGGATTTTGCTGATTTCTGTTATTTGGGGTTTTCCTCCGTCTATGTTATCTCACTGTAAACAGTCTTATTTTTTGTTCTTATTCGTCTCACCTAATGGGGGCAAGAAGAGGCTATGATACAAGTTCTCACATTCAGATGAATTATAGAATTATCCAAGTCTCTCTATTGTTACGGGTATGCCAGTGTGCTGTGCCAAATGGTAATAAAGCCTTTTCTTTTTTGTTAAGTCTCTTCTCTGTGCCAGGCACTGCAGTAAGAACTTGAAATGATACATGAGGCAGGTATTATTACTGCCATTATGCAAATGAGGAAGGAGCTCTGAGAGTTTCAGTCACTGGCATCGCACAGCCAGGCGGTGACAGCTCAGATGCAGACTGGGTGTGACTCTGAACTCTGCTTTTGTGGTCTTTGTCACTCTTCCTGTAGACATGTTGTCTGTCATTAGGATGAACAGGCTCATGAGTGAGCGTCAGTGGGTTATAAAGTATAGCTCGAAAAAGACGACGATCTCAGAGACGCTGCTGGTTTGTGCCATCTTTCTCGGCTTCCTGGTTTTCCAGGAGGCTTTTCAGTGAGACCAGAACCTTCTCAGTAGCCAGAACCACGTTGTCCTGGGAGCAGCCTCGACATCCCAGGATGGTTTGACGGGACTGTGGGAATCGCCTCTCTCTGGGACTTGGAGGCAGCCTGGCAGATTCTGAATCTGAGGATTTGCTTCCAGCTTGAGGGACTTCTTAGCAAGCTGATTCTCCACATTGGACCCCGTGGCCACACCACTTACTTCCTCTTGAGGAAAAGGCAGAAAAGCAGAGGACCTCTTTTAACTGGTAGAGTGAACCCCTGGGGCCCTGGGAAACTGGCCAGTAGAACTCGGGAGTGGACAAGCTTTGCCTCACACCCGCTAGACTTCCAAAGGCATCTTAAAAACAGTCTCTGCAAATTTGGAAAAAAATTGAATCTTGAACTGAATTCCTTTTGTGATGTGGATGAAACTGTTTTGCCACCTCACCCTTAGCTCCCTGTCTCTCGGCCTTCTCTGTCTGACATTCATGTCATCGTGGTTCTTTCACACACTCGGTTTGGGCTTTCCATGTCCCAGGCACTGCAGAGCTTCCTCCTGGGATCACCGGTCCAGCCTCTCTCCCAAGTCCATGTTCCCACGGGAGCCAATATTGGGGATCACTGTGGGGAGTGGACTTGGGGGATTTCTACTGTGGCACAGAAGGAGGTGCAGTTTATGGGGTCCCCTGGCTGTCTCTTGATATCTTCAGTCAGCCCTATGGTAGGCATGCAGGACAAGACACTCAGAAAGACCCACCTGAAAAATTATTTCCAAGGGCCACAGTGTGTGCCTCTTTTATAAGGATCATACAGCTCATCATAAATGAATCATGCACATGATTATTTTCTGCGTATCAATGATTTAAAGTTCTGTTTTTCATCTCCTATCACCAGCCAGTGGGTCTAGATGCTGGAATTCCTTATGATCTCTAGGCCTGTGTACCTGCCCTGATTTAGCAAATGGACTTCAGTTTTTTTTCTTAAATCTTTTTTTCTCTTCCAGTTTTCCAAAGAAATTAGACTGACATCTTATCGGTGGAAAGAAAGCAACCTGCTGTATGCATAGGGTAAGTGACCTTACAATCCGTCATATCCTTTTGTCCACTTCACAGTCCCGTCCATTGCTGTGAGGAACCAAGGAAAAGTGGTGGGTAGCATTCCCACTTTTGTTTTCTGCTGCTCCATCCAACATTCTTCAACTCTCCGTGGTCCACTGTGGACAGTGGCTCCCCTCCTAGGTTTTCCTGCCTCTTCTTTTTGGTTTTCCCGTGATGTGCATCTTGTGAGTTGTCATTATGGGTACTGTCACCTTGTCTAGCCTGCAGAAAGGACAGGAGGAGAAGTTTCTCTCCTTCAGTGACTGATGCACAAGGATACAGCCATGGGCACAGCATGGGATATGGCAAGGAGGAGCCACTGATTTTGTTCATGTGTCTGTGCTGTCCCATGGACGCCATGACAAACAACAGTGGGTATGTGTGCCAAAGAGGGGATCTCAGAATTAGTCTGGCAAAGACTCCATGTACAGACAGGGCAGCTCTTCATGTCACTTAGTTGTAGTGCCGTGGCTGGTAGTAGAGCTATGATTGGGAGAGGCATTTGACCCCTGGCTGCACGGTGATTTTTGAATCCATAGCTTCTTCCTGAGGACATATATTTGTAGAGCTAGTTTGACTTAATGTAGTACCAATAAATTAACAATAATACTTCATCCTCTCCAAGGCAAATGTCAGGAGAGGAGCTGATTTGACCTCGTAGTAATCAAACCTAGCTGCTGCCAGGAAGGATTGGCAGAGTGGGTGCACCCAGAACACTTCCATTATGGATGTCACCCAAGAGGGCACATTGCCCAGTGTGGCTTTTCCAGTCCTCTGCGTTCACAGTGTCATGTCATTCCGTGCTGAGGTTTGGTGGCACATCTGTTTTGCAATTAAAGGCCTCCATGCACCTGCACAGCTGTGCTAGCCAGCTGCAAAGCTGACCACACCCACTGGGAAAGCGGGTGGCTTACACCTGCACAGGGATAGTACCAGGGCTCCTGTGAATTGCCCCGAAGTCTTTGTGACTTTCAGATGAACATTTCTTCGTTAAGAAATCTTGCTATCTACATGAGAGTGCAGTCATGCAGTGAGGTTGAGACAAGTGTGAGAACAAAGTTCTCCAGGGGAATTGGGAAGCGGGGACTGGCACTTTCAAGGAAGTCTGTGCTAGGTCAGCCTGAGAGTCCTGTTCATTTATGTTAGTGAGGTAGGGAAATGTATTTGCAAAGCATTTTGTTTCACCTAAGGATTACTCTAAATGTAATATTAAGAGCCAGTGTCCATAGTTTTATCACATTTGTCAACTTAACCACTTATTCTTAACCATTGGGAGCTACTCTTCAGTGTTACTAAAGTCATTACTATAACTTAATTTATCTCCTTATCCACAGTCACAGTCCAGTTTCGACAAGTGCATGGAAGGAAGTTTAGAACATGGTGACTCACTGGGCCATCACCTGTTTATCATCTGAGTATTGATCATATCACTCCTGCCCTTGGGTTCTGGGTCCACACAGATGGATATATATTAGAATTGTGTCAGCTTCTGTCACTGATAGAATATCTGAAATAAACAACATAAAAGGAGGAAAGGTTTGCTCTGACTCACAGTTTCAGTGGGTTCAGTCCATGGTTAGTTGGTTCTGTTGATTTGCATCTATGTTAAGGCAGCACATCAGGGCAGGGAATACATAGTTGATCAAACTGCTCATCTCATGGTAGTTGGGAATCATAAGAGACACAGGGAGGGGCTCCTCATCCCCTTCAGAAGCACAACCCTGCCTTCCCACCAGACCCCCCCTCCTAAGGGTTCTATAGTACTACACGTTAGGGACCAGATCTTAGTACATGGATGGGCCTTTGTGGGATTTTCAGATCTAATCTTAGTAAAGTGTGAACTTGAGGGTTTATGTTTCCCCATCTTATCCAAGAAAAGACCACCCAAACATGTGTCTCTACACAGTATAATGTGGGACACTGAGATCTTCTGCTCTCTGGAGAAGTCTAAACATCTCTGTGGACTGAAGAGATTGATATAAGACTAAACAAGAGACAATTGAGGGCCTTAGGGACAGAGGAGAAATATAAAACTCTACAGACATAGTGTACTAGTCTTTGGACAAGGAATAAACTCATAAAGGGGGGTCAAAGCAAGAAATTGGTAACACCATGAAGGAAGGAGGCCCCCTGAGCTCTCCCAGACTACTTGGGGTGATTTCGGTTTCCTGCTGGGGTCTGGAGCAGTTGGAGTGGACACTCAGAAGGCATCAAATTATTATCTAAAAGATCACAAGCCTTTGCTTTTTACCGAATGGGGGAAAACTAAACTCATACTGAAGCCATGAGTTTTTCCCTGAAAAGCAGCTCAGAGGCCAGTCTCCCAGGCATGGGCACCTTATAAAGCGTGAGTCTCTTGGTTCTGTTTCATAGAGTACAAGGGGCTAGATGCTAGGAACAATGCTGCTCTTGTTTCTAGGCTCAAACAGCACTCCCCACCGATGGTATCCCTTTAAGGGAATTCCAGTGAAATGCTCTCTCCAGCACTGAGATTTTATTTACTAGAGGCCAAGTGGCAATGGCATGTATTGGTTCCATAGCAACATGTCTGTGCAGCCAAAAAATATATAATGCCAGTGGCAGCTCCAGTATCCTGGGCAGGATGAGCACAGCCTTGATTCGCCTTTTACTTTCCAGCTCATCCCCCCCCCGGGGGGGGCTGCAGTAGTGCAGAGAGTGAGGCTGTGTCACCATTGCTAGCTCTCCGTGCTGTTAACACTTCCTCTGTCACCTTCCAGCTTGGAACTTGATAAGCAAGAAGGCAGGGCCTGTGGTACCATTCTGCAGCCTCTGGATGCACCAGCCGTGCTGAGCACCTCCCCACCTCAGCCAACTAGAGTAGGTGGAGAGGCTGTGCTTTTCCTTGTCCCTGTGAGGCGTCCTAGGGCTACAGAAGGAAATGCAGTGCCCATGTCTTTCCTTTCGGGAGTCTCTACCACAGTGACAGTTTCTAACTTCAATTTCTCCACTGATGTGTTCCTCTAACTGTCACATCTCTCTCATGTTTGCCACCTGTCACAGCCTTCATGAGACCATGGTATACACACTTGTTTCAGGCAATACTGTTTTCCTCTGAACTTTGGAAACATTAAACAAAAATCTTTGCCACCCACTTGACACACGTCCTATGTCTCCTCTTTTGATATGCATAGCCCTGGGGGTCTTGGCAGACTTTCAAGTCAGAGAGGTAGAGGGAAAACCCTTGAACATTAGGAGCCACATATCTTCTTTTTCATCTTTTATTTTAAAGTTCTCTAATACCTGTGGTGAGTAACCAAGCCATAATACTTGTTCAAGATAATGTCATATTTTCATTTTCTCTCCCAAGGAAGTTGTGATACTAGTATGTAAATATGTTGGAAATATTTTTAAAAATTTCAAAGAAAATAAAAATAAGAA
>NW_022900922.1:25157032-25174358 GCF_012274545.1 Fukomys damarensis
TTTTTTTTTTTTTTTTTCCGAGCAAGGTGTTGTAGTTACTTTTCTCACTGCTGGGACAAATTAAGGGAGGAGAGATTTATTTCAGCTCATAGTTTGTAGAGCTTTCAGTCCATAGTTGGCTGGCTCTAAGGGACAGCATCACGGAAGAGGGGCATGGCAGAGGAGAAGCAGTCCATGGCAGGGTAGGCAGGAACCTGCGAGCCTGCCTTCTTTTTGGTCTCTTGTATCCCATTCAGGCTACAAGCAGATTGGTTTATGCCACCCATTCCCATGGTGTGCCTTCCATAATGCACACCCAGGACTATGCTAAACCTCCTTAGTTATCACATACTCTTAATCCCAGTATCATCCACCCTAGATCCAGCCACATCCCAAAATCCTCATCTATGAGTGCATGAGACTTTGGAGGGAGACGCCTAGAGACAAGCTGTATCACAGGTTTTTTTGTAAAAGTAGATGTAAAGTCACAAGGAAAATTATCTAAAGCTTTCACATTTCTTCATCTTCCTTTGTGGTTACTGACCATAAACTATATTCGCACTTTATGCTGGCCCTGAGCTCATCCTTTTTCCACCTCTATCTTCGGACAGTCATTGTCATTTCATCTGCCTTAGGGGGCAGACTTCCCAGTCTTGCAGTGTCTTTGGAGCTATTAAGTTAGAAATTTGAGGAGTTTTCATTAAGGTGATGGATTTGATAGATTAGGACAGTGGTTCCTAATTTAGTTTTGAGATCTGTTGGGGAAGAAAAGATTTTTCACCTATGAAAACCTTTATCTTATATTCTGAGCCAACTGAGAAATAAGACAATGTGCATAAGATAAGTGGAAGCCCAAAGGCACCTACGTAATTGTTAACAGTTAAGTAAACAGCTGTAGTTAGGTTGATGGTCAGAAGGGCCACACCACCTACCTAGTTCCCAATTCCCCACTTCAGTCCTGCTAACTAGG
The DNA here is from genome assembly GCF_012274545.1 of Fukomys damarensis. Classification (NCBI taxonomy): domain Eukaryota; kingdom Metazoa; phylum Chordata; class Mammalia; order Rodentia; family Bathyergidae; genus Fukomys; species Fukomys damarensis. Next base: position 25,157,982 of record NW_022900922.1, read on the forward strand.
AAAACTCTAAGTCTGCAGAGAAAGAAGGAAGGAAAAAGAAGCTGAAATCTTGGTTGATTGCCTCTACCCAGTTCAGTCAACACCATCCAGGGGCAGGCATGGGCCAGATTGGCTTTAGCCCCAGCCGGGTCTCCCTGCACCTCTTTGAGAAGAAAGGGACAGAACAAGAAGCCAGTAGGGCTCTGGAAAACCCTCCCATAGGAGTCAGGGGTGGGGTGGGGTTGCTGTCCTGCCTGTCCTTGTGTTTACCCTAACCTGCAGTCAGGAGATGGTCCAGCTCACTCTCATCACCTCACCCACTGTGTCCTCGTAGCTCTTGGGTTCAAGTGTTTGTTTTCTGACTTAGTGTTTGTCTCCTCTATTAGAATGTTAGCTCAGCACAAGCAGAAATCTTACTTATCCCAGTTTTTAAATCTGTGTCTCACATCCCAGCATTCAAATCCGTGCCACACATGCAGGTGACATTGGATGCACATTTGTTGAGTGGATAAGTGGGCATCTGCTGTTGGATGCCTCTGCTCACTCTGCTTAGGTCCCCTGACAGCCTTTGGGTGCCTGGCCAGCACCTGTTCAGGTTGTAAGACTCTGTTCAGCCCTCATTGTCTCCAGAGAGCCTTTGCTGACTTCCTGTCTTTCATGTGCAAGGAGCACCCTCCTAGTCTTCACTTGCCAATGGCTGGTAGTGGCACACGCTTGTGAGTGTTCATGTGTGCGTGTTTGTGTTTGCAGTTTCATATCTGTTTGCTTATGTGCATATTGTCTCTCTGTAACATTTCAACTCACTTTATTTTTTTATATGTCTGTTACCCTTACTAGACCGTAAACTCCTTGGGAACTGGAAAATCTGTTTCTCTAATAGCTGCCATGTAGTAAACGCTCAATAAATAATATTTGAATTCTAATCACTTACAACCTGCCAGGTGCTGCTGTATTTTAGCACTCAAAATAGCTATCTAAGCTGGGCGTGGTGGCGCACGCCTGTGCCCAGCACTCTTTTCATATCTGTTTGCTTATGTGCATATTGTCTCTCTGTAACATTTCAACTCACTTTATTTTTTTATATGTCTGTTACCCTTACTAGACCGTAAACTCCTTGGGAACTGGAAAATCTGTTTCTCTAATAGCTGCCATGTAGTAAACGCTCAATAAATAATATTTGAATTCTAATCACTTACAACCTGCCAGGTGCTGCTGTATTTTAGCACTCAAAATAGCTATCTAAGCTGGGCGTGGTGGCGCACGCCTGTGATCCCAGCACTCGGGAGGCTGAGGCAGGAGGATCACTGAGTTCAAGACCAGCCTGGGCTACATAGTGAGTTCCAGGTCAGTCTCAACTACATGGTGAGACCCTGTCTCAAAAAACCAAACAAACAAAAAATAGCTATCTAAATATCTTATATTTGTTAACTTCCATAATCCTCAAAACTGTGTAAGGTACATTTTGAACTTTTACTTTATAGGCCAGGCATCAGTGGGTAGAAAGAGATTATATGGTCCATGGCCACCCTACTGGTCTAAATCCATTGCTTTTCTTCTCTTCTTCCTCTCAGACACTACATGAATGAACAAATGGGTCAGTGAGAATCTTAGAAGTTTAGACCAGAATCATTAAATAAAAGACATTGAGATCATCACAAATAAGAAATGATCACCAAGCAAGCCTGTGATTGACCTTGGTTGACTTAGGGTCCTAAGCTCATGGGTGAAACACTGTATCTATTGCACTTAGTTCCTGGTGGCCCAGTCCTGCTAGTGGTGTTGGTTTATGAAAATAAGTAATTGTCATTCTATGTTCGTGATACAGGAAAAATACAACTTGTGACCCGTCAGATGTCAAATGTTCCCAGTTTGTGGTCTCACAACATGGAGGAATGAAGTCCCAAATCAAAGGCCGAAGTTAGGAGAGTTTTTGTTGTGAATAAAGAGGCAGAAGAATTGCTCCTGGATTTCCAGGAGGGGTCTTGAGTAGGTGGCTGCTGAGGGCCTTTGTCTACAGCAAAATCACCACTTGGTTACAACATGGGTTAAGCTACAATCAATCTAAAGCATTACGTATACAGCCACTTAGCCGTTGATCCAATAGGGAAACGAGTCACATAGCAAGGATATGTGGAGAGAACAAAGGCATTTTTGGGAAGGGAGGGGAGTAGTGTATTCTGTTCACCCACCTATGTGCCTGACACTTGTCTAGGCCCACCTGGCTAGGTGGTGCTAATTACGGCATAATCTCAAATTGTTATTTATCTCACAGGCCTGGCTCTCCTCAGGTGTGCCTCCCGCTACAATCCGGATGTCTTTGTTTCTGCTGACTTCCTTAAGGGCCCAGTCCCTCTCTGACTATATATTAATCTCCGTCTAACTTAGCTGCCTATAATATTGAAAGTGATTTCCCAGGGAGAATTTATCGTATCACCAACTATGAGTTAAACAGCTGCTGTGTGCAAGGCTGACTCCTGAATTTGGGGAGAAACTGGGGAAAGGCAGGAAGTGAATTGGAAGCTTAAGAAGCTCTGAAAGTCAAAGCCAAGATTACTGTCTTCAGGAGGCTCTAGCTTAGTTGAGGCTGTGCCACTTTGCTGGTTAGGAAACTAAAATAAATAAAGCATGACAAGTATGAGCACTCTTATAAGGTATTATTGTATACAGGTTCATTGTCAAACAGCAATAATAGAGCAAATGATAGCTTATATAAGTAAAAAATGGATAAATTTTTGTGGAGGAAATGACTGATCGTAAACTCTTAGTGGCTTAACAGTTTATTTCTCACTCATGTGGTGTCACGTGGTGGAATGTGGTGCTTCACCGGGACAGTCATCCTCCTTATGTAACTTCACCATGAAGCCTGCTTTGAATTTTTTTCTGTCCCCTCCAGCTCCCCCGTAGCGAGGATTGAACCCAGGGTCTTTGTGCTGAGCTACATCCCCAGCTCTTTTTTATTTTTTGTTTTCAGACAGGGTCTAACATACTTGCTAAGTTTCCTGGGCTGGGCACGAACTGAGGATTCTCTGCCCTCAGCCTCCCAGAGTGCTGGGATTGCAGGCCTGTGCCACAATGCTCAGCTGCTTTGATCTTTTTATTCAGTCCTCTGGAGGCCTCCTTTGAGGCCTTGAGGAAAAAGGAGAAAACTGGAGGATGGCACCAGCAATTAAATGCTTCATCACTCCAGCCTGGGAGGGACACTTGTCACTTGCTGTGTGCATTTAGATGTGTATACAGGCTTACTTCATCCCAGCCCTGTCACCCAACACACAGCAGGTGCTCAGTAAGTGTGTGCTGCGTGAAAGAATGAATGAACTCGCTTCTCAAGTGTCGTAGCAGTAAGGACCATGGCAGGCCCTGAAGCCTGGACTTTCAAATAATGTGGTCTGGCTCAAAGATATTGACTAAAATTAAAAGAGCATTAATAAAAGAACAACACCGTGGTTCACATTAATTGGCCATGATGAGTGGAAAAATCATAAGGACATGGCCAAAGTAAATCCCATTTAGTTGGCTACCTACTCTCGTCAAAGCCCTGCCCTTCCAGGCTCTAGCCCTGTCATAAGCTCCACTTTACAGCCCTCGTGCTATTTGGTCCCGGCCTGTCTTTCTAAACTTGTGCCTCCTGGCTGAGGTTGAAGTCAGTATCCTTGTTTTAAATGAAGAAACATAATCAAGGCAAGTTAACTGGCCCAGAATGCTCTGGTTCTATACCTCACTGTGCTGACTCCCTCCTGTATCAGAGTTGCACACATCCACCTCACAGCCATCAGCTCTGGATCAATGGCGAGAACATTATAGAAGAAACCCCACCTATGCTGAGAAAAGCAGAGCCCCCTGCATGTGCTATGTTGGAAGCTTCATGTGTGAGCCAATCTGGAGAACCGAGCGTTCATAGAGACACTAACTGGATGAGGGAGGTGACCTCATGGGTCAGACCAAAGAAGGAGGCCCTCTCTACCACATCTCCCTGTATCCTGTTGGTCAAGAGAAACCTGAACGCAGAGAAAACCCATGAACACAGCAACTAACAGATTTGTAGGAGTGATAGTATGAAATGCTACCTATTTTGTCTTTCTCCCTGTTTCCAGCCCTATAGGGAATGCCTGGAATCTTCAAAGTGGTTAAATGTCCTTGGTATGCTGATGACTGGCTTTAGCCAAGTGCAAGCAAAGGCAGGGTTAAGGTCAAGACTTTCAGTCATCCTCCCTGACCTCCAGAGAAGGGTTGGGCTGAAGATTAAATGGACCACCAGTGGGCACCGATTCTATCAGTCAGGTCTATGTAATGAAGCCCCCATGAAAACCCTAGAGAGCAAGGTTCACATCAGCTTCCAGACTGGTGATCGGGCCAAGGTTCCTGGGAACCTCTGTCCTCCTTCACTTACTCTTTACCATATGCATTTTTCATCTGTGCCCTTTGTACTATCCTGAATAAATATAGGTAAGTGTTCCTTGCTTCCTGTAAGCCACACTAGCTCATGAGTGGAACCTGAGGAGAAGATTGTGGGAACCTTGGTTTGTAGCCACTAGTCCAGAAACAGGTGAGAAAATTGGGGCTTCCAATTGGAGTCTGGAGTGGGAAGGGGGCAGTTCTGGGGTCCAAGCCCTCAACCTATGGGATCTGATACTGCCTCTGTGTGACAGTGTCAGAATTCAGTCCCTAGAGGAGGATGCCCAGCTGGTTTCCCTGTGCTGTTGATTGCCCACTTGGTGGGTAGGGACGATTCTCTACACCTTATAGGAAGAGCTCAGACAAGTGCTTCTTGGCTTCTGCTCTGGGGAGGTGATGGTGGAGAGGATGGGTGACTGCTTTATTGCTGTTTCAAACGGACAGGATGGTGCTATGCAGAGGATCCTGAACTGGCAGTTGGCAGGTTGGTGTTGCGACGGACTGTGTTCTGGTGAGATGAGCTTTATACCTGTTCATGACCCAGGCAGTGGGGAGAGCAGACTTAAGACCCTGGAGGAGGCTGCTGAAGATGTAAGGCACTAAGGTGCTGAAAATTGCGCTGGGGACAGTTTGAAGAGACAGATGGGGAGACCCCGCAGGGATCAACAGAGTCAGGGTAACTGTGTAGATCCAAGAAACCAGGACAATAACTGAAATGTTGAGTCCATGTGGCTCTTGAAGTTGTCCTATGTTGTTGCAGTTTTTGTTTTTGATTATTATAGTGCAGTTTCATTCTGAGTTGAGGTTTCTCTACAAGAATCCAGGGGTGCCCTGGGACTGGGGAAAGCCCCTGAGTAACAGTGTTGACCTAACCCCAACCTTTATACTTCACCTTTCTAAACCTCCTCCTCATGGTTTAGGATCCAATCTTACATCAACAGCAGAACCAGCAGGCTGAAATTTCATCTCCATCCTGGCCCTCTAGTGGAGATAAAATGCTTTAAAGGTACCTGAGAGAGTTAAAGGAAGTGAGGCTGCTGATAATAGGACTCACTGTCCAGGCAGCTTGCTGGTTATCAACTGCCACCTCCCTGTAACCCTGGGAAAGGAATGGCCAAGTATTGCTGCTTGGCAAAATTCTTGCAAGCTGACAGGTTTTGTTTTTTTTTTTAAGCTCCACAGGGCGATTGCACATTACAGGCTTTTTGATTTGACAGGGAGCCAGTTTTGATTTGTGAGAAAAGAGAAAGAGTGCTATCGAATTGGAGAGAGGGGAATGCGCTGTATTACATTCCTATTTTCCTTTCTGGGACTGGCTGGTCGAGTCACTTTTTATAATCTCTAGTGGCAGAAGATAGTCAATGAGAGAAGCCGAAGTTGTATGTAGCTGACTTACAAGGTGACTCTTTAGCTCAAAGGAATCAAAGTGGCTGAGCTCCCTGTGACCCAGCGGTGCAACAACCCCAGATCTCTCTGCTGTGCACGTAGTATGGGCTGGAGAGATGCTATGGATAAGAGAATGCTGAACATGTTGCCTTCTTACGTACTTTCCATGTGGGTCCATGGAGCAGACACCTCCAGGCAGAGATGCAGCAAGCATGACAGTGTGATGGGGACTTTGAAGTCAGTGTGTTTTGCCCTGCAGTGCACTTGGCTGCCCTCACTGGCACCTGAGCGGCTGCTCTTTGTGATGGCTTTGACCCTTCTTCAAACCCAGCCGGCGAGCACCCTTCTTGATGTGGAAGATGCACCGTGACGTTCTTGATCATTTCAGTCCCTCACAGGCATCCGTAAAGCCACCCCAGTCTGTTAGATTGATTTGTGTGTAAGATTCCTTTGCAACAGCAAGGTAATCTGAGGCTTCTATCCTGTCAGGAGGAGGTACAGTATATATTTAAACAGACAGGCTAAGCTATTTATAGATCATTTAAGTATTATGTTGCAGGGAAAAGGCTGAAGTCAACTTCAATGTTCTGCTCCCCCATTTTCTATAGCTCCAAGTGTAGTTTCTCACTAGTACTAGAAACTTTAAAGGCTGCAGTCTTCAGTGATGTCAATATCCTTTTGATGTACTTTGCATAGAAACTAACGAGGGAACAGGCTTTAGAGTAAGCTAACTAAAGAATCTTGGATCTTTTAATCACTTTCCATTAGTGTGAACAGTAATCTCTGTCCTGTCAGATTTTGCTTGAAAAGATATCTGCTGTGTCATGGAGCTAAACATGTTTCCGGGCATTTAGTATTTCTTCTCAGGAGCTGAAAAGTTCTGATGTGAGATGAATTCTATTGGAGTAGGGGAGATTCTGCAGGCGCCTCGAACACTGCCCTGATCTTTATACCTTTTTTCCAGTACTAAGGATAAACTCAGGAGCGATCTACCACTGAGCTTTATCTCCAGCCCTTTTTGTATTTCATATTTGTATTTATTTACTTATTTATTTATTTTTCCTTTTCGGTACTGGCGATTGAACTCAGGACCTTGCATTTGCAAGGCAGGGCGGTGCCACTGAGCTAAATCTCCAGCCCTGTTTTTTTTACATTTTGAGATGAGGTCTCCCTAAGTTGCCCAGGGGGAACTTGAACTTGTCGTCTGCCTTCGTTGACCCCCTTCCGTGCTGGGGATTACAGTCTTGTGCCTCCACACCCAACTACCTAAACTTTTGAGATAAGTTTGAACCAAAACAACAGACCAGAACAGAAATTTTACTTGCAAAGCTTGCATTTCCAAAGGTGAATCTGGGGGCCTCTCAACCACATCTGGTTGCATAATATTTGGTCATAAGAAACCTGTGTACAGAAAGGCCACATGGAGATCACAGCCACTCAAAAATTCCTAGAAGGTGCTGCTTGTTCATGTAAGGTTAGGTGGAGAGCATGGCAGATGAGAGTCCAATGCGTTCTCCTTGCATTGCTTTTCCCATTCACTTTGCTCTCCCCGTTCTGACTTTGGCCCTCCCCTTGACTTATGGACTGGAGGGAATGACTGTTTATTGCTGTTGGTGACTGAACATCTGTGGGCAGAGCTCCTGGAGAAAGGCAATCACAGGGCTTGCGGCATACTTGCTCATTCTAGCTCTTTTTGCTGTTTGACATATTGGAAGAAAAAAAAGACCCACATTCTAAAATTGCCTGTATCTTTAAGAGTGTCTTTTTGGTATTTAGAATTTGGAAACGCTAGTTTGTTGTTGTTTTTTTTTAATTTACTGTTTGAAGATGGTTGTACGTACATTGTCTTTGGAGTACAGGTTCCTAAATGGGAGAGACCAATAAGAAAGCTAACACCATTGCTTTTGATCAGAAATGCGTTGCTTTCCTTCAGTTTGAGGAGTGAGCTGAGATGTACCTGTTTTCATGTTTAGCCAGTTCTCAGTTATGCTATCACAATAGATTGCGTAGCTCCAAAACCCAAGAACGGATTGCATCTTCTGTTGGAATTGCTTACACTGGAACGAAGGGTGCTTTGGGAGGAAGGAGTGCTGTGCACAAAAACAGGGTAGTGACGCTTTTCATATCAGCTGTGGCAGGACTTCTGAGGAGCTGGCTTTGAGGATACTTTGGTCACCATGAAGGAGATCCTCTTGTGTGTTTTGGTGCCAGCTGACACCTGACTGCCTCAGGGCAGCCTGCCTGGTAATTAAACCCAGGAGTATGTACACTGATTAGGGGTCCCAGTAAGGAGAAGGCTGGCTGAGGGGATAGAGCTGCATCAGTATCAGCCTCAGTGCTGAAAGAAGCTGAGGTACCTGGGCAAGCACCTGGTTGCCAGGCAATGGATAACAGTGTGTTGGCCTGGAACTGAGCATTGGTTACTCCCTACTGATTCTCTGGAACTAGATACTGTTTTCTTTCCTCAGTTCTCCCCAACCTGGCTTCTGCTTTTCCTGCTTCCAAAAGGAAATACCCTTTATATTTGCAGCAGATGTATTATCAGTTTGAACTTCTGAGAAACACGCACATGCAGTCCAGAGAGGGTTTCAGAAGTTTTAGGCTTTTGTCGTTGGTAGATCAGTTCTGAGGCAGGAAGGATAGAAGGTTGTAGACACCTGAATAAGGGAAAGACGGTGCCCTGAAGGAAATGTTGCATATGCCACATCTCAAATTCACTTCCTGCTGTGTTAAAACATAAAGAGGTTTAGGTGTAATTCCTTGCCTTTGAGGTTGTTAGCTCTCTGTTCACATGTGAGCCAAGTAGCAGACTGAAGCTTTCTCCCTGCTGATGAACAGGCACTATCTTTTGTTTCAATCACAGATGTCAGAATTATGTCATTCACAAGTGAGCACCCTCTAGTGGCCACGTAGAGCCCTTTGTTCTAGAAGGACTTTCCCTGACTTCCACTTCCTGTCTCCACTTAATTAAGCACCTACTTTACAGTAGTTGAGGGTGTTGCTTCGAGTCTGTATTTCCTTACTGCCATGCAGGAAAGAATCAAAAACATCATTAACAATACAAAGAAAGTGGTTCTGTTACTACATCGGGTGAGAATAAATCTTCCATCATAGGCACATCTCAGTAAGTCTGCTGGATAAAACAAAACTTTTTATAACTAAATATTTACACAGCCAACTGATTGATTAAAGTGGGAGAATTGTACTATTGGCAGTAGTGGGCAGGTCTTCCTGTTGACTTCCACCCATAAATAGACGAGCTTTAGGAAAAGATACAATCTTTTCATATACCTAGCTGGCCACAGTAATATTTATCTTATGTGAAAGGTTGATGAAGTTAATCTTCTGCTCTCTAGTTTTACTATAGTTTTCCATGGTTAAAGCATTACATGTTCACTCACCATGACCTTGGAATGAATCATGCACATAATGTTTTGGTTTTGATACTTCATTTTCCTACTCAGTTCAACCAGTCAAGTATTCCATGAGTGGCTACCTCGAGCTTGGTTGATGCATAGAAACCACCAACAGGTCTAACTGTAGTGCAGGTGCTAACTCTAAAGGTCAGAATGGGGCCTGGGATCCTGCTGGTCCCAGAACCTTATGTTGAGTAACAAGATGCTGGGTAATGCAGCGAAGCCATATTCTGTGCCCTCAGGAGTTGGATGATCTGAAGACTGACCTGAAAATGTACACATATGGTTATGGCAGAAGACAGAAAGTGATACAATGTATCGGAATGGTAAAAACACGCTTACGGGTTATACAGAGAAGTGGGAAAATCAGGAAAACTTCCACAGAGTAGGGGATTTTGTGCTTTGCTTTGCTTTTTGGTTTGTGAAACAGGATCTCTGCATAGCTCAGGCTGGCCTCAAACTCCTAGCTATCCTGATCCTGCTGCTTCGGCCTCCCAAGTGGTGGGATTGCAAATGTGCACTTCCATGCCCAGCTATGTTTTAGGAATTGGACTTTAGTTTGCACTCCTTTGGATGAGGAGGTGGTACACTCAGGGCTCATAAGACAAAAGGGGTGGATTCTGGATAGCAAAGAGGGAACGGGGAGCTGCCCATTTGCCCATGATAGGAAGCAGTGGGAGACAGATGAGGGAAGGCAAGTGGATGCATGTTCTGTGGTCAGATGGTCCAGGAGGGAACTCTAGACTTAATTCAGGAACAAGAGTCTTTGACAGGAAAAAGCAGATGGGATTGCGGTTCAGGAAGATTAGTCTGGCGTGCTTTATAAAGGACAGAGTTGAGTGAGCAGCAGCATCGCTTCCAAGAGAGGCGGAGGTAAGAGGACCCATGACATGAATAACATTTGCAGTAGGGAAAATAGTGAGTAAAATGATAGACACAGCGAGAAGGATCAGCATCCCGATATACAACACAGGAGCACGTATGTCTTTGGTGTCTGGCTAGACATTTGTCTGTCCTTTGGTTTAGTGCCAACTTAACTGTACAGTAAGTACTGAACGATGTTATCGTTGATGTGCCCTTTGCTTGCTTTGGAGAGAAGAAAATTAGTTAAAAGGAGTATTGGGAAAAAAGTGCTTCCTCTTACTGCCAAGCTAGGGGCTTTTGAGTCCTAATGAGACTCACTGGACTACAGCTCTTCATTTTGACTCCAGTGGAACGAATGATAATGCTGGCCTCCCATCTGTGACCTGGGAAATGCCAGGTGATTTACCAACATTAACTCATTAGTTCTCTTCACACTTTTGAAGTAGGCATTAGTTTTTTTTTTTTAATTCATCGTTTGAATGGATTCTGTGTTTCCCAGAGAACTTAAAAGCCTTGGCTTCCATTACAGTGGAAAGTGGAGTAAATCGAAATATTAAAGCAAAAATCACCTGAACTACCAGAAATTCTTAAAGGGAGAGGTCAAAGGAAAATCAATGGAGTCCCAAAATGACCATATTCTGCAAATTACATTTTTCATTTGGTTCAGCCATAATGAATGGAGCAAGGAAGTGATGAACTTGAAACGATGCTGCCTGGTCTGTGTTACGCAAACCATGAGTCACAGCGTGTGAACAAACAAGAACAAAGCACCAGAGAAAGAGCCAAAGGCCTGTGCTATCTCAGAAATATTTCTCATATTTCTGAGCCTCCAGTTATCTCCCCTTCCTGTGTAACTCAGAGTATAGTAAACCTCATGCCAAGATATTCTGTGAATTCCCTGCCAAAACCATGCTGCTCTCAGCCTGGGCCTGTCCCATGGGAGTAGGTGAGGCCCTGCCATGAAAAGGAACATTGCAAAAAAGGGTTGTGTCTTGCGGAAGGAAATGAGATTGTGTGCTGTTCCCTGAAACAGCATTCCCTTTTCCTTTGTGTCTTAGTTACTTTTCTCTCATTGCTTACACAAAATACACAACATCCAAAGTTAAAGGGGAAGTGTTTACTTAGCTCACAGTTTGGAGAAGTTTCACTCCCTGATTGGCTGGCTCCAAGGCAGAGTGGCACATGGCAGAGGGGTATCGCAGAGGAGAAACTGTTCATGGTGCCCACAGGGTAGCAAAAGCAACAAGGGAACCTCAACCATATCTTCCTGCCCTTTTATCCTATCAAGACTACTGGGATTAGGGCTAGAGTGGTATTAAACCAATCAGTGGACTGGTTTAGTAATCACACACCCTTAATCCCAGCCCCTCTAAATTCAGCCCCCTCTGAGAAAGCCACCTATGACCGCTCGAAGCTTTGGGGAGACATCTAGACCCAAATCACAACACTTGGATGTATAGAGGCTTTGGGGAGAAAACAAAGGTTTTTAGTACTCATTTAGGCTGTCACTGAAGTGGCAGGAAAATTGCACCTTTAAAACAAGTATTGAGCCAGGTGCTGTGATATGTGCATGTAGTCCTAGCTACCCAGAAGGCTGATGCAGGATTTCTTGAGTCCACAAGTTCAAGACCAACCAGGGCAACATAGCAAGACCCTATTTCAAAAAAATAAGCAAAATAAAATTAGGAGCATTATAGTATATATTGAGGATATACATAGATATCCTCAATAATCTTTTTCACTGAGATCCTCCTGTTCTTTTTACATGTGGTCTCCTAAGCATGTTTTTAGAAGAGGCGCATACTAACAATGTTGAAGGGTCTGTTCTACCATAGGACAGTATTTTTGGAAATTTAAGTACTCTGTAAATAGTCAGCTGCAGTTTTTCAAGGGACAAAGTCTGCTTTTTCAGCAAGTCTGGCTCCTGTTCATATTAAATCCCCCCTTCGTTTTTATTGCAAGGGGAAATCTCATCACCGTATTTAACTTTCTATTTTCGGGAGCTGCCAGTGCACTTAACCTCCCAAGCAGAACATATCTGCTTCCTTCCCTTATTAACACTTTAAGCTTTGGGATGTCAACCTGACTGAATGACAGAATACACAAAACTAGTACTGCACCAAGGACCGCCCCCCCGCAGAGGGGCCTTTTCCTGTCGTTTCCTTATTTCTTGGTGAAAGAAAGTCTGGTGATGTGTTGTGAGCCAGCGCAATGGACAGGTGATAGGAGTCCTGCTTAGTCGAGAAGGTTGACGCTGAGGCCACTGCTAGGCTGCCTTCTTCAGGCAAGGACTGAGTGGCTTCCTCCCGTGTGTCTGGGTGTCTAGCTGACCCCACCTGAGAGCAGAGCTGTAGGTCGGAGCTGGCTGAGAGTGGCTGCGAAGTAGAAGGCAGTAGCAGTCGTCGGTTAGAAAGCAGAAGCAGAGCTTAGGCTACAAAAGCAGCGGCAGCAGGAGAGCTGAGCAGAGGAGCAGATGGGCTCTTCCATCCCTAGAGCCCCAACTCACCACACCAAGGGGACTTGACCATTCCCCCAAGAGGGCTCTGCCGGTGCTGGTGCAGGACAGGTGATGAGAGAAGCTGACACCTGGCTCTTTCTTCTTTTACCCTGTGGGAATTTTACACGTGGGAATCTGAGGCTCAGAGCAGTGCAGAGACTTCTGGAGCAAGCAGTTTGTATCATGCAGACCCTGGGGTCCGGGTCACCTGCTTCCCACTACCTGCCTCTTTCCCTTCTCCAGAAGAACTTGAGTCTTTTCTCCTTTTCTTTATATGTGTCTGCCTGTGGGATTGCAAATGCAATCATTATATGAGCATGTTTTAAATGAAAGACTATTCTGTACATATGTGAACTATTTACCAGCTTTGTTTCTTTGATTTTTTTGGGGCCACTGATAATCGGACACACAGTAGATCCCATTATTGCCTTTCTGATGAGGGATGGGGGGAGTGTTTCCATATAATCATCCTGGGTCCAAAAATATGAAAATGGCAAATCACATAGATAGTGTTCTGTAAGTTCGCGAAGTTATGTTCAGACTGTTTAACCTGCAGGCTCCACTCATTCAAAGGCGTGCTTCCTGAGCAGCCCAGGCAGTCCCAGGAGTGACTGCTTACTCCCAACAACCCATGTGAGTAGGCATCAACTACAGTGTAGGGAAATGATCAAGGAAATTCATTCCGAGTATCCCAAACTGCTAGCTAGTAGGTAAGTTAGTAGGCAGACATTTCACCAACCATGCGTCTCACCCACATTTGCCACAGTTCTCATTAGAGAAGATCCCTAGTGTGCGTGAAAGACACAAAGTATGCAGCAGGTGGAAGCAAGAGGGAAGTAAAAACCTGGTAATCTACACCCCAGCTGTTAAACTACAGTTTTAAGAATATTTTTTAAGGGCCGGGGATTTAGCTCAGTGGTTCCACTGCTTGACTTGCAAACACAAGGTGCTGAGTTCTAATCCCTGGTACCAAAAAAAGAATATCTTTTAAAATGTATTTTTGTGATTTTGAAAAATGGAGCGCTCTGAAGGTGGGTGGTAGTGATGACGGCATAACAGTGTGGCAGACCTTAGTGTTCTCAACTGCACACTTAAAAAATGAGTACAATGGTAACGTTTATGTGTATTTTATGTTTTATTTTTATTTTTGGTACCGGGGATCGAACCGGGTCCTTGCACTTGCGATTCAGGCCATTGAACTGCTGAGCTAAATCCCCTTTATCACCATTTAAAAATGCATCAAATATATATATTATTTATATAAAAGTTCTCTACCGATTAAATGACAATGTGGCAGGTCACATGGTCCACCCATCCACCCATCTATGTGTCCTCCATCATCCATCTTGATTCATTTATTCATTCACTCAACAAACATCTCTGAATTCTGTATCACATGCTATAGATAGTATCATACGTACTAAAAGTAGGAGTACAACTTTACAGAGTACTCTCTGTCCTTGTGTTGCTCACAGGTTAGGTTAAATGAGAGCCATATCAACAATGAATACCACCCAGCGTGGTGGGCCACACATGAACTATGTGAATTAATGTGTGGCTAGCTGTGCAGAGTATGAAATGTCTCAGCATTTAGCAAGTAGAAAAGAAACACAGAGGGATCACCTGCTGAAGGGTAGCATGGACTCAACATCGGGAACTAGCAGCATGGTATGCATCACACATGCAATACACTCATTGCTAATGTGCCACAGTACTGGGGTGGCTTGTGCATAAAGGAGCATATACTGTGTTAAGCAACACAGATTCCTCAGATCAGTGGCAGTCAGACCGCATTCTCCAGGGGCCTAAGGATTCTTTGATGCCCCATGCCAACACTTGGGGGCTGCTCTCAGAAAGACTTGGTAGTGTATGAGAAAGGGGGGAACCAATAGGCTAGAGAGCACGAATGGCCTCGATTTCATATGTATATATTCCATTTCTTATATAAAGTGTGATTTAAAGGCAGCACCCTGACTTTTTAAAAAGGCATACAATTAAAAAATATGAGCTGCTGTGAGTAATGAGGGCTCATCCAGAATTATTAAGAGTTGGTGACAGGTGTGTGTCTTAAACATCAGTATTCTGCATTCAAAGTGATAAACATGTCTTATCTGTTTCAGAAACTCACCAAGTGGTACTTTGCACATGATAAGAATTCGATGAAATAGTCAATTAGAATTATTTTAAGAATGGGCCTTAGGGATATTTGAAGCAAACTGTTGTCATATGAGTCAAGTTCGATAGCAGATTGGCCGGTAACCCTAAAGGAGTCTGTAGGAATGTAAAGTACATAACTCTCCTTTTAGTTTCTTCTTTTTTCTTACTTAAAATTGGACTTCACTGATTACTTTTTCTGAATTTCCTGTTTTTGAAACCTTAGGACTTATAATTTGATGTCTTGGACCTGGTTGACAACTCTGATTCTATATGTAGGTTGAAAGTTGGCGAAAAATAACAGTTAATTGTACTTTTTAATGTTCAAAATGATATTTTGGGCAAGTTTTGTTTCTGTATGGACTAAAGCCAGAATCCTACTGTTTTTCAATTTGTTTAAATGCAACAGCTTAGACAACATATGTACATGTTCAGTTGAAGATAAAGGATATCATTATTTTTAGCCTATTATAAAGAAAACCACATTTTCTCTTAAATGTCTTGATAAAAAGTAATTTGAACACAATTTCTGCACAAATCATTTTCAAGATTGGCTGTCAAGTATATTTTTTAAGTAGCACTTTGTTAAGAACCAATGAGACTTTGCAAATTTAGATGTATTCTGAGCCTGAAATGTGTTTGAAAATGTCAGTTTTTAAACAGCACTTTGAGAAGTAGTTAACGTAAAAGTGCAGCAATTCAGAGCACACTGAGAATGCTTTTGAAGAGTAAAGTCTTGATACACTAGAAAAAAAGTTGACAGATTCACTACAATTAGGAGATAGCAGGTACAACTCCCACTTGTGAAAACTTTTCTCCTCTAACCAACTTCTGATACTGAGCTAAGAAAACCTTCCAGCACATCCTTACTCCCTGTCAGCTCCCAAATCTACTGCACAGAAATTCTTCCAGTTTCCTTACAGTACTTGTAACACAGGCAGAGATAACATCACAACCCTTCTCTCCTTGTTTCAAGGAAAAAGAACCAAACCTATGAAAAATGGAACCGAGATGTGTTTTTCCCTTAAGCCATGTGTGTGTGTACTTACATGCACACACATGTGCAAATCTACATGTTTGGGTTCAGCAACTTGCAAGAGGAAAGTGTGTCTTGAAACTCACATGTCAGCGCCTACTGCCATTGTGAATGCATTTTGTCAATTCCAAACTTATTCTGCCATGATATATGCTTGTTAATGTGCCCTGGGTTTTGGCAGACACACCATATTTTAGAGGGAACTTGTGTCTTCTCCACTATAGGAACCTGACTATTTTAAGTATTGGGGATTTTTCTTTTATAGCCTTTGGTTTTGCCATTTTCTGATTCAGCTTTGCAATCATATTTAGACATCAGAATGATTCACAAATGATAGTTTCCTCAGGCTTTGCTATGTTCATGCCACATTAAAAGTATTTCGTGACCTGTTGCCAGTTTTACCAAGGCTAGAAAGAGTTACTCTGCCATAGGTTAAGTGCATTGCATATATTTTGTGGTGTAGGGCATTTTCACTTTGCAGTGAATTTATCGGGACACAACCCCATTTTAAACTGAGGCACATCTGTATATCCCCTAGCCCTGTTCACCAAGAAAGGTGCCAGATGAAAGATGTAGAGATGTTCTCTTTGTGGGTCTTACCCCAAGTTGTGTGACCACACTGATGAGAGTGGCTTTTTTTTTTTTTTTTTTTT
>NW_022900922.1:25175024-25233926 GCF_012274545.1 Fukomys damarensis
TTTTTTTTTTTTTTTTTTTTTGAGACAGGGTCTCACTATGTAGTTGAGACTGACGTGGAACTCTGGAACTCACTATGCAGCCTGGGCTGGTCTCGAACTCACAGCAATCCTCCTGCCTCAGCCTCCCAGTGATGGGATAAAGGCGTGCACCACCATGCCTGGCAAGAGTGGCCCTTTTGATACTATAAAGCAAGACAGAGTAAATAGTACATGCTCTCGTAGAAGAATTCTTTTTCAATCTATTCTGGGCCACTTTCAAGTTTGTGATATGGGGCTTCTTGCACGGGGGTGTTGAGCAAGTTAGATGAGAAATTCAAATTTTGTTAGTTTTAATCTGAATTTATAAGATTTCTAAAACCAAAGAATGTGCATCTCTAGCCTCCTGCAAGTGGTCCTAGGGTAGCGAGAATCAGGCTGCCTTTGAGAGAGGGAGAGATAAGTAGCGACTTTCAACAACTGAGTTGAGGGCAGTGATTTGTTGCCTTGTCCCCGTGAGACATCCCTGAGGAGCTTCCCAAAAATGTTATTACCTGGGCTTCACCCCAGACCATCAAGGATCTCTGTGGGTGGGAGAGCACTTTCTAAAGCTCCCCGAGGGACCACAATGTGTAGCCAAATTTGAGAACTGATGCTGAAGGGGGATTTGAAAGTCTCCTGCTCTTGTCCTGGCTGAATGGATGAAGCCCAGAATTCTATAGCCTATACTTTGTTTTTGCTTAAACAGAGACTTAGGTATTGTGCAAAAAGTGTGTAATTTCTGTTGTCAAACAACTATAGGATGAATGAGTTTAGTAAGTTCTCTCTGAATGATCAATGCATATTAATGTGTGAGCGCTGGGCTGGAGAAAAGAGCATAGGCTTCTAGGTAACTGAGGACAGGGCAGTTCACCAGTGGACAGAGAAGCAAAAGAGAATTTAAAGAATGGAAAACCCAGCAAATTCAAGCTACTGTACTTGCTGTTTCTGGAAATTAATATTTGCCCCTAACTGCAGGTTGGCTGCTCTGAAAGCTCAGGAGACTTGGTATAGCTCCAAATTGTACAATGAGAAAGAAACTAAATGTTCATTGTGTGCTGAACACAGTCACAGTGCAACCAAAGCCAGTAGACTGAATGACTGAAGTTAACTTGCAAAATTTTATAAATAATATATGTACAGGTCATATTTGTAAAGTTTTTTGAAGACAAAGTGCTTACGTTGCTCAGTACTCAGAAATCTCTTCTCAACCAATGATGTGGGGCAGCTGGAAAGGATACATGGTATATATGCAAAAGGAAAGTTAGAGCCTTCCTGACAGTATATACAGAGTATTAAAATGCAAGGCCGGGGATTTAGCTCAGTGGTGCCCCACCCGTGAGTTCGATCCTCAGTACAGCGGGGTGCGGGTATGTAGCTCAGTGGTACTGCACCTGCCTGCCAAGTGCAAAGTCCTCAGTTCAGTCCCCAGTACCACAAAAAAAAAAAAAAAAATTAAAATGCATCAGGAACCTAAACATAAGAGCCAAAACTATTTTTGTAAACTCTGAGAAGAACAAATGGGAGTAAATTTTCATGACCTTGATTTTGGCAATGAATTCTTAGATATGACACCCAAAACACAAGTAATAAAAGAGAAAATAGATCAGTTGGGCTTCGTCGAAATAAAAAAAAACAACTTATGAATCAAAGGATATTATCAAAGTCAAAAGACAGCCCACCGAATAAGAGAAATCATGTTTCTGACAAGGGTCTAGTTTCTGCTTTGGATGAAGAACTCCTACAAAAACAGAAAGATAAACAATCCAATTTAAAAATGAGCAAAAGCCTCAAGTAGACATTTCTCCCAATAAGATATAAAGACTGCCAAGAAGTACATGAAAGGATGCTCAATTATTGTTTAGGGAGATTAATATCAAAATCATTATGAGATACTACTTTATATTATTTAGCATGACCATAATGAGTGGAAAGAAAAAAGTAAGAAAGGAAGGAGAGAGGGACAGAAGAAGAAAAGAAAACAATATTGGCATGGATGGAGAGAAATTAGAATCGTCATACATTGATGATACGATGAGTGTAATATCATGTAGCCACTATGCAAGACAGTTTGGCAGTTCCTCAAATAGTTTAATACAGAATTACCACATGATCCAACAATTCCATTCCTAGGTGTGTACACAAAAGAGTTGGAAATAGCTTCCAAACAAAAATTGCATATGAATGTTCATAGCAGCACTATCCATAATAGCCAAAAAGAGCGGAACCAACCCCAAAGTCCGTACAGTGGTGTATTACTCAGTCAAAACCAGCACGTAGCCAGGAATTTAGCTCAGTGGTTCTGCTGCCTGCCTCGCAAGCACAAGGTCCTGAGTTCGATCTCCGTTACCAAAAACAAACAAAAAAACAACAAAACCCAACATGAAGTACTGTTGCACGCCATGTTATGGATGGGCCTTGAAAACATAATGCCTGGAGAAAATAGCCCATCACGAAAGGCCATGAATATGTAACATCCAGAACAGGCAGATCTATGGTAACAGAAGGCAGGTTAGTCATCACTAGTCTGACGGGGGACAGAGGGACAGTTAATGGGTGTGAGGCTTCTATGGGGTGTGATGAAAATCTTTGGGAATTAGATAGTAGCGCTGATGCACAACATTGCAAGCAGACTAAAAGCTGCTGAATTTTACGCTTGAAAGATGGTTAAGATGGTAATTTTAGGTTATATGAATTTCCCCTCCATTACAAAGTAACACTGACTTCATTTTTTCTTGAATGCTGCATATGTGGCCTTAGAAGCCAGTTGTTTAGCCATTGCTGAGGCAGAGGGTCTTGTTCTGTCAGCCTTTGTAGTTCCATTTCTCTTCCAGCGTCTGGCTCTGTGCGGACTCCTTCCCACTGGTCTTCACTTCCTTACCAAAGGCCTCCGTTCACCGCTCCACTCCCCTACCACGCCTGACCTAGAAAACAGCCCTCATAAAAACAGAAGCGCGGGAGCCTCGTGCTGACCCTAGGGGTCCGGTAACTGAAATGAAAAGTCTGCTTTCCCGGGTGGCCCTTGCACCTGGCTGGACGCTCTCATCCATACCAAATCACCAAACAAGGTCGAGCCTCGGAAACAGAAGGGGGAAGCTGCACACCTTTTCCTGGCAGGCACAGGCAACTTCTGCAAACAGTATAGCGAAAACATCACTGGTACAGAAATGTAAATGGGCGCAAGAAGGTGGAGTGTGCTTCTTAGCGGACTTCCAGGGCCTTTTAGCTGTGGGAAAGGATGGTCAGCTCTGATCGCCTTCAGGTTGGATCTTTGAGCCCACAGAGAGGCCTAAAAGCAGAAGAAAGCTCTGTTAATCATCCTAATTTTCATTTTCAATTTTTTTTTTCCTCTCTTTTTCTGCTGGGGTCAGCAGGAATGGGAAGTTTTTTTTCATTTTAGATCAGTCTTATTATGATTATGATTATACTGAAAGACCTGCATGAGGGGAATGCTGCAATCTGAATTAAAAATAGCATTTTCTGTCCTCCCACACACAACACTTGAGTGCTCTGAATGCCTTTTATAAATGCACACTTTCTGCCTGGCTGGATAAAAGAAGCTGTCACTTAATTTCCATAACGAAGTCATTCCCGGGAGAATTCCATTGTTTTAGCAATAGAATTTTTGTAAAAGGCCTCTTATTTTGCCTGAAAAAGGTAACAAAAATGAACTTTTGAGAGCTTATTCGACATAACAATTAAAGAGCAAGAGATTTTCTCCTTTTTGAAATGTTAGCAGTTTTAAGTGTGAGAATCCCCAGGGCTGTGATATTAGGCGAAACCCCTCAGTGTGGAAGATGAAGGAGGAGAGGAAAAGCCCCTATTATTCTTTTTTCTTAATACAAACAAGTACTGTATGTTGGTGCTTGAGAAGGTTTGTCCTAGAGCCGAGGGGCGAACGTGTTGCTGTTAGGCATTTAAAATACTCATTTTTAAAGAGTTGTAGAAAACCTGTAGAGTGCTCATTGCATAAAGAGATCTCGTGAGGTTTTTTAATGAAACACGATCATCAGGTGTTTTAAATGAGTTTCTGGCCTCTGAAGAGGAAGTGCAGCTGTGTCTTGCCTGGGTCTTTTATTTAGAAAATACCAGTTGATACTCTTGCAGTGTGAAACATTGTAGCAAGTGGAATTGGTGGGGGGAGATTTCCTCTGCAGAATGACCTGTACTGGGCTCCAGTTAGCAAGTGGGCACCCGGCTCATACTCAGTCCCCTCCTCTGTGCTCCCTTAGTCCTCGCCACTATGAATCTTTGCTCCAAATATGGTATCAAGTTGTCAGCTCTACATTCATTGAAAAGCATAGTTGCATTTCTTAGTACTTACCTGGCACCAAGTAACCCACATCAAAGTCTTCCTGCCTTTGGTGTTTCAACAGGTAATCCCAAGATTTAATGCCAAGTTGTGTTTCTGTTACTTGGTGTGCATAGTTGAAACCATTGAAGTCTTGGTTTTAAGCAAGAATCATTTTCTTTAAGCCTCCTCCAAAAGGAGAGACGTTTTGAATGGCTCCTTTGTCTTGCACTGTCTGTTCGGATTACATCAGAAAGTTGTAATATTTAAGCGAGGGAGCTGCTACCTGGGATGGGACAGAGAAGTGTTAACATGGGATCATGTTTGTTGGCTTTTCATTT
The DNA here is from genome assembly GCF_012274545.1 of Fukomys damarensis. Lineage (NCBI taxonomy): Eukaryota > Metazoa > Chordata > Mammalia > Rodentia > Bathyergidae > Fukomys > Fukomys damarensis. The sequence goes on from NW_022900922.1 coordinate 25,179,672, forward strand.
AATAAAACAAGTAGACAAGAAGGCAAATGAACGGTTATGTTTTCTGTTGGTCCCAACATTGTGCACAATTTGAATAGTTAGAACAGTCACTGATTTTGAGTTTTGGAAGATAATTCTGTTGTCTTTAAATCTTAGTCACGTGACAATACTCGTAACTTTGAAAACATGATTGAGATTCTGGTTGTAGCCATACTTTTGCACAATAGTATCTTAGGAAGGGAAGTTGTGTCTTTGAGAGGATGCTTCCAGTGCTGTGGTTTTAGTGCTTTGGGTGAATATTTGGGAGCAAAGGGCTTATGTAGAATCTGTCTTTGTATTTTGCCTTGATTCCCTGCTTTGCAAAGTCAGGCCAAATCAAACTATTGAGGGTACTCTCTAACTGCTAAGATCAGAACAAAAATATAATGAGAAAAAAATATTTAAATGTTTTTTTAGGAGTTGTACTAATTATCTAAATAACGACAACAACAAAAAAAAGAGTAGAAACACATAGCCTCACCTGGACTGAAACTGCTTCTGACTTGAAATGCTTTACAAATTATCAAGTCATGAGGCATAAGTCTCAGGCCTTCCTCATTTTTTCCAAGCACTTCTGCAGCAGCCAAACTAAACACGGTCTTTTTTGAGCAGGCAGGAATAAAACTCGCCTCCAGGGAGAACGTGCATGATGACTCACAGCAGCCAGAAAGGGGATGTGTAACCCAGGGGGAGGGCTACGGCCCTGTGGTCCTGCTTCCTGTTCAAGATCTCACTATGCCCTGGGCCACTGTGCCTTCTCTTGGGATTCAGCAGTCCCTAAGGGCCCCCGAGTAAAGCAGATAAGGTCAGAAGGATATTGTCTGTAATCAGGAAGAGATTGTCTGTAAGAAGCATAGGCCACCTTAAAATAATTTCCTGGAGACATTCTTCAGTCCTTTGGTTCAGATGAGGTATGCTGCACCTGTCTATTCAACATATATTTTATTTTCATTTTATCCTGATAGGCAGAAATGCTTTCTCTGGATGCATAATATATTTCACAGCAAACTTTGCGCTGTGCCAATGAGGAGATGTAACGTGCATGTACATGCGCATACCTAGAGGGCTGTGTCTTTGCAGATGAAACCTTACCTTCATGTGATAAGCCATGCTAATAACAGAAAACAGTGGGATGGGTCAACATGAAATAATTTTTTAAATGTTTGATCGGTATTTTTTCTGGCATATTTATCTCCCTGATTTAAGTGTTCTTTGGGCAGATATTAATTTTAGTTTTTACTCCCTAAACCCAAATGAGTCCCAAATACACCCTAAATATCCAAGGACTGAAGGTTTGGAGAAATTTTGCAATGGATCATGCACAATCCATCAACTGTTGCTTAGTTGGATTGGGAGGTAGGATCTAAGAATAAATTGATTGTTCATGATACCTTAAGTGTTGGCCTTCATTCCACCTTGGCCTCCCTCCAGTTCTTCAAGAAAGCCCTGAACTTCTAATGCCTTTCCTGGGGGGAAGAAAGCTTCGGGTCCTGGTGACTGTCATGCAATATAGATGCTTCTCAGTGAGCCACCAGCTCTTCAGCCTGCTGACTGAGTTTGCTAACCAGAAGACACATTTCCCAACTCTGCCATTTCCAAAGTACCTTAGGATCCGAGTTGGAAAGCAAAGCTCCTGTAGGACATTGCATTGATTGACTGAGCCATTTCCCTCTGTATTAATTAGTTACTCTTCTCTCCTTGCTGAGACAAAATACCTGACAAAGTTAAAGGGGAAAGGTTTGTTTAGCTGTGGTTTGTGGAGATTTCAGTCCATAATTGGCTGGCTCCAAGGCAGAGTGGCACATGGCAGAGGGGTATCACCAACAAAAAACGGTTCATGGTGGGCAGAAGGTAGCAAAGCAAGAGGGACAAGATAAGCCTCTTACTGTCCTTTATATTGTATCCAGGCTACTGGGATTAGGGCAATGCTAAACCAATTAGTGGATTGATACAGTAATCATCCGTCCTTACTCCTAGCATTGCACCATGAATCAGTCCCATACTGTAGATTCTGCCATCTCTGGAAAAGCTACACCTATGACTGCACGAGGCTTTGGGCGGGAGATCCAGACAGGAGCCACAACATGTTGTGTCATGATTCTTCTTCATGTCGCCCAAAGGCATGTTCTCATGTTTGATAACCACAGAGGAAGGAGGCTTGAGCACATTTCACAGTGAAAGTAAAGTATCACCACCTTTTGAACCATCTACATGAATTTATCAAGGAATTACCATCTCCAAAAGAAGTCATGCACAGACTTTATCTATCTTCAAGGAGTTTATTGCAGTCTGTGTGGAGAGATGACACGTATTTTAGCATAATGAATAAAATGATGGGTACCTTATGGAAAAGGAATAAAAGCCATGGAAACTCACATGCCCCCCCCCGAAAAAAATTAAAAGCCCTGCAATAAAGTTGTAGTGGGATTTGAGCTGGCCTTAGGAGGGATGGCCTGATTGGTGACACAGAAGAAGAAATGCGGATTCTGACAGGAAGTAAAAAATTCAGTATGGTGAGTCCAGTGTGAAAGAAGACAGAAGAAGAAAATGAAGTTGGTTGGATGGGCACATTTGGGCTGGATTGCAAAGGTCTTCAACATCAGATAAAGAATTTGGAAGATTTCCAGTAAGTTGTAGGAACCAAGGTGGTTGGGCCTGGAGAAGTTGTATTATCTAACCACAGCTTTAGGAAGTTTAATGCGACAGAGATGACTCACATGGTTTGGAGAGAGAAGACAAAGCCAGAAGACCAATTTGAGGGCTGTGGTGAGAGGAATGGCAGTCTCACTAGCTTGGTGGCAGTGGGAATAGAGCAGGTGCAGGATTAATAAGATTTGACAACTAATGAATGGCAAGAGAAAATTTCAGAAGACAATAATACCAATAGCATGAATTGGAAATTCAAGAGGAACTGATTTAGGGGCAAAAGATGGGACCTTTTGAAACACATAATTTATTTATACTATTTGTATTCAGGAGCTTGTGGGGGCGATGCTAGGGCCTACGGTGAGATTTAGGAACTATGTGTCATCAAAAGAACTTATCAAAAGACGAGAACTGAACCTATAGTCAGGGGGAATACATACTTTACAATGAGAAGAAATTCCTGGAAACAAAACAAGGAAGAGGAGGGGGCAAAAGGATAAAAGGGACACCAGGACAGTTCCATCTTGAGGAAATCAAAAGTTTTTATCTATTTTGGCTGTAGTAGGCAAATAAAATTCACAATGATTCAAGCCAAAAAAAAAAAATTTTGTTGTAACGCATGTATATTAATTTTCTGTTGCTGCATAACAATTTATCACAAATATAGTGACTGAAAACAACACCCACTTATTAGCTCACACTTTCGGCTTAGTGGGGTTCTCTGTTATGGGTTTGTGAGGCTGACTGCAGTATTCACTAGGCTGGTTTTTATCTGGAGCTCCAGGCCCTTTGCAAGTCCACAGGGTTATTTGTAGTGTACTTAGTTCATTTTGGTTGTTGCACCAAGACTCCTGTTTTGTGACTGGCTCCAAGCTCAGGAACATCCTCAGCTTCTGGAACCTACCTCATTTCCGTGCCATGTGGCTTGTCCCCGCTCCCGATAGATCTTATCATGGTTTCAATCCCTTCCCTGGTAGCGTCCAGCCCTTTTAAGGGCTCATCAGATTAGTTCAGGCCCACCAAGTAAAGTCTCTCCATTTTCAGAACACCTGATTTGGGACCTTAATTATAGCTTCAAAAATCCCTTCACAGAAATAGTACCTGGATTTTTTAGCCATTGAATAATTGAAACAGTGTGTGCGTGTGTGCACATCAAGGGATGGGACACTCTTGGGGACCACCTTAGAATTTTGTCTGTCCCATGTGACACAACAACTAAAAGTTCCAGAGATGAATAACACTCTGTCCATGGCTGGTCCTATGGGACCTCATGATCAGGACTCTGTCTCGTGGCACTGCTTTCTACCGTACAACTTTATTCTCAAAGCGGCTGTCTTTCCACGATATCTTTCCAGCTCTAGTTAACATCATGCATTGCTGTTCATTAGTGGAGGATATCTCTTTCCTCTTGGTTCCAGCCTCTGGGAGAAGCCTTTGATTGGCTTGCCTCTGGTATGTGCCTTACCAGAAAACCAGTCTCTCTGGCTAGGGGGATAACTGTTTTGTTTGGGCAGACCTGAGTTGTATTCTCCGCATTGGAGCCAAAGTAGGAGATCACTCCGGCCCAAATAACAAAGAAAATGGAGGTCATTTCAGAAAGATGCTTCTCAGGCAAAAAATGTAGTCTGCTAAATAGCCAAGAAAGAAAATTGAAAGAATTACTGATTAAACAATATATTGAGTATAAGAGGAGTCAGTTAGTTGGAGGGCTTCAGTAAAGGTCAGTTGCATTTAGACGGCAGGAAACTTTCCTGACCTTTACTAAAAAGTAATGATAGAAATAAAGTGCCAAGGTTTTATATTGTTTGTGTTCCAGCACCAGCTTTGAGTAACTACACGATCACCTGCTTATTGGTAAATGGGAGAAAGGTGACAGTCATTTGGGAACCTTCTGGGTTATGGAGAAGGTGCTCCAGGGGTGGTGGTGTCTGGGGATCTTTTAGGCCAAGGAGAACTTCTAAGTAGCAAGGAAAACAAGGAGAGGGGCAGAAGTGACCCCAGTAGGACCTGGAACCAATAGGAGGAGCTCAAGCAGAGTGATCAAAGAAAGTTTCTCCCACATTGTACATCTGTACACTGAGTGGTGGTTTTTGTTTGCTTGGTCATTTGTTTCTTCTTCAGAATAGACAGAAAACATTCCTTCTGGTGTGGTGATGTAGTGTGCTCAAGGGTCTTCCACATTTTGGCTGTATAGTTGACAGAAAGACCCTTAGAGCAGAAGCACTCCAAGCATGGTCTCCAAATTAGTATCATCTGAGAATCATTATGGGAACACAAGTTCTCGGGCCCATGTCAGACTTTCCAAATCAGAAATCTGGTTTAATGTGATTTTCCAGGTGTTTCTGATGCTGGTTCAAGTTTAAGAACCCACCCCATCTCTCCTTCATAGAGCAGGAAGGTTTCTGTGATGGTGGTTGTGGAAAAGCTGTGTGAATCCAAGATCTAGACTTGTGATGGGGCGGTCAAGAGGGTGTGTAATTCTTGAGAAGAGACAGCAACTGTTCAGAAGCCACTAATGCCTGAAGATGGAGTGGTCTGGAAGATTGAAAAAGAGGAGGTGAAGTTAAAACTTGTTTTCCATCTTGGGAAGGGCTTTTATTTGGCCGAGAGGCGTCATGAGAGTTCCGAATCCTGGGGAATCAGAAAGGTGAGATGGGCTTCAACTCTAGTCGTTCAGGAGAGTCCTCTGCCATAAGGAATAGTCCTAGAACAGTTTTAGATGTGGCTCATTTAATTTAAATTCAGGCTTTTCCTCTAGACACTGCTAGGTGCTTACAAAAGGAGGGCATAGCAAGGTTTCTTTCATCGAGGAGCTTATAAACTTTTTGAGCTTTCCAAACTAAAGTTCAGTGAAGTATAAAAAGCCAGCATAATGGAGTGCTGAACTGAAAGAGACCAAGGTCAAAAGTGCAGAGGCTGTAAAGTACCATGGCAGTCCAAGGAAGGAAAGGTTGGTATTTGTGTCATTTCTCCTCTGGACAGAGGAGAATAACTGGCAGCCTGGCATAATTTCGCAGTATTGGACAACTCTCCTCTGAGTTTGCTAAGCTTTGTCGAAATTACTAGGTCAAAGTCACGGTTTGTATTCCGAGACTTGGCACTGGGGGTGTTATTAATATTTTTGTTTGCATGGGAGACTTGGAGGAGAAATGATGTTTTATCCCAGGCATCGTAAATGGAAAGAGACTCAAAGAGGAGCTTGGCACAGCCATTGCAGACAGACTTTCAGACTTGCTCCATTCATGAAGAGAACATGAATGAGCCTGCCTGAGGATGCCTTGGTTTTGTAGGATGAAGAATGCAAATTACTGATTTTTCCTTAGTGGAAGAATTAAATTGAGCCAGAATCTGGGATGAGAGGGAACAAGAAAATGCTTCATATGAACACAGCTTTTCCATTACCTTTTATTTTTTTGCATCATGCTGCTCGTCCACATAAAGTAAATAGATCACCAAATCAAGAACCAAGGGAGGAAAGGTTGGTAGACACTCTTAAAGTTGGGCATAGTTACGACAGGACAGATAACAAATATCCTGGTAGCCCAGAGGAAACCAGAAATTTGGAACCTAAACCAAGGTACTATTTTGTTTCAGAAATTTACATGTAATATGATCTGTTTTGAGTGGGTTTTAAGTCCAGCTGTGGCAGGCAGGTGTCAAGAGAGCTTCCTTTTTCCTGCAATGATGGGTGTCTGGGGGGTGCCTTAAGAAGAAAGGTCTTCTCTCCTGTTGTTTCGAGGACAGCACAGGCATTGGATGGCGATCCCCTGGGAAAAGGTACTAGTGCTTGTTTCTAGATAGCTGAGTGGCCAGGTATGTCAAAGTTTCAAAGACAGTTCTCTTGCTTCTTAATCCAGGAGACCTGTTGAAATGACCGCCCCCCCCCAAAAAAAAATGGAGTAACAAATTAATTGTAGTTCTGAGCAACTGATGTACTGGCTGTTTCCTTGGAAACCTGATACCCTCTAACTTCCGCACTGGATTGTTCCTTTTGTAAGAGTCTTTCTAGAGCCCCACCTTCCAAACTGAGGTGGCCCTGTTAGGATTATAAATCCCAATGCTTATTTTTCCTTTGTTCTGCCTGTATGGTTTTCACATTTTATACATAGACTGAAAATTACATGCGATGGGGTTTGTTTTTTTAAAGTGCTGCAGATGGAAGCCAGAAAGCATTGAGCTGTGTGTCCTAGCCCAGCGATGGCGAACCTATGGCACGAGGGCCGCAGCTGGGTGTTTATTATCATTGCAAGCTCTAAAAGGTTTGCCACCATTGTCCTCACCCGTTTAGTTTTGAGACAGGGTCTCCCTAAATTGCCCAGACTGGGTTTGAACTTGTTCCTCCTGCCTCAGCTTTGAGTTAGTTGGGATTACAGACATGTGCCACTGTGCTGGGCTATGATTCTTTAATGTCTGTCCCTCTGGACTCAAAGAGCATCTTGAGAGCAGAATCCTTTACTTTTATTCACCATTGTCCCTCAGTTTGACAGAAATTGGTGGATATAGTATTGCTAGGTAAAAAATCTTTCCAGTGAATGAGTTAGAAATTGCCTGGTAAACTGGATTCACTATATAAGTGGTGATTAAATATACCAGAAGCCAGGATCTACTTCTGTCTTAATGTTGTCTTTCAAAAAATTGTTTTATTTTAAGCTATACTTGTCAGTGTTTTATCAGTTCTAAATCTAAGATTTGGTGTTATTCACCAATTTATTCACAAATTTTGTTTGTTTTTTGCGCTTGAGGGCCGCATTTTTCTCGTGGAAATACTGCTTGGCACAATCACAATGCTGATACAACTCCCACCTGTGTTCCATGAAATGACTTTGAAAGGAAAAACCTAACTGGCACTTGCAGATGATTTAGACTGGAAGTGGACAGGATCCTAGCACAGCCTTGAATGCTATGTCTTCTGTCATTGCCCGAAGCCACTCTCATAACTTCTGTCCCTCAAGTGTGGTCTGCAAGGGCGCACGCGTCATGATCCCTGGATACTGTGACAGCTGTTGCTGGGTTTGCCTGGCGGGGGTTGAAGAATCAAACCCAGGTGTGGAAAATATTCACGATGAGACTGTGACTAGGTCTTTTCACTAAAAGCAACAAACAAACCATATCCAGTCCTTTTCCAACAGTGCCTCAGTGTGCCACCTCTGCGTGAATGTTGTCATTGGTGGGCGGAAATGGCAAACAGCCAAGTGGAAAATTTCACAGCCCTGCAAACATTTTGGTGCATGAAACGCTGCCAACCTACAATCTGAGAGAACCGTGTGGTGGGTGCCAAATACCCACGCTCCTGCCGGGCCCTGGTGCCTACCTTACACACTCCCACCCCCTTAGCTTCCTGCTCCCTACCTTCCCTTCCCTTCTCCCAGAAATTTCAGATGTCTGGTTCGTTTCTGCTCCCCCCCCTCCTGCCCAGGCACAGAGGGCCGCACAGACCTCTAGGTGCCCCAGGAGAGCTGATTACTGGTGCCTTGCCAAAGCTGGCTTTTATATTCTGGCTCTAAGCTCAGTAACAGACTTATAGCCGCTAATAATACTTTGCATTCACATAGCTCCTGCCTTCTGGGGAACTGTCAGTGCTTTGTAAAAGTGATCTTATTGATCAACTGGGTGAGGCATAAAAATGACAAAAGGTGCTGGTCCTCATTGCCTTTTGCAGAAAGTAAAATTAAATGGAGCTGGCTTTTTCTTTGTTTTTGTGGAGCTGGGGATAGAACCCAGGCCTTAGGCATGGTAGTTAAGTGCTCTACACTGAGCTTCACCTCCAAGTCTCAGTTCCTTGAGGCTGCTGTGCAAATTTTCAGCCTGAATCTGTGTCTTACATCTCCCAGAACTGTCTTCAATTTTATGAAGGAGGGAAGAAAAAAAATCTGACCATTCTGTGTCCCCTGGGACAAGAGCAAAAACTACTGAGTTTCGTTTTCAGGAAAGGATCCTGAGTTGAGAAATGGTCTTTGGTGAATTATCAGTCTAAGTGAACATTGACTTCATTAGAGATAAGCATTTACTTATTTCTTTTCCTTTTTTTTTTTTTTTCTGTTCCTATACAAGGTATTTCTCACTTGTCGGTGCAAAGAAGGTAGAACACATCTGAGCCCAGGCGTCCTACAGCTTCTGTGAAAAGTCTCCATGGTGAAGACCAGGCTGAGGCTTGCTGGGAACAGTGCACAGTGAATGCTGTAAGTTAGCAGCATCTGCAGAGGTTTGTCTGGTACAGATTTGTGAATCACTGGAGACAGCCAAGCCAGGGTGGTGAAGGGGCATTAGCAGGAGCTCTAGATGATCGACCAATTAATTTCTTTTCTTAGAAGCGGTTCTGTTTGTATTTGCCGTGAACTTGCCTTTCTCAGCTTCTGCAGAGTGCTGCTCGTTATCTATTTCTGGAACAAAAGATTGAGATACACTCTTTCTATTGGCTCCGGCAATGGGACATTGCCATAATAGCAAATATAGGGTAGGCTCTTTAGATGGGGCTGTTGCCGTTCTTTTAGGCTGATGGATAGGCAGGGTTAGCGCTACTGTTTCTACTCAACTGCTGTTCTGACGTGAAGTTTTAAGCTGGAATGACATAGCTGTGTTTTTCATTTTTGTCCTGACGTTCCAAATGCTGAGGTATGCAAATATACACAGTTCTTTTGGGTGCTTCCCTTATTCAAAATTCGCCAGTTAAGTAATTGGCTTGCATCGGGTTACTAAGCAGGGATTATGAGATGTGTAAAGTTAGGAGAACTATGGGCCAGCCAGTGGTTCAAAAGAAGTTTTCGTGTTATGTCATTGACAACACGGCCAAGCCTGAGTCTCAGGGAGATTGGTTGCTGTTAAACTTGTGGATTTGCCCAGCTCTGCCACTTTTGGGAGATTTTTGCCTGATTGCTAGATCGTATTGCAAATAAAAACTTTCTAGCGAATCTTGGCCAGGAAAAAAATGTAGCTACATGAAACCCAGTATGTCCAATAAGGACTTCTGAGAAAGAGGAAATAAATAATATTCTCTTCAAATTTTAGAAGATAAAGGCTCAGCTTTAACTAGGGGCTGTGTGTGTGTATGTGTGCACGCACACGTGCATATTTTATTCTATATGTGTACATAAGGTCTTGACTTAATTCGATCAGAATAATTTTCTAGTGGTTCGTCATTTACTTTTTCCAGTTGTCTAAAAGATTTAAAAGACGCATTATATCAGAAAATAAAAGTATGGACATTGAAAAGAGAAATTTCTGTTGAATTTTTATGTCATGGGTTGTAAAACATTTTGTATTAAAATACGCATGTGCATCTAGATTGCCTGCAGGTTGTGTAGTAATATTCAAATTAGCTTATTAAATTCAGAATTTCTCACAGCCTCAGTGCACAACGAGAGATGCTAGTATTTTAATGTATTTCTACTCTGAACATTTGACCATATTGGTTCTAGTGGAAAGTACACAGCTCCTGAAGTCAGTGACCCTGAATTTCATTGCTGGCCTTACCATACGGACAGGTATATTCACAACGTTGGCCAAATCACAGATGCCCCAAAACTGCTATTCTGTTTGTCTATGGAAAGCTACATCCACCTCTTTACTGAGCAGTCAACAGTTGGCTTGAGGGCCCCCTAAGGGGCAGAATATTGTGTGGGCACCTTAATTCCTACCCAAAATGATGTCTTCCTGTAACATTTTTTATTGTTATCAAGGGATAATTTGAGGGCTTATTGGATTTGGGTGTTGGGGTGTTCTGCTGGAAATTCTACTAGAATAGTGGTTCTTCCTGAGAAGCTAGTGTTTTACAGAAGAATATTTTAGGTGCAGGCAGTTACTATAATCAATACAACTTGTTTCAAATCTGGTGGTGGGGATTTTTTCCTTAATGGTTGCTCTGAAATGCCCATGTCCAACCTCAGAAGGTAAGGGAGGTTTTCCAAAGTTCTGACATGTAAACTCAAAGATGCCACATGCCAGACTTAAAGGAGTTATAAGCGGAGTGTGTTGAGAGAAAGGAAGAACGTGCTAAATTCCAGTGAACTCCTTAAGCACACTAACGACTTTGTTTTCAAAACTGCTTTGCTTGAGTTGGAAGCGAGCTTCCCAGTTTTCTGAGTACATTTTAGTATCAGTCACTTCTTGTGATCCTGGCACATTTTTACAACAGCGTTTACCCTGATTTTTGTGTCTTGGTGCTTCAAGGCTGGTGCCGTGAGTGGCAATGTACTAGGGAAGGCAGTGATTTTCACAGAATGTATGTTTGCACGTAGACTGGCGTGGGTGTGAGTGTGTGGGTGAGTGTGTGAGTAATGATCGTAGCAGCCATTGGGAAGCACGGTTTTGTCCTCAGCAGGCACCCCAAGCTCATTACTCATTCCATTTACTCTGCTTCTTATTAGCTGCCTCTTGGATCAGTCACCGTTTTTCTAACCAATGGCCTTTGCCCCTCATTGTGTCTCAGACTGAAAGGACTGGCAGGGAATGCCGAATGAAGAGTCGGGACATTCATTGGCTTTTCCACATAGTGCTGCAGTTAGCTGTATGACCCTGGGGACCCACTCTGTGGTGGGTAGAATGAGGCAATTGAGGTCAGTGATCTGTAGTGGCTCTTTTGGCATCTAATGCGCCATTAAGTACCAGTCTCCTGTGAGGCAGATTGGATCCTCATTGTTATGCTCTAAATCTAAAATGTTCCCCAGAAGTCGCATGTGTTCAGAGGCAAGGCCTGGTTGGAGGAGGTGAGTCACTGGGCGTGTGACCTGGAAGGGTGTATTCTTGTCCTTGGCTTCTCCCCTTTTTCCTATCTCTACTTCCTGGCTGCCATGCGTTGAGCAGTTGTCCTATACCATCCCCTACTACCTTGCCCTTTCTGGCTTGGAAGCAGCTAACTATGAACTCTGAAACCATAAATCAAAATAAGCCTCTCCCCCTTTTAAGTTGTGGGTGTCAGGTTTTCTTGTCCCAGCAATGGGAAAGTGACTGATACCCATCTTTCACCCTGGAAAATCAGTGATCGGCATGACCTCATTTACAACTTCTTTAATACATTAAGTACAGCCTTATGACAAAAAATTACACCTATCACCCCCGTGGAACTCTTTCCACAAGACCCTCCCAAATTCTGTATCTCAATTCAGAAGTATCCATTTGAGAGCCTCCTGAGAATATAGTTTTAGTCACATATATTATGGCCTACACGCATTAGTCATGTTGAAAAATGAAAGAAGAGCCATTTTTGTTCTTATTTTGCAGTGCTGAGAGAATGAATGCAGGACCTTGCCCATGGTAGGCGGGAACTCTCTTGCTGAGCTACATCACCAGCCTAGGAGACACTTTTAAACTTAACTTTTGTAAAACTACTGATATTATTTAGTACATGACCCAGGAGCCCATGATCTATATTTCTTGCCTAAGCTTCGCTGCTTCCCTCAGTGGGACTTGCCAGGTCACCTCACCGAAGAAGCCCATCTTGATCTGTGGAAGTGGGCATTCACTTCATGCCTCTTCATCCTCTAGCCTACTACTTTTTCCTTATAAGTACTTTGCAGTCAGATGCTTATTTGCGAATTACGCATCTCCAAAAGTGAACTTTGGCTTTGGTTACAGGACTCACCTCCTACAACCAGGCCCCTCTGAACACATGAGCCCTTGTGGGGAACATGTTAGATTTGAAGAAAAGCAGAGAGAGGATCATTGCACCATAAAAGCAGGGAATCCCAGCCCCTGAAATCCTGCTTGGCCCCTCTTGGGCTCTGGAAACACATTTGTTGAGTGACTGTCCGAGGGTAAAGTGTGTCCCCAGGCTTCTCCTCTGTGGGCCTCTGTCATGAAGAAAAGGAACCTGAAGTCCCTCGAGCTGTGAGAATTGTTTGAATCTGGCAGCAGCTGGATAGGATAAAGGATGTCTGAGTCCAGTCTGTTCTGCTTTCCTTAGAAGTAAATGCTAAATGTCTGTCCTGTGTAAGTAAATGTGAAGAAAACCATTTGTTTAAAGCAGTTTTATAGAGCTATCAAAAGAGTTTGGGGATTTTCTGATACTTTTTTAAACAAAATTCTGCATTGTGTATTTCCTCCTTTTCCATCTCAGTGGTTTGTGGTTTGTTTGTGAGTAGAATAGTGGTGGTCTGTGATGTGGTGCTTTTGTCTCTTATTATTTTGTTTCTTTCCCCCAAAAGGGGCTGTTTTTACCTAGAAACAGACCAGGAAGTAGCTGGGTAGCACACCATTCTGTGCACAACTGGAAATGAAATAGCGCACGGGTACAAATAAGCCACTCTGCCATGCAGAGGGAAGTTCATAAAAGCCTTACTAGGCTTTTACGTTGTGCCATGTTGCTTTTGAAGACAGTGGCAATAAACGTGTATGGAATTTTATGTCTTGAGTGCCACAGTTAGATTGTCCCCAGGAAGAAATGGATGAAAATAAACATTGCTCTGTCTGTTGAACCAGCATGTGCCTGCTGTCTTTATACATCTTGAAATGGGAACTGGATATCTGGTCTCCAGAGTCCGGGAATTACGCATCCACATTCTAATAAGAGAAACTGGGGAATTTCCCTGTGTCTGGCAATTTGTACCTTTTAGATTTGCTATTTGTGATGCCAAGATCTGAAGTAGATAAGGGGATTAGGAGAGAAGAGGAGATTTTACTGTTAGATAAAGGGAAACAGTCTCCAGGTACCAAAAGTCCTGTCTTGTACGGCCCTGCATGTTGTCTTTTTCCTTACAAAGGCAAAGAGGCTGCCACTGAGCACTTTCCATGAGAGGGCTCCAGGCACGCTGTAGTTGCAAGTCCACCAAGGTTTCCTGCCTTACCCATTTGTCTCCTTTTCTCAGGACTCCCTCAAGTCACTTCTTTTTTGGGGTGTGCGTGTGTGCCAGAGATGAACTCAGGGCAGGTGGCAGCACCACTGAGCTAAATCCCAGGCCCCTTGTTAATTATTATTGATAGCCCTTCTCCTTCCTGCCCATCACTCCTAGTATATCAGGTGGGGCCAGAACCTTTGGCAGGGCCTTTTATGACCTGCTACTTCTGAGAGCAGATATGTCAGTGCTGTTTTCTGAATCACTTGTCAAGTATAGCCCATCCAGGTACACCCTTTCCCCTTGCACTGTCTTCCTCAAGAGCCCAGTATCCCAGAGAACTGAGAGAAGATGCTCAAAACACTAGAGACTTGTGGAAGGAGTTCTTGGATCTTCTACCAAATCAGTGTTCTATGGGGGGAAATTCATTAACAAAGTGATTAAGCTACTTTTTAAGTGAATGGTACTGAAGTAAAAAGTTTGTCCTATTGAAGTTTAGAACTTACTATGTAAATAATATTTATTAAAATGTGTCCGTGTGTCAAGATGGGCTCTAGTCTGTGAGGGATAAAGTGCTGCGTCCTCCATACTGACTGTCTTGAAATTTTGCTCTTTAAGAGAGAGCATCATGGGAAATGTACTCTGTAGCCAGGTCAGGTGTGCCCAAGGGGATGATGGGTGAGATTGCTCAAAACCGGGTTCTCAGGAAGGCTCTGAGGACTGCTAAGCTCATGAATTAGGCCTGAACACAGAGGCACAAGTTCATCTTGATAGGTGTGTGACTGGAAAAAGGAGGGATGCATTGAGATGATGAGAATTAGTGTTTTATTTAACTTCCTCTGAGTCTGGGTACAAGACACCATGGAGCCAGAAATTTCTTCCATCAGAAATTACTGTGGTTTCCCCACTGACAAAGATACAGTGCAGGGTTTTGTAGGCCATGGGCCTCGTTTTTTTTTTGTTGTTGTTGTTTTGGTTTTTTTAGGATTATTTTCCAACTCTACGTGTAAAAGTTAAAGCAGGAGCAGAGGAGATGGTCAGGAAGATGATGCCTCAGTGGTGTAAGTACAGCATTTCTGACTGAGCTTTGGACAGAAACCACACCTAACACTAAAAATGTGTTTTTCATGTGCTGTATCTTTGAAGTAGTCCTTGTTCAAAAATTGGTACACAGGCAAGAAGGGGAGGAGCAGGGATGACTGGGCTGTGGAGCATCCCTAGAAAGAACTATTAAGCCACCCCAACTTCTTGCAGATAGAGATCAAATAATCCTCATACTTAAGGTTATCTCCCAAGTTGGTCTGTTTTGTCACCCACATTGTAAAATTACTAATGTATGCTTCTCACAAAGCCTATCACACAGTTGTATCTCAGTTAGTTATTTTCATCTTTCCTCTAAAAGATTGTGTTTCTCTTTTGCTTTCTTCACAGGAAAGATGAGACACAAATAGTAACGAAATGACATTGTGTAGTCACTGAGCCAAAACAAATTCTGTTGGTTCTTACCAGAAACTAAATTGCTTCTTTGGACTAGTATTATGGAGAAAATGAAAAAATAATTTGCTTTTAAAATGAACTAGATCTTTTACTCTTTTTTTAAAAAAACCATTTTTACACCAAAAAAAAAAGTCATTTCACCGTCCCCCAACGTCTGTTCTAGTGGTAGCTGTGTAATAGTAAATTACTGAAAGAATGAACTCCTCTGTCAGTCTTGAGGATTGTGTTAACCTTTGGCAGATGTCTAAATGAGTATATTACTTAAGAAAAGCAATTTTCATCAAGTATAAAAACATTTTTTAGGTAAGGGAACAAAATCAGCTGTTTGAAATCTGAGAAAGTTTTTCAAAATCGTTTTTCTATATGTTGTATTTCTAAAAGTTTGTCAGTAGACTCTCCCAAAATGGAAATCTGTTTTCAGAACCCTTTAATATTTTCATTAGTATATTTTGCAGTACATAATGTTTACATTCCTTGTGGAGGGCTGGTACATCTTAATCCTTTTTCATGTTCTTCCCCTTCCTTCTCCCTCCCTCCGTATCTTGGTCTCCCCTCTTGAGAAAAATCTGGCTTCCTGTGTTCTAACTTGAGAGTAAGTTCTTGCAGTCATTTTCTTGGGTCACTTCACCATCTTCTGCTTCTAAATTCATTTTAATATACAAGGTCTGGTGACCACCCCTCTCTTCTGGCCTTGTGTGCCTGCCACTAGGGTATAATGCTGGGTTGCTGGTGCAGTGTCCTACTGGCCCTTAGCTTAGCTACTGCTCTGGGGTGTTAAACATTCATGCTTTTTGCTGCAGTACTGGGATTCTAACCCAGGGCCTTTGTACTGAGCTGCATCCCTAGCCTGTTTGTAATGGGTTTTTTTGTTTTTGTTTTTGTTTGTTTGAGACTGGGTCAGGCTAAATCTCTAAATTGCCCAGGCTGGATTTAAATTTGTAATCCTGCTGCGTCAGTTTTTCATAGTGCTGGGATTACAGGCATGCACTACCACATCTAGTTTGATGTTAACCTATTTCAACAGAACAGCAGCCATTGTTGCTGATTCTGGGACACCTTAGTTTGTGCATCTAGAAATAGTGCTTTTGCTGAAATAGTTTACTAAAGGGATGTTCATTTCACTTTGCCCTTTTTCTTCTCCAGCCTTTGTAGCTTGCATGGAATTAAAAAATTATACTTTCTCCAGGGCTAAAATCCAAGGCTTTGATAGGCAGTCTTAATGCCTGGGGCTCCTACAAGTTGCTACCTGTTCTAAAGCATTGTAAAACTCGCCCTATAGAACAAAGATTGTTCTCTTCTTCTACCATGGCAAGCCCTAGTTTGCCAGTCATCTTTGCCAGTCATCTTTGCCAGTCATCTTTGCCAGTCATCTTTGCCTTTTCTTCTTTGTTTCCCAAGAAATGAGGGTATAAAAGTGGGATGCTATTGTACAGCTATTGCTTGTACAAACAGATCTTTCTCCTCTTTGGCATCCTCAGTTGCTCTCCCTCTTCATGGCTGTCACATCTCTGCTCATGAACAGCCTCCCTCCCCCACTTTCAGGTGATAGTCAAATCTGAGGTTACTTCTTAGTCCCTTGGTGACTGCTTATCTCCCATCTCCTATAATTCAGAATAGGATCATTCAGCGTCTGTGTTGAGCTCATTCCTTATCCCCTCTGTCTCCACCACATCAAGCACAAGGATGGTATGTCCAAGTGAGAGCCATCCCTGGGTTGTTACCCTGCCACTCCCTTCAGGGGGCCGTTGAGCTACCATTTGGTTGGTTCTCGTTGCTGTTACCTAGAGTTTGCAGTTCTAGCACCATTGTTCTAGCACCCCTGTGATCAAACCCAGCACCATCGGTGATCTATTTCTGTGCCTCAGCCATCCTAGCAGCCTGCTGGCTGGCACTTCCCTGAGGCAAGGGAGGGCGTGGTGGTGGAAGTGGGTGGCCTGGAGAGGATCAGAAGGGAGTTGGCAGTCACCATTCTCAGAGGATTTTCCATTTCCCTCATCTGGGCAGGCCTCCAGGAGAGGATGTCACTGAGTAAGGATCGTGGACCACATGGTCTTTCTGGTACAGATAGTAGTCCATGGAGAATGAATAATTAATTGATCATCCAGGCAGAATGTGAGTATGCTGGACCAGGGTGTTAGGCGATCTCAGTACAATGGATGGTAGCAGTTTTTCTTATGAATTGAATTAATGTGCTGGTCGTTTATCCCTGGCTTTCAGAGTTGGGGATGTAAGTAGATGCTGGAAAGGCATATGAGGGCAAGAAAGAGAAGATGAAGGAAAACAGCAGAACAGCTCATCATGGCTCCTTTTTGTGTTGACCAGTTTGGCCTGAAAGCAGCCAGTGTATCAAGAGCTTTCTTTCGGGGCTCTGGTGATTAATCCCTGCACCCAGTGTGGAGGTGGAACCCATTCTGTCCCTCCATGGCACACTGAATTGGCACCCAATGGCTTCTGCCACTTTCTGACTTGGATCCAAATGCAATAGAAATACCAAGGAATATATCTTCACGTCCCTAACCTATTTGACATTCCCTGGACCAAGTCTAAAACTGTACAATAGGTGATTTTGACTGTCTTGGCTACTTTGTCCCATATCTACTTCACTGTTCACGTCCCTAGGCAGTAGGTTTGGCTGACAAGAATGCTCACTTCTGTCTCTGAAGGCCGCAGATGTGGAGACACTGTTTTACAAAGAAAGACTAGAGGCTGTTCTTTGCAAGGAGCTGTGAAACCAGAAAATCTAACAAGAGGGATATCCCCAGAGTGTTTGAGACCCCGTGACATGGAATATGTGTTATTATCTTTTCCTTCATCAATAAAATAACTTTTGCAATCTGTGTTTATTATTTGCTCCCCTGACGGAGCATAGTTTTTTTTTTCTGACAGACCATACTTAAGCTGAGGTAACGTTCACCATCAGAAAGCCAATGCGATCTAACTGAGCATTTCCAGCACCCTGTATATATGCCATCTTCCACAGAACAGGGGTGGATAATAAAAGTTTGGGGCTTCAAAATAGAAATGATTTTTGGAAATGAATTCCAAGGGTAGTTGGAAGATACTTCGGTCTCGCTTACAAAAAGAGTAGAGAAATTCCCAAAGCTGATTTCAGAGCATCCTGTGTTTTCAGGATGTTTCTTAATGGATAAAATAAATCCGTTTTGACAGCGGGTCGTGTGCCCAGCTGGGCCATTATTCTCAATTGTTGAACTGATTTAAACGATAGAAGATGCTACAGGTTCCTGGAACAATACAGAGCTTTTAGGTGCATCTTGATATTGCAGAGAAGTAGAAACTTTTCTTTTTCTAGAAAAGATCACTATGTAGCTCTTAAGTGAACATTTGGTGGTTGATATTAGTTCTTCGTGGCGCACGAGTAATGAACAGTTTTCCCACACTGACACAAGTGAGAAATACGGCTACTACGAATGGGATTTTACTTAGAAGATGAAAATGCTTCTGTAGGTTTGATGGTTACTTTTTAGAAAGAAACTTGGTGAAGGAGATGATAATCCAGTTAAGTCTCAGGAACTTTAGGCTTCATAATGTTCACAACCTAGCAAGGCGTACAGTAGCTGGAAGCACCCCTATAATAGAGGAACCTGTTATCTCTCCCTCTTGAGTTTGTTGTGGAAGATCTCGGGAGTAAATTTGAATCAGATACTAATGACTATAGAAGATGGGGCAACTGGAGCTCAGTCCAGCAGCAGGAAAGCCGCACCAAGGCCCCATCCCATTCCTGCCTCTTTGAAGACCTTGAGCAAGCTACCCTCTTTCTCAGTGCCTCTATTCCCTTTTATTTCCAATGAAGACAGTTACCACTGACACTTTGCTGCATCGGGTTGCAAGGTATTTGTTCAAATAAGTGGCTTTTGGAATCATTCTTTCTTCAGATTCCAGCCCGGTATTCATTATCTGTGTGTCCTTGGGGAAACTGTCCAAATCCTCTGAGCCTTATCTACCTCCTCTGTGAAATAGGCGCGACCCTACCTTCCATGAAAGAGAAAAATAAGATGTGTTTGCCCAGTGAGTGCTTGCTAGTGACTAGGGTAGCTTTGATGGTATCGGGATGATAAATCTCTCAAAAGTTTATGCTGATCCTGATCGGTTACTGAAATGAACAGGTGAGCAGTTGAAACTTGCTGGTCTTTTTGCTGTAGAGATATTTCCTCTGTCATAGGACTTGTCACCAGTTTTCATTGTCTTTACAATGACAGTGCTTCAGTTATGTATTAAGACCTTATGCTTCTTTGTCATGTAAAATAATTAGGACAGTGAAAGTGATAATGTTTGTCAGAATTATTCACATGCATACACTGAGGACTCTTGGAATTTTAGGTGAATTTTTTAGTATCAGTCAAACTGAAAGGCACTGAGTTTGGAAGATACTATGGTCTCGCCTACAAGAATAGGGAGATTCTCAAAGCCTATTGACAGGAGTGGAATTCTTAAGAAAAAACATTGAAACATATTTTGATGTAGTTACCATATCTAGAAGGTGATGGTTAAAATTGTTTTGTCTAATTCTTTGAAATTAGAGATAAAACAAAGTTTGAAGATAGAAGCTTGTGTCATCTCCCTTCAGCAAGCAAATTGTTACTGAGAGTGTCCTGGAGGGTAGACATCCATAGAAAGTGAAGGAGCTTCCCATCACTGGGGACAGAGATGAGAAAACAGGCAACTGTCTTATACCATGCCGGTGTGCCGTTCTGGTGCTACCCACAGGCTGCCAAGAGTGCCAACCTCCACCAGCACCTCTGGGGCCAGGGAAGCCTTTATCCTCAGACCCACAGGATGAATAATTTTAACCAGAAAACAACATGGGTGGTGTATCGGTTAGCTTATACTATGTAAGAAGTCATCCCAGCATTTCCTGTTTTAAAACAACAGACATACATATTGTATCTATTTTTTGAGTCATGTGGGCTGTTCTAGTCTGGCCAAGCTTGCCTGGGACTAGTCACTTTAACATCGCCTCACTCATGTGGCTGCTGGAAGGTAGATTGGCCTGAGGGATAGGGGAGCTTCAATTGGGACTGCTTGTCTGCTCCAGTTTTATAACCCCTGGTAGGTTCATCTACTGGTGTACAGTGCTTTTCCACATCTCTCTGCGGTATGGATGTCACTTTTTCTTTGGCCAGAGCAAATGACCTAACACGTTCATTCAGCGTATGGGAAGCTTTCCTGCTCTGGTCACATGGAGGACACATGTGCAGAGCTTAGAAGTAAGAAAGGATCAGGTGTTTTTGGAAAATTGTAGGTGTCTTGGGGTTCCTAGAGTAGAGCATGAGAGATCTGTTCAGATGGTCCCAAGTCATGGAGTGGCTTTTCTGTGTGCTCTGCTGAGGAGTTTGAAGTTTATCTTTACCACAAGAAATCAAGTCACCGAATGATTTCAAGCAGGTTGTTGGCATGATCAGTAAGATACATAGACACACACTGAGATGGCAAAAGCCCCAGAGCAGACAATTCAGTGAAATTTCCAAAGAGATGTCCCAAGGACACAAGTACTACAACTGAGAAGCAGGGGAGCAGTCAGAAAAGAAGTTGGGGCCCTCACCGATATAATGAGGGAAATGGAGACTGAGGTCATGCACATTCTGATTGGAATTGGGTAGAAGAACTCAGAACGCTTGACCTCCAGTGATGGCATATTTTTCCTCTGTGGGTCCTATTAGGCTTTGGATTGTGGATCCCAAGTTATACCTGAGGAGGGTCCAATTCAACACAATCTCTGAGAGCGCTTTCTCCTTGTAGTAATACTGCAGTCTCGCACCAGCTGAAGACTCCTTTCTTTCCAACATGTTTTCCCCCATAACCTCAAAAAGGACAGTGCTCTAGGGACCCTGGGGCTCTCGAGAAATGCTTTGCAACCTTGGACAGGACCAGTGCTTGCCTGCTAATTTCCAGATCTGACCATTTACCTATGAAGTCTAACTCTGTAAAGATACTAAAATAGAAGTGGCTGTTTCATTTCACTAAATTCAAGGTACCGAGAGTGAGAACTTGTGGTTTTCACCAGGACAGTTGGGGGCCAGTGTGATATCAGGTGGGAATTGCAGGGTATTTTTCAGCCTTCTGAGGTGTAGCTCACATGTTAAAAGTGCTTTTATAGAGAATAACAAGAAGGGCATCAAAATGTGCGTTAAGCTAATGATAATTTATCATATTTTCTCTGATTTTCTGCATTAAAGAGAAATAGAAGAGTCTAGGTGGGGTCATGCCAGCTTCTGGAGATGGCTTCTGCTTCCTGCTCTCTTCTTTATTCCCTAACAAAATACTGAGAATAAATGGGACTGTACAGGAAAAAGGTGAACAAGATAAAAGCAAAAAAGCCAGGCATAATCTGGGAACCATCAGGCCTCTTTGGTCACTCAGATGTTGATGTTTTCTCACCTTCAAGTTTGAACAGCCTTTTATAAAAATCAGATTATTGTGAGATGGATACCTGGCCAGGTTAGCTCTTCATCTGGCGGCTGCAGATGGGAGTGTCCCATCAGTTCTGTTCAATTCACCCGGGGTACTGCTCTGCCCGTCTCGGGCCAGTGGCTTAGCCCCTCTGATCCGGTGTGCTTAACTAAATGGGGTGCATCTTCGGGGCCAAGAGAAGATTTGAAAAACCCCAGGGCATCGTGAGAGCCTGCAAGCACTTGTTTGCTGCTGAGAAATGTAGCAAGCATTTTAGACATTTTTATTGGAGAGTCTTAGTTAAACAATTATGTGGAGGACTGATAAAGAAATGTGCGGTAGGGGACCTCATGATTTGGAGTGCCCAGATTTGGCAAGGGCTTCATGCTCATATGAGATGGAAATGAAAACATGGCGTGTTTTGGAATTCCTGATTCTGCTTATTTGCTTTAATAGCAGATCGTCCTCCTATAAACACTGACTCATTGCATTCTATACCGAGAGGGAGATACGGGTTGCTGTGTTCAATCTGGTCTGGCTTCCAGAGCAGGGAATGGAACAAGTGCCAGATGAAGGGATGAGCTCAGCATCCTGGGTGACTGCAGAGATCTCCGGCTCTACATTTTCCTTCCTGTAGACACGTGTGACCTTATGTGACTCTTGCATAAAATATTAGTGAAAATAACACACTTCTCTTTATAAATACTTAGCCAATCTGTTCTATAGGATGTGGAGTACGGAGGAGGAAAATAGAATCTTATTTTTGGAAGTAGGGTGGAGATGCAGGTGTGTGGGTTCCACCACCTGCGTGTTATTTTCACTGAGTTGCTGGCTTTTCTTATTCACCTGCGCTTTCTGTGTTACCTTAAGTACTGTAACCGTGTTACAAGGAAAGCCACGCTATGATCAAAACTGCCTCATGTTATTTACTTGCTTTTTGAGAGTTTTGTAATACACGAAGTGTGAAAGAACACAGCTTTTTTTAGAGCTCTCCTTGATTAATATTTGGGGCATTCACTGACATGGAAGGCCTGAGAGGCGACACTAAGGTTGCTAGTTGCCTTTAAGGATTCTGAGCAGCTGGAGGAAGATGGGCTACCTGTCTTCAGAGGAATGTTGCTGTCTCACCCTTTTATGCAGATTCTCTGGATATAACAGGGACTAGAGTCTCTCCCTCTGCCTCTTTTTCTTTCCTCCGTATGTGTGTGTGTGTGCGCACACACTTGCACACCTTTGGCATCCTCTACCGAGTGCTGCCCAGCTGCAAAGCAGTAGGTTGACTTCAGTGAATGTGGCAGCCTTCTATGTCTACTGGCTGTCTTTATTCTTTCTGTGGTGTGGGCCTAAGGGCAGAGCCATGGGCTATAAGTTTTGTTGATGTTGCTTTAAAGCCCCTCTTATCTAATATATTTATCTGTCTATGATGTCATTTGCATATTTAGATTTCTTCAAACCTAACTCGTCGTCTTATGGCAAGGTCGGACATGCCGAGCTCTAAGCCATCTATATTTATTTATTCCATTTCAGCCTTAAATTACCCACATATTTCAGTTCATGCAACTGAAAGTTCAAAATTAGTTTCTGTGATGAAATTACATTGCCATGGCTGGAAATTATTTAGTGGAAAATGTGTTCATCTTCTCAGAAAATCCTTTTCAACTTTTGAGTTGTGATTGTTTTTTCATTGCTAAGAGTCTTTTAGACACAAGAGAAAATATTGGGATGAGAAAGCAGAAGAAGGCTTGTATGAAAACCTGTAATGCAGTCACTGTGGGATGGGGGAAGTTTCTAAGTGGGTACAGTTTGATTTCAGTGGTTCCTGTCTAGCCTTCCCTCTTTCTTCTGGTCTCCCTCTTTCTTCTCCCTTTATGGTCAGAATTTTCTCCTCTCCTGAATGCCTCCTGTCCATCCATGCAGCTTGACTGACCTGTGGGGAAAACAGTCTTATAAAGATGCTCACATGGTTCGCGTAGGACGGAGGTAATCCCGTTTTGCAAGAGCTGGGGAAATGGAAGGACTGACTTTTTGTAAGTGGTAGGATTTTGGCCAGTTCTGAGGGAGATCTTCAGGAATCTGTTCTTTAAATAACAGGTAAAGCCACTGTCTACCTCATTGATACACGCTGTCCATTCTGACCTCTAATAACTTTTCACATTAAATGACTAACAGTAGTCATCAAATAACTTAATTTTCAAAACTGGTATGCTTCCCCAACCTTCTTTATTTTTCCAATTTTTTGTGATAAAATACACATGACAAAAGTTACTGCCTCTTTTCTTCTTGCAAAGTTAAATCTAGACCCATAAAACAGTAACTTCCCATACTCTCCTCCACCACCATCCCCCGGCAACAACTCTTCCACTTCCTGTTTGTATAATTTTGACTAAATCTCTCTGATGAGGTGACTCGTGCAGCGTTTATCTTTTTGTGGCGGGCTTATTTGACTTAGTGTAATGTCTTCCGGTTTCAACCATGTTGTGGTATGTGTCAGGATTTCCTTCCTTTTTAAGGCTGAATAATATTCCATTGCATGACTGGATCACATTTTGGCTATCTGTTCTTCCATAGGGAGATGCTTGTCTTGCTTCTGCCTCTTCACTGCTATGAATAATACTGAATAGTAAACACAAGCATGCAAATATCTTCAGTCTCTTTACCACCTTTCTTACATGGCCTTGTTAAATTCAAATGCTGAAGAAAGATAAGCACTCACTCTCTTTGGAATTTTTAAAGGACAGGCTGTAAGGCTTCTGCATAGTAGTATTTGAAGTATCCTCTCTTTCCCAGCCTCTTAATGCTACTGATTGCATTTAGTCCTCAAATATCAAGCAAAACTTGCAGCTTGTCTTGTATTAAAACGCAAGTGAACCTGGGACAGAGGTCACAGCTAAACTATTAGCACCTTGGTGTGAATTAGTTTCATCGTATCCTTAGACGTGTTCTCGGCCCTCTTCCCAGTTCTTGACTGCTTGCTCTTTATTACAGTTGTTCTTTATAATCTTGCATTATTACTGCACTATATTGAATTTATTCATATTTTGCTGGTCCCAATGGAACAGAAGCTTCTAAAGAGCAAAATTCTTGTATCATTTATGTTGGTTTTTAGGGCCCCGATAAAGTGTCACACACAGACAACTGTAACCAAGCTGTTCAATAATTTATGGGGCATTTATTGAGGGCCCACTCTGTGAATCTTAAAATTAGGCTTTTCTAGAAAGTCTAAGTAGCTAAGGGTCAACACTGTCATTTGCAGTTTTGGCAGATTTACTTTCAAATGTAACTTTGTGTATTTTTAGGTACAGGGACTTGATCCTAACGAGTGAATCCACATTTCAGAGGGTTTTGGTCGCAAATATACACAGGTTTTACTGCTGCTGTTCAGAATAAATATCAGTCTAAATCAGTTTTATGTCTTTTTGTTTGAAAGGAGGATGAAAATTCAAAAAGCATTTTCAAGCAACATCGCAAACTTCTCTGATTGCTTTAAATCTGCATTTTCATTGTCAGGACATTTAATAGATAGGCAGTGTGATCAAACTATACAGTGAATATTTGCTTTTTAATTAATTGGAGGGAGGGGGGAAGAGGGAATTGAAATGTTTTATGTACATGTACCGATCCCATACAGTGAGTGTAATCATTATATACTGGAAAAATGTACTAATAAAAGTCAAGTGACTGAAAGTTTTTAAAACCTTCAAAATAAATTTAATCAAAAAATGTATTATAGTAAAAGACACATTGCCATTAACTGCCCTAAAATAGG
Source organism: Fukomys damarensis (assembly GCF_012274545.1). Taxonomy (NCBI): domain Eukaryota; kingdom Metazoa; phylum Chordata; class Mammalia; order Rodentia; family Bathyergidae; genus Fukomys; species Fukomys damarensis. The sequence goes on from NW_022900922.1 coordinate 25,204,773, forward strand.
CCCCCCCCCTTTCAAATAGGCTTGCCCCATGGTACACGAAACTTTCTGGAGCAGTTGTGGTAGTCTTCTTTCCTGAGTGTCTTTATGCACTGTGATCAAAAATACAATAAATGACACTGTTGAGTGTCGTCCAGGGGAAAGGCGGGCTCATAAAATAAGATGTGTCTCCATCAGCTTTACTCATGGGACCTGGCACTGGGCAGCTCATGAAGTCTGTGTCCCTGAAACATTTGAACTGATTCAGGACATCAAGGAAGCTAGGTGGGGGGGAGCACAGCTAAAGACACCCACAAAAGACGACTTCCAGAACTGCTTCAGAAAGTGGTGAGAAGGGTGGGCTATGTCTGTTCAAAGTGAGGGCGAGTGTTTTTGGGAGAGTAATGGCAACGTATCATTTGCTATTATACATTTTTAAAAAATGTAAACATTTTATGCATTTTTGTATCACACTGTATGGATGCATGTAGCACGTTGTTATCAGGACACCCTACACGCGCACACACAACCCAAGGGCAAGATGTGTAACTCTTGGTTAATACACTTTGTGTTGACTCACACCCACCACTCATAATTTTTGTAGGGTGCAGAGCAACTCCCAGCCCAGGGACAGCATGTACACTCCCTGGTTTGGCTGACCGTTAATCCCACAGTATCTCTCTAGGAGAGAGCAGTCGCTCTGACAGTCGGATGGTACTACCCCTTTACAAGGTAGCAGCCCGTCCTAAATCTAAATCAGTACTTTAGGCTCTGGCCTCAGAATTTTAAAATTCTAAGTGATCCTACCTACTATAGAGGATAATAGGAAACTATTGTTTTTTATTGTTATTGCTATTGTCATTCCTATGTTACTGCTCTTTCCTGTTTAATGAAAGTTACAAAATATTCACTGAACACTTGGTGTCTTTACCGAGAGCACGTCCATGTTTTATATAGAACAGGAAAAAACAGGAATAACTAGAATCTTCAGACAATCTTTTAATCTTTTTTTAGTCAACCACTTAGCTTCCTCCCCTACCAAATATCTGCACAAGATTGTAGACAGGTAAAGTTCAAAATTAACTGTTTTCAGTTTTTCTTTGACTTTTTCATGAAAAGCCATTGGAGATGCCTGAATAGTGACCTATAGCAAACCGTTATACGAATCTATGCCCATAGAAAGGAAGAATTAGAAATAGATGGCATTTGATTTAAAGGTACTTCCTGAAACATCTTTCTAGGTGAAATCGTTAGTCTGGGGAAAGAAGATAAATTAAAACATTGCTCCTGAAGTGGCAACTCTCTACTGCACCTCTCCAGCCCTGGGACCACTGGTGCTTCCTCTCCTTCCTCAGGATGCAAAGCAACAGTGTGGATAGATAAGACCCAACAATAAAACCTGGCATCTGTAGCTGGGCAGTGTATCTGTGTGGTTTGTTGGTGGGAAATACAGCTCAGCTGTAGAGTAACTATGATTCATGCTAATTCCTGGTCATGCTGTTACATTATCTTCATAAATAATTTGCATCGCAAGGCATCCTGCCTATCTGTGAATTTGGTTATTTTTATGTAGAATTTAAAAAATAACAAATTTTAGAATAGACTAATGAAGGAACCTCCTCCAGAGTCGAGGAAAACAAATTCTAGTGATGTGTGGGAGTCAAGCTCGCTCTACCCATGGCCCTTTCCTTTGCTCCTGCTTTTGGTACTCCTGCCATTACTTTCTGTGATTTTAGCTCTTTGGAATTTCCATTCCCCCCCCCCAATGCATCAGGATGTGGCTGTTGAAGTCATGTCTGTAATGAGAGGTTGCACCACACTGATGTAAAAGTAAACATTTGGGCACTACTGGCTTGTCTACTCTTAATATGCAGAATGTTATAGAAAAGTTGAATTCCGAGATGGAAAGAGCATTGATTCTTTCACTGAAAAAAAAAAAAACAATTCTTCTGTATTAGCTTGAAGAGGAGTTGAGCAAGTACAAACCAGGAATCTAAAAGATCTGCCAGGTTGGTGGTGCCTGCAGACATTCTCCACTGTTCCATCTGAGTGTTTTTTCTTCCAGGATATTTTCTGTGCACACACGTACAGAGAAGTTTGTGTAGCTTTCCAAAAAATGGAATCATTCTTGATTATACAGTTCTAAACCTTCTTTTCTCATATCAAAACATGTTGCCAGAATCTTCCAATGTGGACAAAGAGACCTTTAAAATACTAGGGAATAGGGCTGGAGGGTTTTCCAGTACTTGTGTAGATTGACTGTTCATTGACCCCACCGACAGTGTGTGCCCTCTCCTCCCTGTCTGCTTTCTCTGTTCTGCTGGTATCTGCTGTACTGACCCCCTGCTCTGTCCTAAATATGATCATATGAGAAACTGTAGGAGAAGAAATCTAGGAACCCTCTTTGGTAGAGTTAGGCTCTTAGGTTCCACCTCCTATTCAGGATGTGTGAGAAATGATTACTCTTCCCTCTTGGCTTCCTTGATGTTTTACCACCCCTTATCCTGAAGTTTTACTTTTTCATGGAGTCCCTGTGCCTTCTGTTTAACTCCCCTGGCAGCTGGGGACCCAGGACCTCACTCTGGTTGGTTTCCTCCTGTCTCTCCTACCCTTCATGGTGTGGACACTTCTTGTCCATCATTCGAATTTCTTCATGATGTTTACCAGTTGTCCAGAGTGACACTGCTCACCTTTTGGATTCCATTCTAACTCCTCCTCCCAGCCTCTGTGACACACCTGTCTTTACCTCCAGGGGTTTAGTAATTTAGGGCCTTTGTCTTCCCATCAGACTGAATACTATGCTGCTGACCACACCTCCTAGTGCCTCTGGCCTCAAACCCCCCCTCAGGCTCTAGCCTCTGTTGGAATCATGTCCTGCCAGGGTCTGACCACTAAACTATCCCCCTTTGGTGCTTGTAACCCTGGCTGAGAGTCATCTAAGTGGCATTGGCCCTGATTGGTCCCCCTTGGCTCTGACTGGTATCTGGAAGGCTGTGGGGGCGGGGATCTCTAAATAGCTGACACATTGCAGTTTTTTAATTAACAGGCTTTTTAAAAGGAGCAGTTTTGAGTTTACAGAAGAATTGACTGGAAAGTACAGAGGGTTCCCACATCCAGCCCTCCCCTCTTCCCAGACACGGTGTTTCTTGTTGCATCTTGCTTAGTCCATTTGTTACAAGGGATGCACTATTACTGATAAATTATTAGGGTCCATAGTTTACATTGGGATTCATTGTTTATTGTGTATATATTTATGGGTCTGTTAAATGTATAATGATATATTTGTCATCCTATAGAATAATTTGACCACCGTAAAAATCCTCTGTGTTTTATTTGTCCCTCCCTCCCTTTAAAGCCTGAAGCCCTGGTCTTTTTACTATCTCCATAGGTTTGCTTTTCCTCCAGTGGCCTATGGACTCCTGCACATGTGTAATTTTCAGACTAGTTAGTGTTACTCATTTAGCCGTGTGTACTCAGGCTCTTCCACATCTTGGTACGTCTTCTTTTAGTGCTGGATAATCCCATCATGTACCATACCACAGTTTGTTTACCCACTCACCAAGTTTTGGCAGTTAGGGCTACAGCTGTTCTAAACATTCTAGTACCCACTGGATTTTCACCAAAGAGCATGATTGCTGGATCATATCATAAAAATGGTTTTGGGGCCAGGAATTTAGCTCAGCGGTTCTGCCGCCTGCCTCATTTAAAGAAAAAAAATTTTTTTACAGAAACTAGTTTAAAAATGTATTATATGTTTGTAACACATTAAATATTCATGATGGGGACTTAATACTTAACACATGTAGCATCTCCATCCTTCTTTCTTCTCATCTTCCCCCATCTCCAGATCCCCTTCCCATCTCCATAAAACATCTGCCTGTCATTTAGATTTTTTTTTAAACTGCCAAACTCTCTTCCAGTGTGGCTGTACCATCGGAACATTCACACCAGTGATACCCGAGAGTCCCCCTTGTTGTACACTCTTATCTGCAATTGCTGTTTGGCTGTGTTTTAGATTTTGGCCATTTTTATGGGTACAGAATAGTATCATAGTGTTGCTTTAGCTTGCTGTTCCCTAGTGGCTTTGGATGTGCACCGCCTTTTTCATATGCTTATTTCCCGTCTGTATAACTTCTTTGGTGAGGTGCCCATTCAGGTCTTTTGTCCAGTTTTTAATTAGGTTATTTTTTAGTAGTGCAGCTTTCAGCCCTATGGCTGGTGTATTTCTTTTTTCCATCAAGTTGACGGTCACTGCTTGGGTAGATGGTATGGCGTTTGGATGGATGATGTTCTGCTTCACTGGTAACCTTTCTATCTCCAAGAGCATTCTCTACACCTCAGGTGCTCAGTAAACATCGGCTTCCCACTCTAGTGCCCAGCACAGGTTTCCCTGACATCGAGGTTCCGTTCCCTTTTCCAGTCCCCGACTGCCTCTTTCCATGTGTAGAACTGGTGCCCATTTCTTCATCTTCCTGAACGTGGCTGATCTACTTTGTGTACCCAATTGGTTGTTATGACATCCAAGCTCCTGGATAGAAACCAAAATCACGAATGTAGAAAGCAGAAGCTTACATAATATAATCACTGCCCTGGAATCCATTTTCAAACCTAACTGATGGAACAGCAGTCTCCCCCATCCATGGGAGACATGAGTCTCTGTAGATGCCTGGGACTGCAGAAAATACCAAGCCGGATAGATACCATATTGTTTTCTAGACATCCAAACCTGTGATAAAGTTTACTTTGTAAATTAGGAATAGTAACAGACTGATATTATTGTACAAAATTGTAACAATATTATAATAAAGGTTAAAGTTTATGAATTATTTCTGGAATTTTTCCTTTAATGTTTTTGGACTGTGGTTGACTGAAACTTCAGAAAGGAAAACCATAGATAAGGGGAAACTACTAGCAAACTAATAAATCACTTGGAGCTTTTGTATTGATTTCTAGGTTTTACTGTCTACTATACAAATATAAGGCATTTTTGAAAAAATCTCTGATACTTGTGTAGTTTATGGACTGTAAAGATTTTCTTCATCTTGCTGAGCTAAAAGCGCTAGGTGTATAGCAGTAAGAGAAGTGGGAAGTGCATATGAATTTGTAGGCAGTACTGGGAGTTATGTGTACTGTGTATGCCATGGCAATCAGCAGGGAGGAAGTCAGTACTTACTGAAGATACGTTTCTAGATGACTCAGGGCTGTACAAGCCATTGTGTTACAGATATACCAGGGGATCCTCTGGCCTCAGCCCTGGAAGAGCTGTGACCCCTTAGACTAGAGGGTACTGCAGGGGGCTTGAGCATTTTGATCTCTTATATTGGTACAGTGTTATGTAGATATTTTTTCTTTTTTGTTCCCCCTGGTATGTGCCTCTAGGGAGAGCACACACTAGCATTAGAAGAAATGGAGAAAATGTCTTGGAATTCAAAAGAATCCAGTTTGTGGTCAACCCAGAGGGCACAGGGATTCCTCTCAGCTTAGCACGCCGCCCTGTCTCTACACCGGAAATAGTCCTCCGCACGTCCCTTTGAAGCTGGTTGAATCTGGTACTCGTTATGCATTTCTACCAAAAAAATTTTTCCCTGCCGTTCGTCATTTGTTGGTACTGATACTCATTGGAGAGAAGATCAATTTTAATAAATTTCTGCAAATTGAAAAAAGTTAGGCACTGTGAGTAGCCTTGGGACTCACTCCCCTTTCCAGCCTGAGCACGTTCTTGTCACTTTTGGTCACACCTTCCAGACCACCTAACAAGAAGTACTGAGGTACTAGGTCGTGTTCCATAAATGATTTAATTCACGAAGCATATGTAAATTTGAACGTGTTACTCAACTCTTTCTGTGCTTCAGTCTCTGGATTTAGAAATGTAGTTTATTGCTGAGAGCAGATATAAATTTATTTGTGGTCAGTAGGGCTGCTGTTATGACCTACAGGTGACACAAATACATAGCATTATCATCATGCGTTACAAGAAAGAACCTGCCTACTCTGGCCTGGGTCACTTCAGGGTGGGCAGACAGGTTTCCAGGCTCGTATTTGGTATTCTTTGTCATTTGAATCATTTTTATGTACAGATGATAATGATAACAAGTGGCTGCTTTCCCGAGGATTTATAAAGTGCATCATTTACACTGATAAAATCCTCAGAGCAGTTCTCAAGCAATTCCTTCTCTTTATTCTCTTTATAAACGATGGAACGGATGCTGGTAGAAGTTAGTGCTATGTAAGATTATGTAAGTGGCATGTTCCACAGCCAGAACTTGAACCCAAATATTTTGATCTTCTGGCTTCTGATCTCAGGGACTTTCATCCCCACCAACTGTGATAAAGTTTTAACAAGATTGCTTTGAAGACTAAATCACTTCATCTAGCATATTTTCTCTGTGCAAATGATAATGACAGAGTCAATGTATGAATGCTTAAATGAGGTAAACAGTCTTACATTCTTTTTAAAACATCAGCAGTCAAAAGCAGGTCTAAACTAGCTTGACTCTCTAAATTCTGAATCTTGAACTTGTGACTCAGTAATGGTGTTTTAATGTGGATTGTCTATATGATTTTTGAAAGGTAAAGTCATAAAGTATAAACCTACCCGTGAGTATAAAACTTGGCGTAGCGCGATGAGATGAGAATACATGATGTACTATTGAGAACAAGCGGGGAGAGGAAGAGGCAGATTTATGTAGATACTTCAAATGCGTTTGACTCCATCTTTTTGACAGGAAGGAATTCTTCAAAATCTCACACCAGCCCAAGATTTAAAAAACAAAAAGCAGTACTGTAACTTTTCTTTTTTCCTACCCTTTCATTTGAATGTTCTGTTTTTTGGTCTGTTCCAGTTTTGACTCACAAATGCATTTTCAGAATACCATCTTGACTGTGTTTGTAGTGCTGGGGCTTGAACCCAGGACCTCGGGCATGCTAAGCAAGTGCACTTTGCTGAGCTACAACCCAGTCCCCTTCTAAAGAAAGGTTGAATTTTTCCTCTGATAACTGCCTCATAACCATTAGGACATAAGAGGAACACTCCTAAATCTCCCCACTTTGCCAGTTGATTTTAATCTTACACTATCTACAGAATCCAGAAAGCTTTACTTTCTCATGAAAAATAACTCCTTAGTAGCTATGGATTCTGAGCTGCATTTGTAATCTGGACATCATGTATTCATCCCCTGCATTTATTAAGCCACCAAATATTTCTTGAATGTCAGCACCATGTCCTAAAGAAAATCATACTCTTGCTCCCAAGAGACCCACTCTGGGGCTTAGTTTCTTGTGTGTGACATTCCCAAACTTCTCTGCAGACTTCTCCTCATACTAGAAAACATCCATCTTGTCTCCTTTACCACTTTGTGCAGCCTTGTGAGTTGTAGAGAAAAGAAAAGGAAGCCTTTGAGCGGCTTGACACTGGTCTCCTCTGGTAAACTACCCCAGGGAACGCTGCCTGGGACACAGTGCCTAGAACGTTTTCCGTACATAGGAGAAATGTATCTTCGCATTTTAGAAAGACAGAGAGCAAGACTAAAGATAGAACGCAGGGATGACAACCTTTTAACCTTTTCAACAACCATGTTTCAGCTCAGCTTGTTCCTGTTTGCCTTGAGAGCTGGGAAAAGGAGAGAACTCTAATTATGAACTCCATGTTTCTTTCAGCTATACTATTTTCAATCCTATGTAATTTGTATAGCTGAAGTGGCAAGTGCTTGTTTTTCAGGATGAGGAGAAGGGGCCCCCACTTATTGCAGGGAAGAGATTGACTTTCATTTAAATAAAAGGGAAACTCCCAAGGGCCTGATGCTTCATGATTTCTAAGTATCAGGAGAACCGTTTTTCTCCCCACTGGGCTGCCCTTGTGGGGGGGCCCACCTTTTAGCCCTTGGTCTCTCTCAGCTGCTGTGTTCTTTTTATCTTGACACAGAGAAGTGCACAGCTGAACAGTAAAGTGGGGATCAGATCGGTTAGGCATCTCGAAGGGCCTCCCCCTGTCTATGGTGCTTAGGATAGGGTTGGCTGCATTTCCTCGCAAAAAGTCCATCATTACAAGAGTCCAGCGATTGAAACTATGTATTGAGCAGTTAGTGTGGCGGTAAGCGAGTTTTACATGTTGGGTATTTTGAATGGAATAATGAAGGGAACTCAGCATCTCCATGTTGCAGATGCAAGAAGCTCACTGGAATAGATGTGATTCCGTTTAGAGTTTTCTTGAAAGGGAAGGGCACATTGTCCCTCATAGACAAAGCTATTTCTCCTGTCCTTCGCTGCACCCAGAACCGGCCCACATGAATATAACACATGTGGCCTTAATGCTGGATTGAGCCATTGCCTTGACCCCAAGCATGGGGCAAAAAGAAAACAGAGGGAGGCTGAGTCATCAGTACATTACTTACATCCAAATGTTTGCTTCCGTGTGGGGGAAGAATTCCAGTAGGACTAAATTTTTTCTTGACCTTTTGTTCCCTATATTTAAGCATCCTCTAGCCATAGCCATAATCACCCATAGGTACCAGTGTCATCCATTGTCTTTACTTGGTGGTTTACAGATATTTTTAGTGCCAACTTTTTTTTCAAATGCAGTCTTATCTGAAAAATCTCAATATATAAAACAGATAAGGGAAAATTTTGTCAGCATAATGTACATTAGATATCAGCGTATAGTGCTGACTTGTAAGATTTGCTACTTAAAGAACAATGAGGCTTTGTGATGAGTGCAGAAATCTGAAATCAGAGTTTGGATGACAGCTGCAGTCTTTCTAACTTGAGTTTCCAGTGTATTTCCTTTTGTTGTTTTTAATGCTGTTATATAGTATTGAGAAAATCCTGGTTTCCTGAGGGAAAGAATTGCAAATAATAACTGGGTATTTTCTTTTTCTGAAAAGTACTTACCTTGCAATTTCAGGATTTTTTTTTCTCATCCACTTGAATCTTACTTGAGTAGAATAAAAGGAAGAGTAGAAATGGGTTGTTTCAAAGTTGAAATCATTAATGATATGCAAGAATTTGCATTTTTAATTGGTAAGCCTGCAGTTTGAAGAAGTAGTCATAGCATCCTCTGGTCTAAATCTTTTCAAATTTACAACATTAATGAGATGCTTATTGATGTCCTTTAAAAAAAAAAAGGCAGGGGTAGTGGCACACACTTGGAATTGCAGTGCTCTGGGAGGCTGAGGCAAGAGGATCTCAAGTTCAAGCACCAACTGAGGAACTTTAATGTCTCGGGGAGACCCTGTCTCAGAAAACTAAGGCTGTGAATATAGATCAGGGAGAGGCCCTTGGTTGAATCCCTGTTACCTGCCCCTGCCCCAGGAAAGGAATTCCTAAGTCTGAGGACCTCTTCTCTTTTACTTTCAGAAGAAACAAGTTTACTTTGTTTCACACTTGGGGTTTCCTCACTGACCTTGGCCACCATGCTCGAGCTAGGTGGGATGGTGCAGTGCCCATGATTCAGTGGCGTGGGACCGTGTTATACTGCACACCGAATTCTTTACGCTGAAATCCTCTGGTGATGAGAAGTCCGACTGCCTGTGTGGCCTTGGCCGGTAACTGACTGTGCTGCCGTCATGTCCCACTGATGTGCTCCTAAAGGGAGGCTTCCCGAGGCTGCTTGTCAGAAGTCTTAAGTTTACACAGCAAAGAGGGAGGAAATGGGGACAGAGCTGCAGCCTTTCTAAGGGAGAGCTGTCGAATGTCTGCGCCGGCGGTGACAGAGGAGACTTTATGCAGACAGCTTCGTAGTCCTGGCACTGTGGCCCCGCGGTGGTGTCCTTGGTGTCAGAACGGAAGGGGACACATAGTGAACAGGTTAGTAAGATTATAACTTCTAAACATACTGTTTTCTTTAACCCTTTCAAAAACAACAAACCAATCAATAGGGATTGAGCCCAGGAGTTTTGCCCTGAGCTGGATCCATGGCTTTCTTACATGCCTGCTTACTTTATTTGAGACGGGGTTGCTTTTAATAATTTAATTTAATTTTAATTTTAATAATTTAATAATTGCCCAGGCTGGCTTTGAACTTGGAATCTTCCTGCCTCGGCCTCCCAAAGTGCTAGGAAGTGTGCCATCCTGCTCAGTGAGTGAGTATTAAGGGTACAGAGACTTCTCAACACAGTGGAATGAAAGAAATGCTTCATGCAAGCAAGTAATGCTTTAGAACGTAAGGGCTATTTCAGGTGCCCTGATTTGGATTCTCAGATGCAGAGCTGGTGTAGACTTTTGCTTTAGCACTATAATCTAGCTCAGTGGTTTTCAAATTTTACTACATGTGATAGTTATTGCACGGGATGGTTTAAATAAAGCCTTGCCTACTATCCTTGATGGGTGATTTAAGGGACTTATATTCATTCAACACACTCTCTGAGCAAGACTCCAGTCAGTGGGTGCTGAGGTTGGATCTCTGAACTCAGTTCTTGGTTAGACAAATGAGAGAGAACCATGGCAGCCACGGTGGGACTCTGAGGCCAATGCAAAATAAGGAAGCGAAGGTGAGTCAGACTTGGAGGAGAGCTGCTCTGCAGACAAGGACTCTGAGCAGAGACCTGATGAAAGGAGCGTGTGTGTCATTTGCCAGAGGAGCATCCTGGTTAGGAAGAGAGAATTGTCCCTGGGTAGGAAAACACAATGTGGATTTCCGTGTGTTGGATGGCAGAGGAACAAGTTCAGGGAGGAAATGGGCAGGGATGTCAGATAGTTGAGATTAGATCACGTAGGGCCTTCGAAGTCTTGGTGAGGATCAGGATTACGGATTTTACCATAAATGTGGCGGGAGTTGCCAAAGGGTTTGAATGGAAGTGTATCATTATCTTATTTATGCTTTAAAAGCTGAAGGATAATTATGCCCCTACTCCCTGCATGGAGTGGAGATTTGATACCATAACACCTACAATGACTGAATGCAAAGGACTTTTTAAAATCAGTTAATAGTGAGAAATCCAATTTAGAGATGAAATGCAGAAGCTCTGAGTCTTCTTGGGTTTTAAATGCGTATAGGAGCTGCAGTCTTCAATACAGATCAAATTGGAAGTCCTGTAGAAAGAAAGCTTCTAAGACTAACTGATGTCTTAGTACAGCTGATAGCGGGGTGCTGCTTCTGTCTCTTTGGCTCCCTGTTCCTTCCCAGTGCTTGGCTCTCGAGGTTGTGTCTGACTCTTGAGCGCACCGGAGAACCAGAGAGCCTCTCGTTCTGCGTTCTACCGCTTCCTGCGGTTGGTTGGTGCCACCATCAGAAGAGAGTGGATGTCCTTTGAGGACAAGGTGTCTTCCTTTTGGCAAACAGAAAACCTGTGAGCTAGGAGGAGAAGTTACAGATTCGATGCTATAAAAGGGGCCAGGACCCCTTCCCCCCCCCCCTTAAAATTTTGCTAATCTTCTCTGTCACCAACCTCCATTACTCTTCTAGAGACACGGTTTGGAGCTTATACAAGTGCCCCAAGTAGACTGATAGAGGAAATGTGAATTTTATCGATTTATTTTAATTTAATTATTTTATTTTGTAGTAATGAAGATCAAACCCAGAGGCACTGTCCCCAACTACATCCCTAAGCCTTGTTTAACTTCCTGAGACAGGATTTAGCTAAATTGTCCAGCCTGGGCTTGAATTTGCAGTCTTCCTGCCTCAGCCTCTTACAATGCTAGGATTACAGCTGTGCACCTCCATGCATGGCTGGGATATGAGAATGTTAATGAGAGCCTCAAATGACGCATGTGGGAAACTACATTTGAGAAAGATTGCTAAATTCCCAAAAAGACCTTTCTTTACCTTTGTGTTTCACAAAATATCAACATGTCCCCAAGTAGAGAGAATGGTAAAATGAGCCCCAAATTCCCATCACCTTATTTCAACAGCCATCAACATTACAAATTCCAAGCAGCATTTACGATTTTAATATTTATATAAACTATCGGATCCTTTTCTTCTACAAAAGCACTATATATTATCATTGCCCCTAAAGGTACCATTCCTTACTATCATCAACTATCCAATGTTCATATTTTGCTAATTGGTTTATAACTTTTTCTGTGTTGTTGGCTTTTTTTCCTTAGTGTATTTAAATTAGGGTCCAAATGAAAATCATTTGTGTCTCACAATCCTGTTTTTCACTATTCATGCAACCTTATGTTGCAGCATTTTCTGCATCTGGTGGAATTGCCCGCTGTCTGGATTTTGATGATTGCATCCATGTGCTGGCTGCCACGCTGTGTTTCTGTGGCTCTTGCACTTCCTGGGACGTGCTGCGTTGTTCCAGAGACATTGCTTTGCTCTGTTTGTCTGGCTTTGCCTGACTCGCATTGGCGCTGGGCTGAGAGGTGTGATGTGTGTGGTGTCTCTTTTTGCAGTGAGATCTTGACCAAGTGTGTAAGTTTATCAGGGGTTGTAAATAGTGGTAGTTTATTCTTTCTGCATTTAGCAGAAACCATTGCTCACAAAGAGAAACTTCCCCATGTGTACAGTTTGCTTGATCACTGCTACTACACTCATCTTGGACATTTCCTGCCTTAGGACTGGGATCCACATTTTCCCTAAGGAGACCTGCTTGCTTGTCGTGAGAAGTGGCATTTGGAGACCGCAGTTTGGCCCAGCAGGGACTCATGACAACAGGGTTGTCCAGTTTGTCTGAGTTTTGGGTGGACACAGCCACAGCAGGGAAGCATGAATATATATCTCTCTCTCTCGAGATAGGAATAAACTGTGCCTATGTCTGTTCTAAGGTAAAATACATTGTGAGTTAATGTTGATGCACCGTAAGTATACTTCATTCACTTTACATCTATGTTTCCTTTGAAACTGAAAATAGCACTCTCAGTCACACTACCGCACATTACTCATTTGCTTTATCCTGTGCAGTACTCGGAGATTTCCAAATCAAAATGATAGTGACCCCAAGACAGTATGCTTACTGCAAACTTCTTAGATTTGTTTAGTATTATGTTTTATTGTTCATGGAGTGAGAGAGGTAGAGTTATATTACAGTGTTTGGGGGTCACTTAGAATAGCTCCTTTCTGTGTCTTTATGCCAGTAACTAGATAAATCATCTAATATTTTTAAAGGTTTTGCTGTTTTGCTATTTATTTTTTCTGGGCTGAGGACTGAACCCAGGGCCTCGCCCACATTAAGCCCATAACTCTACCCACTGAGCTACACACTCAGCCCTGGATGTATATTTATCTTTTTTATTTGAGACCTTCCAGTGAGGCTTTTTCTACAACTGTGCAGAAATACATTTTCCTCAAATCAAACCTGCAAAAGAAGATCCAGCCACCGAATTCTGTTGGATCCCCATTCCTTCTTTCTCTGTGAATCACCATCTTTATGCATAGCCTTTAATTTTCAATATAAGTAATTATATCTTTAGTCCGTTACAGTTTTTCTCTGTCAGATAGGTTGTTAATGTCCTACTGTAATACCCAAAATGCCCTCCCCTCTTTCCTTAGCTGTTATTTATTGGTTGAGCAATTTTGAAATTGCCACTACTACCTTCTTCCCACCTCTCCTCACTCCGTCATGTGATAAAGCAGTGTCCCTTACTCTTATTTAGTGTCTCTATCAGGAAATATTCTCCCCTCATGGTTTTTCACCGTGGCACCGCCTCTGTGTTCTCATTGTGAGCCATTATGTACCACACCGGCTGTCATCCTTACACGCCCTCCAGCCAATAGATTGGCAGCGATGTGTTCAATCTTCGTTGCAGGGCCTCCCCAGCCGCACTGGTTGCCTGAACTTTCTCCTTGGCAGATTACTAAGGAAGGGCTATCGGGAGCAAGCTTCCCCAGGTCTTTGTACATCCCAGGTTGCTGTAGACTTGAAGGTGATTGTCCGTAGATACACACTTCTTGGTTAGGTTGCCTTTCCTGAATATCACTGCATTGACTTCTTGACAGAGAATCTGGCTCTTGAAGTATAATGACTGTAATTTTCTGTCCCTTTTAAGTGACTGGGTCATTTTGTCTGGCTACCCAAAGGCTTTCATGTATCTACTGTTACAGTTTAGATCTCCAGTGTCCCCTAAAATCGGAGGTGGGGCTTTTGGAAGGTGAGTAGATCCTGAGGGTTCTGTGTTCATAAGTGGATTCGTGTGTTGGTGAGTTCAGAGCTGACTATGCTGTCCGGAAGTGGGGCCTGGGCAGAAGAGATGGGTCCCTAGGGGCGTGCACTCCTCTCCCCCGCCTGCCTCCTCTCCCCCGTGTCCATCCCCATTCCCTCTCTCTGTCACTGCCTATCTCTGTCTCTGTTTCTGTTTGTCTGTCCCTGTCTGCTTTGATGTGAGCACCTTTTCCTCCTCCAGACCCTTCCACCATCCCAGTCCCACTTTGGACCCAACCAGCCATTGACTGCGTCCTCTGAAAACCACGCACCAAAATAAAACCTCTCTTCAGTTTGAGTGTTGAGTGTTTTGTCTCAGTGATGGAAAGCTCATGTGTTTATCAATTGATTGGTATATTTTAGATGACATTTTTCAGGTACATGATTTCTCCTCTCCATAGTGTAGTTCAGAGTTTTTTTTCTACTTGTAGAAAGTCTATGTGGATGACAGTGAGTATTTGCTGTTTTGTTGCTTTGTTTCTTCTTCAAAAGGCTCTTATTTTAATGTGATGTTTGATTTTCTTTGCCTATCTTCCCTTCCTGTGACTTCTCTCCCTCGTTTCTTTGTACGCTTGATCTTAGCCAAAAGGCTGAGAAGGGATACCCTCATTTCTTTTTGATGTGCAAGACCCTCCTCTCCTGTCCCTTTCCAGACTCCTCGGGCACTGTCACATGTAGTCCCTCTCCTGTTCTTTCTTGGTCTTTATTTCCAGTTTTTTTTCATTGACTTCAAACTGTTTTCTAACTTCTTTTGTTCCTCGCTACCCAAATACTGCTTTTCTGCAATCACTTCATTACTGAGTGTTCCCATTCTGATTTGTGCTCCTTTTTATCTTCTGTTTTCTCGGTTTCTCTGAGCTCTTTTGAAGTCTTAGAGTTTCCATCTGTTTTGTGGGCATGTCTCTGTGGTAAGACTGTTGGGCTGATTTTGTTTCTCATAATAACTGTACACTGGATTTGACCACAATCCTATTTTGTTACTCATTCTTAAGTGAAATGAGTTTTCCTGTATTTTTAGGGGAAAGGGCTGGGCCAGAAAAATCTCCAGATCTCAGACTCTAGAACTCCCTCTTCTGTTGCTTTCTTGAAACAGTGACCTGAGGCCCAGCTCCTCTCAGCTCTGACTTGTCTTCCCTTTTCTTTCCTGTGATAGGATCGTGTCTGTCAGGTTCAACTTAGAGTCTACTCTCCAGCTTCTCTTCAGAGTGGTTTTGTTGGGGAAGAAGCTTGGTTTTACTGGTTTTGAGAGTTTATTGGCTCCAGACCACTTGCTGTGGCTTGAACGTGTTCCCCAAAGTTTGAGTTTGGAAATTTAATCCCCACTGCACCTGTGTTGGAAGGCAGGACCTTTAAGAAATGAGTGAGCCGAGCGATCTCTCTCTCCTGAGTGGATTCATGCTGTTACTGCAGGAGCCTGTCAGTTACTGTGGGTAGGGCTTCCTGATGAAAGGATAACTTTGTTCCTTTTCACTCTTTTTACAGTTGATCTTGGCTCTTTCCCTCTCCTACCTTTCCATCATGGGATGTCATGACCCTTGACTATAGACTTCCAGGCCACCAAGCTGGAAGAAGTGAATTTCTGCTCTATATAAATTTCCCAGACTCGAGTGGTGTTGCAGCAGACACCACCTGGGCACCTTCCTGCAGTCCCTGGGCTCCCACCCCATGAGGTGGGTTCTGCACGACCCCTTTCTGGCTTGTTGCTCTTGTGCTCAGAATAGCTCACCCACCTGCTCACCACCCAGTGAGGCCTCTTGGGAGACCTGGGGGCTCCTTGAGCCCAAGCCTTCAGATGGCCGCTGCTTTTTCTCCACCTTTCTCCTGAACCTGTGTTGTTTCTGCCTGGCTCTGTAGCTGTATGTAGATTAGCCACACCATTCCTGACAGAAGGTCATGGACAAGCAGTCATCTGATTTTGTATTAGTCTTTTCCAAGGGGCTGTGGTTGTGCAATCCTAGTTTCTTTGTTTTTGTGGTTGCTGCCACCATCACTGTTGTTGTTCTTGCCGGGGAGGGAGGGATAGGAGATCTGGGAGATTAAACAGCTATGCAGCCTTTGACATGGTCATCATCTTTTCTGAATCCTACTTTAATATTTTAAGAGGCTTGGGAAGATGTTTTTACTAAATGCCAACCTTCTGGATCCAAGCTAAAATACCTCCAAATGTGAAAAGTTTGGTTGTAATCATATGTTTTTAGTAAATATTTTACTAAGGAAAAGTACAAGGTTCCTTTGAAAACAAAACACATACAACCACCAGTCATTACTCCTTTATTTAAACACTAGCAAAAGCTGGGCACAGTGATGTACATCTGTAGCCCCAGCATTCAGGAAGCTGAGTCAGGAGGATTGCATGTACCTACAAGGTCAAGACCAGCCTGGGCAAATTGGCAAGACCCAGTCTTAAACCAACAACACAAACACAACTCCATTTCTTAGTTGTTTAGATTGAGTATATAGGAAATGAAATAATTACACGTATCCTTTCTAAATTAACATGAGATGAAACCAACAGCTGTGGATTCATCAAAAACCACAGTGCAGGTCAAGTTTAGGCTGAGTTAAGGCTACAGCCTCTGGTAAATGGTCCCTCAGACCCTGGAAAGGTCGCTGTGCATTCTGATGGCCTGTGCGTTCAGATCAGTGCCCCTTCCTCTCACAGCCTTGGTCCCCCCCGTTGACCCCAGAAAGTCTCTAGCCCTGAGTATCCTCAGTACAACCTTTAAACTACAGTTGTCAAATTGGCATTGACAACCACACCTTTCTTCTTTGTTTTTAGTAGCTAGATGGCAATTCAAAAAAAAGGAAGGCTTCAAATTTTTCTGTTTGTCATTTTCATGTTCTTCGAGGTCCTTGATACCACGGAAGACCCAATCAGCAGCCGCGCCTCTGCACTATGCCACCTTTAGCACCTTTTGGCAAAGGGTCTTATTTCCTATGGAGTTTAAATTTAGAGCCAGTGAGAATCTGAGCTATTCGGTCATGAAAGGGGAAGTTTGGAATTTCCTCTTTTGGTAGCTTTCCTTACTAAAGTCTATTAATGATTCTCTTCGACTTGATTCCCAGCCACCGTGAGACTCCAGAATAGCAACCTGCGCTGCCTCTTCCTTCCTCTTCCAGAGTTTTTTCAGGGTTAACCAAGTGTTCTCTTTGAACCAGGCTAAATGGGCTCCCTCCCGTAAGGAGCGACCCACTCTTTTGTTCCTTCCACTATTTTACGAGTGTCTTCATAGCCCACCTGCCTAAGAAGGGCTGCTGCTAAAGCCTCAGTCTATTTCACAAGTGTTTCTCTGGTCTTCATTGCTAGATTTTTCAGTTTAAATCACTTGGACAACATACATGGACTAGTTATATGATTATTTTTTCCCTGTGACACAGGAACACTTGCTCTCTTTCAGGGGCGTTGTTAAGTTGTACGATTTCTTGTCCCTAACTAAAATGGGCTGTTTACAGGAAAGATGGATTAAATATCACCTTTACTTTCCTCAATTAAAAAGAATTTTCACCCTGGGGATTAAATCGAAGGACTTCATGCTGAGCTGTGTGTCCCCAGTCAACCCCCACCCCTTTCTTTGGAGCTTTTGAAATAGGGTGGCACTAAATTGCTATGTTGTCCAGGTGAGGCTCATACTTGATGTCTTTCCTGCCTTAGCTTGGCACAATGCTGGGATTACAGATGTGCGCCCCTGTGCCGCTAACTTACCTTCTTGTCTACAGCCGTGAAGCCTGACCCATGGCTAGCACTATACATGTTCAATGTCAGCCCCCTAATACATCACACTGTGTTATTTTGCATAGAAAAGAAAAATGGGGAACAGATAAATTTTTATTTCTTCTCAAAGTCTTCCAAAAGAATCATTTTCTTTCATTGCTTTTTAGATGGGGGTGCTAGGATTTGCATCCTCCAGGGAGGCCTTGGCCAAAGGTGTATCGCCTCTTTAGCTTGAAGCTGCCCCTTTTGGACACTCGGTAGAGTCACCCACCCCAGCAAGGACTTGATGGCAACACCTTTTAAAATGTAGGAAACTTTGCATGCACCATCTGCCACCTCACTTCTTTCATTACAGTAAAAGGCTACTGCATGCAAGGTGACTTACACATTTAGGAAGAAACAAACAGAAATCATACGCTCACCTGAGCTGGAACAAATAGGGAAGACAGTAGCCACCCCCAGATACCTTAACCGTAATTTGCTTCCTGCTGTATGACTTACCCATGGTGGACTGTGGCCTAAAAATACTCATCTTGACTTTCAAAAAAAAAGAGACCGTAGAGGCCAGGCGTGGTGGTGCACGCCTGTAATCCAGCACTCAGAAGCTGAGGCAGGAGGATCATTGTGAGTTTGACACCAGCCTGGGCTACATAGTGAGTTCCAGGTCATTCTCAACTACATAGTGAGACCCTGTCTCAAACAAAAAAAAAAGAGACCAACTTTCACTGCAGTATATTATAATATCCTATCCTAGTCTCTTGATTATTGTTGTTAATCTCTTCCTGTGCTTACTTTATAAATTAAACTTGTCCACAAATAT
Organism: Fukomys damarensis; assembly: GCF_012274545.1. Taxonomy (NCBI): domain Eukaryota; kingdom Metazoa; phylum Chordata; class Mammalia; order Rodentia; family Bathyergidae; genus Fukomys; species Fukomys damarensis. Next base: position 25,223,362 of record NW_022900922.1, read on the forward strand.
GTACATTCAGGGGAAGACACAGTGTATGTGGAGGGTTTAGGAATAGCCACAGTTGTAGGGATCCAATGGAGACATGGCCCTTACAGAGAAAAGGGGGGCAGCTGTACCAAAAGCTTGACCTACCTGGAATGCAAGCTGTACATGAGTTTGAGAATTGGGAACAGTTTGTTTCTCTCACTTAGTCCTTAGCCGCTAGCGGGAGTACTTCACAGACGTCTGATTTGTTGAGCGGAAAAATAGGATGAATGGAAAGAAGAGCAAGGCGGGACACAGAGTAAGTCAGAAACGGTAGCGACTGTGCTGTGCGGTGGGGCGGAATGTTGAATGGTCGTTAATGATGCCAAGTCATCCAAGAAAGCTTGAACTTTCTTCTCTATTTTAACATGAAGATACATACATTTAGAACCAAACAGACAGATTGCTTCCTGAACAGAAATTCTTCTACAAAGCTTCAGAAGTTGAAGGGAGATGAAATCTGTCTACGCGCAGACATCATTGCCCAATAACGAAGAGAAATCTTTGCGACCTGCTGTGGGTATCCCTGGGTATCCCTGCTCACTGTCTTGCTAATTCGGGCCAGGGAGGCTGGGGTGACACAGATAATCGAGATGAATCTGAGCATGGTTTCTGTGCCATCGCCTTTCCTTGATCGTGGAGGAACTGCCAAAGAGGCTACAAATGGGTGACGGGAAATGAAAAACAATACGAATCTTGGATAATCTTCCACTAGATAATTAAGACTTAACCGGGTCTGTTGTGATGTGTGCACATGTTTCTGTACAGGGAAAGGGATGAACCCACAAATACTATAAATGCCAACTTTTGAAGGCTTTTGGAAAATGTAACCCATAGCATATGGTATCGAATTAATTTGGGGTTTCGCTTGTCTCAGTCTGATGTGGGCACGCTGAATTATGAAATAATAGTTTGGCATCCGTGTTTGCTGAGTGTGTTTTGAAGCTGCTTAGCTTCAAAAAATTCTTGAGGTTCAAGAATTTGAGGTTATGACCCTTGTTTAGCAGATGAGGAAATTGAGGCATACGGCCAAAGAGTGACTTGCCCGGCTCTAGCGGTAGCTCCTCAGTAGAGCCCTTGAAACCTCGGTCTACAGACTGGTTCTGGCTTCGTTGTTTCTGCCTCTGCTTTGAGCACTTTTCTTATTTTTGTTCTGTTCTATGCTGGTTCATGTAACTTGCTTTTTCCTGCTGCCCATCACAGTTAACAGGAAGGAATTTGAAACAGGGAATTTTGTTTGACAGGCAGGAGCTGCACAGCTGAATTCCATCAGGACATAATGGGGCCAGTAGCCCCAAGAGTATTAAAACGCAAATGAGGATTTATTAGTTTCACCTGCTCTGCCGCTGACCAGGAGGCACTTAATGTGGAGGGCCACCTCCATTTGAAAGGGCAGGTAGCTATTGTTTCCCCACCTCCACAATCTATGAACGTCTAGTTTTGCTTTTTTCCTGGAAACCAACAACTGCAAAATTTAATGTTGAACAACTGTTGGCCCTGTAGTCCCGGTGAAATTTGGGGCACCCACCAAAATAGTGCTGAAGTTGCTAGTGGAGATGTATTCAAGGGCAGACCAGGGGTGGATAGTTTGGCAGAGCTGCAGAATTAGTGTCTAATTGCAGAGGGTCCTGTACTCAGCTGCCTGAGTGCAAAACCCTGTACACTTCATTCCATGATGTGTGCCTGTGAGGCACTGTCTGCGACTTAAGTGATTAATATTTAAAAATTTATTGACTTTTAAAAGATTTCTTCCAGTCTACTCTTTAGGCTTTGTGCATCATATTCAGGTCCTAAGTCTGTGCACAAAGGGAAATTATTTGGTACAAATGCCTTCATATCTTCGTTATGTTGATGCTGTGTATAAAATGTATTACAGTGAAAACCCTCCTTTACTTGAATTCTTTTGAGCAGAAAGTCATAGCTGTATGTTCCCTTCGAACTGAAGAGGTGAGGACTGCACTGTGTAGTGCCTAAGAAGATATCAGGTGAGTTTTAAAACATTAGCTTTGCGAGACTGAAATACATAAAGTCACATTATGTTTGAATGAATGTCAGCCTGGGTGTTGGCAGACTTCCATTCAGATTTTGTTATAAAATGTGGACAGTGTCTAGGTTCAAGCCCTTCATAGTTTATAAGAAAATTACTTTGCTTTTTTCTAGATTGGTGCAAAGAAAAAAAACAAACAGGTTAAGCAAATTTTGTGGTGCTTATGTGTGTAGACACGAATGAGGGAGGCCTCTGCATCTTCCAAACTTGGAAAGCATATTAACAGCTCAAATATATCTACATGTTTGATCTACATTAGTCTTTTTTTTTTTTTGTCCTTCCCTTGCAAGCTTCTTAGTTGTATGGCTTAAATGTTTTAACTATTCAGTGTTATTGGTCTTCAAGCTATAGCCATCATATGTAGTTAATAAGCTTTAGGAAAGAAAAGGAAATTGACATTTAGTAGAAAGGTTGTACAAAACCAATGAAACGCTATGCAAATGAGCTATGGAACAGACAGATTTGCATACCCTTTTGGTTTCATGATGGTGTTCTCAGTGTGAGCTGGGCAGACTTGCCTTTTTACCTCTTGGGGTGATGTGTGTAGAGGTGGTAGAGCCCTGCAGGGTTAATTTAGCAAGTGTAACATTGTGATTTTCCATGCGGCTTCTGAGAACCACGGAGCAAAATGTGGCAATACCCAGTGACAGTGGAAATCAGTTTTTGAAGTAAATACTTCTGGAGGAGAAGGGAAGGGGAGAAGCATTCTAATACTGCTAAAGTAGGTGGAGCAAGTTTCAATATTGGTACCATTTTCCATTTCAGAAGAAATCCATGAAGCCAGAGGTGTAGCTCAGTGATAGTGCTTGCCTGGCATGTATATGGTCCTGGATTCTGTCCATGGCATCAAAATAATAGCTTATATATGTAACAGTTCCACCACTCTCTTGATTAAGCTGACACTGTGGAAACTCCTGCCCACAATACTAGTATTTTCTTTTTCCTAGTACTAAGGACTGAACTCGGGACTTAACACCTTAAGCAATATTCTCATCCCTTTTAATTTGTTTTTTAACTTTGAGGCAAGGTCTCACTAACTCACTATATTGCCCAGGCTAGACTCAAACTCGATCTTCCTGCCTCCACCTCCCGGAGTTACTGTTGCCCTTTTGCAAGCTGCCTTTGGCTGCCCTATGATCTCTCATCAGAAATGCAGGTGAAGAGACCTGCTTTTGCGCCTATCCTGTTAAAATATACAACAGTAGTCCGAGAGCCAAGTTGTACAGATTCAGTCATTTGTATTGATGGTTTGTGATGTGACAGGTAGAGACACAGGGAAGCATCACTGGGGCTCAGAAGGATTTTGATATCAAGATCTGGATTTCAACTCGGCTCTGGCCACACTTCCTACCTTCATCTTACAAGCTGGTTATGAAAATGAAACCAGAGAGTGCAAATTCTCTTACCTGGCTTATTGTAAACAGTTGATGTAACTATTCCACAGTGCTTTCAAAATTATAACCAAATTTCCCTTTTGTAAAATCAAGGTCACTTTCTTCAAAAGGAAATGGAAGTGAAATTCAACTCTGAAATGTACTTGGAGAATTTTAGAGGGTCTTTTCCAAGTTGTCATAAAGCACTTCTAAAGTAAATTTGCCCATTTCTGCCCACACCAATCCTATAACATTCCAGGAATAAAATCTGTACTCGAGTTTAAAAATAAAACGAGTGGAACAAACTGAATTAGAAGTCCTTGGCAGACATCCCCCCTGCAGAATGTTCCCTCAATTGGTGAAGTTGCAATAAAATGGATGTATATTTTTTTACTTTGCCCTGCCTCCCCGATCCCTTCCACCAGTGGCATTTCTCTGTTCTAAAGACCTAGCGCACTCAGAGTTCATCTCGCCACCCTTGTGAGATCTGCACTCCCACCCACCTCCCAGGAAACCCACATTGCATCAACAGACCTCCTTGTGGAGGAGGGTTGTTGTCTGATACCCTACATGTGCACGTGGACTGACTGTACCAGGGAGGTCATGAAAACAGGAGAGGGCTCCGCTGAGCTCCGTTATAAAGAGTGCCAAGAAGGAAAGATGGGAAAAAAAAACAAAACTCGGATGCAGTCACATTTCTCCTGTCTCTTTTTTCCCCCCTTCTGTAAATATTCAAACCCTTTTAGAGAGGCTTTTGATAATGTGTTATCCTAGCAGATTCCGTGAACCTTGGATGTCCTCCTCTCCCAGTCCCATGGGAATGATTCGGGAAAGAGCGCTGGATAAAATGTGGTGAGCAGGATTGGGCAGAGACACTAGTTACTGTGCACGTGTGTGTGCACACATTCACACACATGTGCACACATGCATGCACACACACAGGCTGACCACTCTGGTCCATCATCACCATAGAAATCCTGCAGAGAATAGACGTTCCCCTCTCCCTTACACAGGCGAGTTTCATCTTTCCCAAAAATGGAAGGGGAGAAAGCTTTCTTTGGCTGAGCCATATGCAAAAAATTATGGAACATCTGTGTGAGTAACAACATACAACAAGAAAAATTATTGGTGGTAAAAGGCAAAGCCCTTGTTTCAAAAACATGTCTGGAGATGGTGTATACACAGAACCTTGCTTGGTGCTAATTACGCGTAATGACTGTCAGCTTTGTGTACCCTGGGCTGGGCTCTTGATAGCTAGTGGTTGTGGGTGGTTTGGTTATGTTTCTCCCTTCTTTGCTCATCCCCCACATCCTTCCACTTTCTTCTTGGTGGTCGTGGAACAAACCACATAGCTTTATTCCAATAGCTGCTAAGCTCTGGAAGGGTCTGAGAGGCAAGAAACACAGAGGACTCTGTGATAAGTACCTTGAAGTGTTCAAGTGGACAGGGATCCTTTTACCCCATTCCTTTCCCTGCAGCACTCGCCCAAGGAAGGATGGGGGCTGTGGGGCCCAGTGACTTATCAGTAGGTTTCAGACGCTCCTTTCTGTTTTTAGTCTCAGCACTCATTGCACAAAAATGTTATTCGGATGAATTTAGTTGCTTGCTCACTGTGAGGCTCGTGATTTTGCCTGTGTGGCAAAATCTACAGCATGTTTATTTATAACCGTGCTGTGTTAGAATTCGCCTCCAACCAGGGTTTCACAGACCTGCATTTAGGTCCCACAATGCCCCACACCCTCATGTGTGACCTGGGGAAAAGAATCCCAGAACTGTCCCCAGTTAAGTCCCTGTGTAAGTCCTGAGAGAGGCAAGAATGCCTGCTTGCAGTTCTTAGATGCAGCAAAAGCCCCTAGAGACCCAGAGTCCCATTATTATAAGAATGACCCTGATGCCGCAGCATCCCTGTGTTTTATGCAAGGACTGTGGAATCCTGTTATTACCAGCTGGCAAATTTCTCGCTATGTTTTTTGTGTCAGTGAGAAATACAGGTTCTCCACAGTCAATGAAGGAAAAAGTTTCAAGGAACTGAGGTATCTTTGTTTGGAGGGAAATAGCAGGCTGAGTTTAAATCAAGTGTTCTGGGAGGAGGGATGAGTTACTGCCCAGTTCAGCCTGTGTCCCTTCTCAGCATCTCCTCTGTCCTCATCACCCACAACAAGGACAGCAACAGGTAGCCAAGTGGGCTCGTCCAGTTTCTGTTGCTGTGGCAAGATAGCTGAGGCCCAGTGACTTGTAAGGAACTGAAGTGTATTTGCGCATGGCTCAGGAGGCTGGGGGTTCCAGAGCAAGGAGTGCGATCCGCTCACATCTGGGCAGGGGTTCACTGATGATGTGTGGCAGAAGGCATGGCAGGCAGGAAGGAGGGCGTGCTAGCTCAGGTCTCACTTCCTCCTCTGACAAGACCACTTGTGACCTCATCTAATCCTGATCCACCTCCCCAGGCCTGCGTCCAAGAGCCACTGACACAACTTTGGGATGAAGTCTCCAACACATGAACTTTGGGAATATATCCAGACCATAGCACTCGCATAACCTTGGGGTGACCTCGCACTCCCAACCACTCTTCCCTCTGCTCTCCATCAGCTGCCTGGATTCCAGCCAAGTGGATGCCACTGTTGTCCCATCAGTCCCTGCCCTTCCCCTCCGTCCACCATCCTGCCCCGTGCTGCCCTCCATACCTGTCTCATATGCCTGTCTTCTCGCCAAAGCCGCCCACCTCTCCCTCCCTCCCCAGGCCCCCAGAGGCCTTGCTACCCTTACTTCCTGGTTACTTAGAGCACACAGCACAGTCAGCCCAGTGGTGTAGTTAGCTGTGTGAATGCCAACAGAGAAGGGCAGCCCAGAGCAGGATGGCAGGTGCCACTAGCCAGCCAGGAGCCTGATGCCCTCAGTTTCCCCTCTGCCATCTACAGGTACTGAAGTAGGGAAGGTTACTTAACCTCTTGGCATCCAGTTTCCTTGCTTGCAAACTTGTCTTAATAATAGTGACCTCTCACTGTTGTCCTGAGGGTTTAATGAATGTAGGGGTCTACATTCATTAAATAGTGAGCACCTAGGAATTATTAGCTGAGTATGTTGTGCACTCCTGCAGTCCCAGCTCTGTGCTAGGCTGAGGCAACAGGATCACAAGTTCAAACCCAGCTTGAGTAACTTGGCAACTTAGTGAAACCCTGTCCCAAAATATAAAAGAAAATGGGAGGTACTAGGGATGCACCTCCAGGGTAAAGCGTTTGCCTACCATAAGTGAGGCCCTGGGTATGATCCCCAGCACTGCCCCTAGAAAAGAAAAAAAAAACAGCTATTAATACTTCTGTACCAGAGAAGAGTATTGTCTTCTTGTTCATGCTTTTATGCCTTGCACTTTTATTTTACATATCAAAAAGACTTAGTCCACAAACATTAAAGACCATCTCAGGTACATTTGTCAATATAAAAATCTGTTTGAGTCAGCTAAATAACTCAATGTGTTGCTACAAAGCTGCCCTCCCACAGCCCCATCACTCCAATCACTGAAACATCTGTGAAACATTTTCTCAGCATTTCAGAACCAGAGTGTTTCAACACAACCCCAGAACCTTGTAGAAGACACTTCAATCATTTTGCATGTCTGCATTCTCTTTGGGGTGCAAACAGCAGAGCCCAATTATAAGGCCTGCATCTGTACACGGCCTTGTTTTGCAGAAGCCAAGTGAGAGACTGGGAGTTGTATTTCTGTCCCAGCTCTTGGGCCTGAGGCCCTAACACCTAGAAGCAGGTGAGATCATCGTGCAAGGGGTACCCTTGATCATCTACAGGGACATTAGAAGTGCGCACAGCAAGGTGGGTGAAAAAAGTGTGAAAAATCAGAAATGAGAGCCACTTTTTTTCGTAGAGCTTTTAAACAAATATGCCCAAGAGAGAAGTAGACATTATCGGAGAAGGCACGGTGAGCATCCCTGATGAGGTATGACTTCCCCCTCTTCTGCAGAGGGAGCTGGGCCACATGGAGCTCGAGAAAGTCCCTGCTGCTCATTCCCCTGTAAGATCTAGTCTATGAGAATGGGCTTTATGGGGAGAAGGTATCTGTGTGTGGGTTCATAGAAGGGCTTGTTCTCATTTGGTCCTCTGTAGGCAGATGTTTGTGATCACTTTTATTTATATATATATATATATAGTTCAATGAGAAAGGGTTAAAACAGTAAGAGGGTGTTAGGTGGAGGGAAGAGTAAAGCAAAAGAGCAAAAGGGACAGAGATGTAGAAAGCACCCTGTTTCTCCGTTACTCCCTCTTTGCCACTCATGTCTGTGCCCATCACACACGCATGCACACACACACCCTGCCACCACATGCAAGCCAGGTGGCTCCTGCTTACATACATGGCTTGGCGCTTTTACTCTTTGGCTAAGACCATTTCTCATGTGAACAACACACCCTCCTCCTAGAGATGTGTCACCCATCTGCTTGCAGAAGAACTGTCTGTTTCCCTCCAAAAACTGGTCCAAGCAACATTTTCCTTTGGCCAGGGCAGCTTCCCAGCAGCTCTGCCATAAGGTCTCTAATTGCAGTGTCTCGCTTCCATGTGCTTGGCTCGTTTCACCTTCCGCCTTCCCTCTCGGCGCCTTTCCTCAGCACCCTCCGCCTCTTCCACTAAGAAGCCCTGTCAAAGTGAATGACGGGATCAACTCTCTTCTCCCCAAATGGCTCCTTAGTCATAACTTGAAAGCATTATTGCCTCCTGTTCTCACAAGATTGGCAGATTTTACCCCCAAATGATCCCCTTCCAGAGTGAAGTCATGGATGTGAGCCTTGCTTGGCACTCTCTCCCTGTCTGTCTGCGGCACTGTGGGCAAATACACCATGGAGTCCTTCCTTGTGACATGCTGTGTCCTGTCTTGCCCCATAATGCTTCAGGCAAACAGGTTACTATGAGGCTGGCTTTGAAGTGTAACTCTACACCACCTTGCTGATGCAGTACACACTTAATGTTGGGCGGGAACTGAGAGTCAGTCATCTGTCATGGGAGGTGGCTCAGTGACTCTGGTGTTGTATAGCCTTGGACGAGGAATTCCAGGGCCTGGTGGGCTCCTCTTGGTGAACAGCTTGGTGTAGTGAATGAAGCAGAGTCCTCTTTCCTCAAATGTCAAATTAGTGGGGGCAGGGAAATCTTGTGGAATGTGTTGATGTTTGGTTTTACCTGCTTCCATAGAACTTTGAAATGAAGTATCTGTGCATTTCAGGAAAGAGCTAAGGGAACTGGTACTTGGTAGCATTTTGGACAGAAAAGAGCAATGGCCAGGAAATCATCCTGCTTTTGAGTGATTGAGCTTATGTGCAGGGGCACACTGGAATAGGGGAGGCCTGGTTGTGAGGTGCAGCAGAGTCACCAACCCAGACCAGTGGCCTCAGAAGGTTCCAGAACTTGAACAGTAGGGCTGCTTTTAGCCCAAGGATTCCTTCAGGAAGTTCTGGAGCACCCACACCCCCCTTTGCTCCTGAAAAACTTCCTCCTTCTCTACATTGCCCTGATTTCCTAATCCACTCCGAGGTCCCAGTTGATCCTCTTCTTCAAAGCTTTGGCCAGTGAGATCTTCCAGAAGCTTCTGGAGCATTCCTTTGCCATTCTGAGTGGGAAGGGAGCTAGGGGCAAGATGGAGAATTCTATTTCCCACACTATGGCCACTACATTGTGGGTAGAAGCTGGTCTGTGTGGGTTTGTGCCTGGCAGTATACATATTGGACATAACCTGGAAATAAATCGCAGAAAAACTGATATCAAATCCCAGTGGCTTGCTGATGCAGAGCAGAACAAATAGATAGGAGGTAAGGGGATGTTCCCAACAGGAATTCCCATATGGAACCCTGCCTTTCCCCGTGATTTTCGCAAGGAGCTGTGTGGCTTGTTCAAAGTCACTGAACTTGTGAAAGCAGGCTCCACCCACAGGAGCACAGGCTGGGTCTTTTGTCCTTTCCTGTGAACCCATATCTCTGATTCTGCTTTTTGGGCAGTGATAATTGCAGTAGCCAAAAGAGACGGAAAGCCCAAGGCTGAGTTCTTGGCTGCCGTCTGCCACATGGCTTCTGTCAACCTTAGATGAACCACTTCACTTCTCTGAAGCTTTGTTTCTTCTGAATTATTGCCTCTCCTATGGGATCGCCTGGAGGAGTTCATGATACCATGGATGAGAAAGTTCTTTGAGAAGTCACAGGACTTTCTATCCTGAGTTCCTACAGCATTCTGTCACCACAGCCTTTGGCCTCAGGAACTGGCATGCCCATAAGGCTCGTTGTCCTATTAATGAGTTTTGTGTACCTTGGATATGCATTCTGTCAAGAAAAATGACTCACAGAAACAACAGTATTTGTTATCATGATCATCAGGAACCCTTGAGTAGACTTGCATGAAGATTCATTAAGGCAGCAGCCACCTTGCTAGTTCCAGGGCACCATGCTCATGTGGAAATTTGTTTATTTAACTTCTGTCCACTCATAAACATATTTTTCTCCTCTCCTGACCTGCTCTCCCCTGTGAGCTTACGCACCAGGTTAGATCCTGCCTACCCTAAGTCAGTCTCCCTTCTTTCCACTCTGTCACTTCACACATGAGCAGCACTGCAGCCAGCTAAGCAGCAAGCGGCTGCAAATTCTCTCTTGTGCTAAGAGCACCTCAAGCTGTCTCAGTCAAACAGAATTCTGGGACTGTTGCTAATCTCTTCTCACCTACTAGGATCTTCAAGCCCTGGCATCTGGGATGTTGGGAGCTAGCAACTCTTGTCATTAAATTCCTAGGACATGAGGACGATTGGCTGGTTGGTTGATTGATGAAGGTGCCTGAGTGACTAAAGAGACTTCAGAATGGACAAGGCCAAAGGAAAAGAGGATGTACCTTCCTCTGTATCATTTACATCTGCAGAATAAGGGCTATAGCTGGTAGGTAATGAGCTCTTGTTCAGGAAAAGATGGTGAAGAGGGGGCAATGAGAGGTTGTGCAAAGTGACCAGAATTTCAGGACCATTGAGATCTGAGATGGACAAGGACAGATCAGATGCAGTGCTCTGGTTTCTCAGGCTGGTTAGCTAACAAATAGCATTTTCAGAGATTGGTGTGTGTGTGTGTGTGTGTGTGTGTGTGTGTGTGTGTGTGTGTGTGTG
>NW_022900922.1:25234233-25245926 GCF_012274545.1 Fukomys damarensis
GTGTGTGTGTGTGTGTGTGTGTGTGTGTGTGTGTGTGTGTGTGTGTGTGTGTGTGTAAGGATCTCTGCCTATTGACTGTCTTCCACTAATTGTCCCTTTTCAAATTGTCCCTCTCCAGGATTAATTACCTAACTCATATTACGTATCTTAAGACAATAGTATTTTTTTAAAGCATGACTGAAAATACTTTTCATTAGGAAATGTTTAACTTTCCTGGTTTCTCTCTGACTTGTGACAATGTGAAAGAACTAAAATTAGACCACATTGGCCGAGGTCAGGAAAATGGAGATGACAAAGATTACACAGATCTGAAGAGAGATCTGTGAACAGCAGAGGCCCTGGTTGCTGTGTGTGTCTTGGGTAGCATTTTACCCCACTGGGGAGGCTGTCCTGGGTGAGGAGGATTTGCTGCTGTGTCTTTACCAGGAGAGATAAGCATATTGGCTGGGTAGATTCCAGTTCTGGGGTTGAGTTGCTTGGTGACTGGCAGTCCCTCAAGCCAATAGTGAGATGGCACCACAGAGCTGATCTTGGGGATTCCCTGCCACCAATTTGCCACAGCTAGGGAGACCCAGAGGCCTCGTGTCTAAATCTGTCTTCAAGGAAGGGTAAACTTGCCAAGTGCAAGAGCAGAAAGTATCCAGCTGCCTCAAGAATGTCTGTTCATGTAAGGCAAAGGCTTTCCCAGCAGTAGAAGAGGAGGTGGGCAGGAGCTATTGTGACACTTTGGTAGGTGGAGGATAGAAAGTATGGCCCATGTCATGCTGTGAATAGTCACGCATCACACTTGTATGCCAGCTTTGTCACACTTACCCACCTGCTGTGAGCCCACTGAAGCCTCTGCATTGGCAAAACATTTGCAGTGTCTCACCAGAGTACTGGAGCGTCTAATATTTCTTGATGCATGGAGTCTGTCCAGCTGTCTACAAACCTGGGATGTGTGAATCCTCTCGAAGGATAGCCATTGGCAGCAAGCCAGGCCATTCTGCTCCAACTTGGAACAGAAGGTAATATGGTTCAGCCATTTTTTAAAAAATAAAGACAAAACACACACCCTCATGGACTTCAGAAGCAGAATTCTTATTTCAGGACAGTCTGTGCAACTGGGGGCAAGCATATTCAATGCTGGGATTAGCATGTTAGAGAAAGTAGCTGTGCCAAGCCATGAAATGGGGCTACACGGCATTGTTGCCCATGTTTATTTCCATAGAAAACCATCCATTTGGACTTCTCTGCAGTTGATTTTCATTTGTCCGAGTTGTGGTTGTCCTGATCACTACTGGCTTGGTATGCGGGAATGTTTGTGTACACGCTCACCTACCCCTGCACATCCCCACGAGTGTGTGTGCCTGTGCTCATCCTTGCATGCATGCGTTCTCAAATGGCACGTGCGTACATTCCGCGTGTGGGAGTGTCCACACTTGTGTAAGAGCACGTCCGCCTGCACATGTGTCTGTGTGCAGTCTCGCACATGCATGTGTGCAGTCACTCCCTGTACCTGTGTAGGTGTCCACTCTCTCCTCTTCTTGCATCATGGCTGCTGCATGTGTGTCCCCTTACAACCTGTAGGCTAGCTGCCTGTACTTGTGTGTATGCGCACACAGCCTGTATGTGTTTGTGGTCATGCACACTCCTCTCTGCACATGTCTGTGCCTGCACACTAAGCCCCAACGAATGCTTATTTGCACACACGCCTGTCTTTCCCTCACGCGTGGAGCTGTGCGTCTGCTTGACTTTGCTTGACTCACTCCTAAGCTTGGATTAACTTTGTGAAGCAGGAGGTGGTGGCCCAATATTTAACTCTGCAGCTTTTTGCACCCAAATTATTTTTGAAAAATACCCATCTAAAGGAAAAGGAAAGGCTCAAACTTGAAAAGTTTAAGCACTTGGAAATTGCATTCCAGCTCCTAATCTCAGAGCTGTAGCAATCTGTTATCTAAAAGTTGCATGTTTTAGTCATTGTTTATCCATAGGGGTGGGGACAATTACAGGTCTTAGTGCAGTAAATGATTTAGCTTCTGTTTCCTGAGTCCTTGCTCCTGTTAAAATGGGCCACTGATGGATCATGTGAAGTTTTGGGTTGAATGTTCTCCCTCGTAGATACATGTGAACTTACTGCCTTGCACTGTATTAAGACAGGAAGGCCAGAAACAACTGTTTTTTCAAAAGCTCGTGCTACACTGGCGATTTGCGTTGGATGAACCCAATAAATACCTACAAAAGTGTCCGTCTGTAACCTCATAGTTTTGTTTGAGTCCAGAAGAGGAGTGTTGGCCAACCTGAATGTATTTTATGCCACGAGTCAGCAAATGTGTGTGTATATCACATGGAAGTGAGGGACAGATGTAGTGAAAACCGGCTGTGCAGTCGCGGAAGAATTGTACAAAATTAGTTGGATTATAAACGTTCTCGGCTTTTTTTCCTCTTAGCAGTTAAATCTTTAAAATATGAGAGGACAGTTTGATCCCATAGCTTTGGTTGTAACAGCCCTCCAAGCTATTTTTATGGGTCATTCTATCTAGTGGTGACCTAAACTATAAAGCCATCTCCCGGCTTCCCAAAAGTACTGTCTGCTTTCTCACTTTCTAATAATTACTGCAGATCTGAGAGGAAAGCCTTGTCACACTGAATATAAATCACAGCCAGCTTCAGGGTACTGTGTGCATTGTTTGGTTTTGGCTGTTTGTCCATTTTAGGAAGAGTAACACGATCACGTATGGATGCATCTCTGTGGGCTGGGTAGACAAATGAACACCAGGGTAACTGCCGAGATGATCTTCCTGGTCCTCTGTTGGCTTAATAGCGAAGCTATTGTTAAAATAAAAACAAGCAGATGTCTGGAACCTAATCCCACCTCCGATCTCAACAGCATAAGTGATACAGATTAGTAAATGCTTTTAATATATATTTCGAAAGTTGTCATCCTGGGACGGGCTGTTTCTTTGTTTGAAGGTCCCCGGAGACATTGAGAGTCTCTGCTTTCTTACTGTAGAAATGAAAAGAAGCAGCGAATACTCCAGCTCATGTCATAGAGAATATTGATGAAATTGTGACTTCTGTTTCATTTGTCATTTGGTGAAGATTGACATAATTTACATTAATGTGTGACTTCCTATCATTTAAAGCGTGCATTTATGCTGTAGCAAAATATCTTTGTCCTCCAAGGGCACTGAAGGTGGGGTGCATGAGTGAGAGAGGGTGTGTGTGTGTGTGTGTCTGTGTGTGTTTTGTATAAAAGGTCACTGTCCCCTCATGCTTTCTTCTGTCTGGGGATGTCTGCACCAGAATAAAATGGCCTTGGACCATAACCACCTGGGCCAGAGAATGAGGACCTGCTCTTTAAAAGCTTAATAGATAAAAGTTCCTGGTCTGCCTCTTCCCCACATAACTTCCACCATGCTCTCCAGGGAGCAGGGATGGTTTGGGGTTGAGCCATGGAATCCAAGAAAGAATCCAAGGGAGTTGGATTATATTGCTCTGCTGAACATGTACTTGATTGTTTAGTTCGTGTCTTAGTGTGCAGAATACTATTGCGTAGTGCCAGTATCCTTTAAGTATGAGACTTGAACAATGTACGATTCATCTTCTTTTGGAATGACTCATGGATTACTTCGTCAAGCCCAAATAGCATCAATTGTTTGGTAGCTAGGTGTCATATTTATAAGCTGTAGAATAGGATGGCCCATTTAAAAAATCCTGACTCTATCTGCTTCTTCATTTGTCTTACATTAAGGGTTGTGGCTTAGAACGATTCTTGGTGTTTGTCTCATCTTTGTGACCGGAAACCTCCTAGAAGTCCTGGAGATGTTCTCTCTGGGACCTAGCTGTGTGTTAGATAGGTCCATCCATGTGTTATATGATCTGTATAAATGTTACATGGGTAGACTCCCAGTTTGGCTCATTGACTTTTTGAATGAGAAAAAAAATCGATACCAAAATGGTTGTTTTATCAAATATCATGCATTTATACAGTATTTATCCTTTCCAAGAGGAGCAATGATGACATGTCAGATGTCTTGTGAAATTCGTGTGCCTTCTTATCCTAGAATTCTTATGCTGAAGCAGGAAAGCTTTCTTGAGTACCCAGTCTACTGGTGGGGATCACTGTTTCTGAGCTCTGTCACCAGTTATCTATTCCAGAATGAAATCAACTTCACCTAACATCTAAGAGTTGCCTTTCTCCAGTGTTCTAGCACTACTGCGGTTTATTGGGATGCCTTAAAAAGATGACCTACCATGCTTTCACAATCTCCTTTATAAATTATTTCAAGGTCATGGGACATAACTTACTTTGATTGATCTGACCCCTCGAACAAATTCACAGAGCTAAGTGTTCTCAGAAAATCTCCCTGTGTCTTGGGCTTCACGAAATTTTTAACTGTGCTTGTCTGATATCTTTAGTTCACTAGGCATTTCCTTTGGTGAGAAATATGAAGCACAAATAGAAATGAGGTAGCTCTGCCTTCTCTGTGACACTGGCATTACTCTGTCTTCACTGAGCAGTGTCTTTGTTGGCTCTGATGCAGTCTGGTGTTGATTTTCCACAAAATCCACATCAGTCTGGTATTTAGCCTCTCAATACTGCCTTATGCCCCACTTTTTCCTTCACCTTTAATTTTGTTCCCTGTTCATTGACTTTTTATTTATAAACAAGTCACTCAAGACAAGATGAATTTTTAACATTTAACTTTTAAGTACCCTATACTAGAAGAATTTATTTGGGGCTTGTGAAAGGAATGCTAAGTGTTTATTTTGGAGAAAGTTAACAAAGACTAAAGCATTGTGGGGTGTAGGTCTGGTGCAAGCAGTAAGCCACTTGCTTAGCGTTTGCAAAGCCCTGAGTTCCATCCTCACCATTGCAGAGAGGCAAAAAAAAAAAAAAAAGTGAACGCCTTGGTAGAGTAGGGACTTGCTGGGCTCCAGGATTTATTCCATCCTATATTTATTTATTCACTTATGCAGTCATTTATTTATTTAATAAAGACTTCTTAAAGCCTGCATTATGCAAGATGCAAACCACTTTCTAGTAGGCATACACAGATAAGAAGGGCTCCTGGTTTCCAGAAACTTACAATGTACTAGAGGAATCCACATGTGTGGCTGCCTGGCTGTACTGAGAGGGGAGAAAGAGACAGGAATCATGGACAAAATGTAGTGAAATGAGATGGAGTTTGGAGGGTCAGAGAATGGCTGGAAGGATTTAAAGTTTAAGGTGTTCAAGTAAGGTAAGTTGGAGACCTCTTTGGAAAAACGTATCTCTATTAAATAAAAGAATAACTAAATATTAAATATTAAATATAAGAGAACTAAAGATACAGTTGACACTTATAAATACTTAGCATGTGCCAGGCACTACACTGAGTGCTTTTTGTGCATTTTCTCATTAGATCTCCACAGCCCTACAAAGTACATATTGTTCTTATAATTTATAGATTGCTCTATTCTATGCTCCATGGTTATAGCAAAAGCTTTGTCAGAGGACATAGGAATAAAGGATATAAAGGAAAGTAGAGGTGTAGTGCAGTGTTAATTACTGACCCAGCAAAGTCTAATTTTGACTTTTTAGGGGGAAGTCTTTTTATATTACTTCAGTCTAAATTGTGGGGCCCTTCTGAGAAAATAAAATTGTATTTCCTCGAGTCCTCATAGACACATAAATTCTTAAATGAATTTTTTCAATCCTGTCATACTTTTATTGCCCATATTTTTATTTTATTTAGTCTCTTATTTTTCAAAATTATCACATCTGTGGGAGAAACCAAGGTATAAAGTAATTTGCCAGAGGACACAGCTGGTGTCATAGCTAGGGAAATGGAAACCTGAAAAATGCTACAGACGTGAAATAAGATCATGTTCTGGCCCCCAGTACAGAGCTGAGATGTAGAACGGTCATCTCTCAGGTCCTCAGTGGATCCTTAATGCCAGGACCAGCCCCAGAAACCAAAACCTGAAGATGCTCGGGTCCCTTACATAAAATGGCATGGTATTTGCACATAACCTGCACATATCCTTCTGTATTGATTAGTACAGGGATCATTCCAAAATGAGCTGGATTGTTTTAACGGTGACCCGTGAGCACCACCACCTCAGTCTCTCAAGAGTTGCGCTGATTCAATGCTGTCTACAGATCCCTTCATTCACGTGGATTCAGTGTAGTAGTTGGCGTGCAGCAAATGCAGAACAGAGTTGGGGAAACACTGTAATCCCCAGCTGATGAGTGTATGGATGCCGAACCTAATGGTACAGAAGGGCCTGCTGGATACACTCAGCTAATTATAGCTGATTTCATTTTAGAAGGCAACTTTCATTCCACTGTGCTGAACACCAAACCCACAGATCCTTAAATTGTTTTACTAATTTTTAAGAAGTAAATCGGGTGTGGTGGCACACATCTGTAATCCCAGTACCCTGGGAGTTTGAGGCAGAAGAATCACAACTTCAAGCCCAGCCTGGACAATTTAACAAATTAGCAAGATCCTTCCTCAAAATTTAAAAAGGGGCTGGAAATACAGCTCAGTGGGAAAGCCCTGGATTCAATCGCCAGTACCACAAAAAATAAAACTGGGACGATGGAATTAATTGGAAACATCCAGCGTGCCCGCACATTGTAGTAGGAGGAAGGATAAAAGCCGTCTTCCTCTTTTGCATGCTTCAGACTGCCTGAATGTTCAGTAAGCTGCTGCCGGCTTAGCGTGGCATTGCTGTGTGTATATTGATAGATGAACACAGAGGCCAGAGCGGGGAGGATCTGGGGCTTCTGCTGGGCTCGGCTGGCTGTTCAGTTGTGCGTGTATTGCCAGTGCCTGCTTCCTAGGCTGCCGAAGCAGAGTACGCGTTTGAACTATGAGAAACAGGTTTGAGTAAGTCTAGACATTTGGATATTGTCTGTCTAGCATTCATTTGTGTCGTGGGCGTCGCACTCTGGGGATTAGTGTTTCGTTATGCAGATGCTGTTTTATCTTTAGCTTCTTTATAATAGCTTGAAGTGAATTCTGAGTGGAGAGAGCAGCAGGAAGGCCAGGCCTTTGTAGTTGCAGGGATTATTCTGAAATGCATTTGGATGGTTTTCCTGGGGACCCATAAACGTTGTGACCTCAGTCTCTCGTCCTTCTTTTGACTGAATGCTGTCTCATCACCTCAGTTAGCACACGCTGTGCCAAGGAATTAACTAGGGTCCCCAAACAGTGGGGGTTAGGGAAGAGCAGAAATCCATTTCCGTACCAATTGTCTGACCCTTACTATGACAGCGTGGCGTGAGAGTGTCTGCGCTATGGAAAAGGAGGGCCCTTGGATACCTCTGAGCATGATCACTGCCTCCTCACTTTCTAATTAGCTCCTGAAGCTATAGAAAGAAATTTGCCCCTTATCTTCCGGATTAGGCATCTCTTCTTACAATCATTGTTTCATTTTCAAAATTCAAAGTTGAGCGGTGTTTGATCCCTCCCCCTTACTTTCCCACTGTGAGAATGTTTCATTTTTAGAAATGCATCATAGGAAGGTTAAGTAACTCGTGTTTGTCCAAATAACCACCTCTCTCATATTTGTCCCTAACCTGGGTGCTTCCAAATGAGATTTTTGGCTTCGGGCTGAGCTGAGTGGCTGTTAAAAATCAGCATCCTTTTAGGTGGGTGTCTTTCTGTGAAAAAGCCCGGACTACCACCCCACAGGAAGGCTTTCTCCAAACAGCAAAATGTCACACCACATGGCTCAAGACATGGTAATAAACATGCACCGCTTTCCAAGGGGCAGTGATGCCAGTACAGACCCAGGATGGGTGCTGTGTTCAGATGAGAGTCCCCCAAGTCCCCAAGGGGGCACTGTGGGGCAGCTGAGGAACCTTTGAGAGGTGAAGATTCATGGGAGGTCCTTTGAGCCGGTGAAGAGGACTGTGACATCCTAGTCTGTCCTTCCTCTCTGCTTTCTGCCTCACGGTGTTAGTAGTTTGTTCTACTGTGCCCTCAGAGTATAATGTGCTACCCTCACCAGGCCCCCAAAGGAAAGAGGCCACTTGATCTTGGACTGAACTCCCAGAACTGTAAGCTAAAAGAAACCTTCTTTCCTTCTAAATTAATTGCTTTGGCATTTCATTATAGGGCTGGAAAAGGCCAATTTTGCTGATTCATTCCCAGTATGGGCTTGTCATGCATTCACTTATTAATTGATTTATTTTCTCATCCAGTGAGTCACATTCATTCATCCATCTGTAAACATTTGTTGTACACAATATCCCTGCTAGGTAGGCTTCTGGAAAGGATTGGTTCTCCACACACTACAGACATAAACTCACAATCCCAGGGGCCAAACTCTGTGGGTTAGGCATGTGTTATAGCCCAAATCTGTAACAAAAAGGATGGATCTAGAGCCTCAACAAACAAGCTATGTTTGTACCTAAAAATCTACTTTTTACTTTTGAAGGGCAGCGTATGTAGTACAGACATGGACCTGAGAGACTTGACGGGCAGGCCTGGATTTGAATTCAGCATCCGTGATGAACTCCCTGTGTCACATCGAGGAAGCTTTTTTCAGCTTCAGTTTGCATTTATGTGTAGTGATCATTTCTGCTGTGCTGAGCGGTATGAGGTCTAAGTAGGCAGCATAATGACAGCCACATGAAAACAAAGTATTCAGCAAGTGCTACTTCCCTTTCCCTTCCATGGGTAGGGTAACCTGGGCCAAGGTTAGGGTGACTCTTCTTATTTTGAATAAAGAGAAAGAAAACTCATTACCCTTATACTAGAGAAGCACAGGGCTTCCCTGCCATTGTCCCTGGAGGGCAGCACCTGATGCCAAAAGGTCTGATTCTCTGCCTCCAGGCACCTGGTGGCAAGCACCTGATTATCTCCTCCCTCCCCTGAGGAGGGTGAGTTTCCCCGTCCTCTGATGACATCTGCAGCGTCCAGGAGAGACAACAACCCCACAGCACAGCCCAGAGGAGCAAACTGTCACCAGGCGGTCACTCTGGGGATGTATTGTTTCACTGCCAAACTCATGACCTTTAGGGACTTTGGAAACCTACTGCCCTGTGGGGGGCAAAGAGACAAAGAAATTCAAGATTAAGCTTTATCTGTTAAAGGGCTTTTATTTTGATGGTGGTGAATTGCGTTTAGATTTTGCACACCCTTCAGATTTCTTAGGGTGTGGGTGAGGGAGTCCTAGGAGATTTGATTAGTTCCATGAGAGGTGCCGAAATTTGTGACACTGGGGCCTATTTTCTCCCATTGTTGTCACCAGTAGATTTGTATGGATATTTGGATTTAGTGGAGCTGCTCGTGGGTTTGTTTCATTGTTTTGTTTTTTGAGGAAAAGGGAAAGTTTTAGGCTCTGTCCCATAAGCAGAGTGGAGTGTGTGTAGTCTTAATTCACGGGTCTGTGAGATAAGGCATCAAAGGTTGCACTGCAGTTGTGGAGATAAGCACTCACAGGAAGGTATCTTCAGCAGGGTGTTTATGTAATCCTAAAATGGCTCACTTTTAAAACCTGAATTATTTCAAACTAACTTTTTTTCTTTTGAGCTTTGGGATTGCAAATTGTGGGCTGAACCCTTCGAAACATGCGTAGCAAGAGAAATCTTTTAGAAGATTTTCTGCTATTGGCAGGTTGTCTTCTATAGTTCACAATTCAGGGAGTCAGTATTTCTGTTAATCTGCTTGCCAATGAATTTTATGCAACCTTAGATTTACCTGTGCAATCCAATAGCATTTTTACTGCCATATACAGAATCTACATTTCTTGCATTAGTGACACATTCAACTAGTATTTCTTGAGTGCTTCCCTCAAGCAAGATACCTGGAGATGAAGACATGAATCAGAACATTGATGTTAACTTCAAGAAGAGACAATTTGCAAAGGAATGTAAGATGCATGTGTGGAAACATTAGTGTCAGATCTTATGAATCCAATGATTTTCAACTTTAGCGGGTAGATAAATCACTTTCCTGTAAGACGGTCTCAGAAAAGTTTGGTGAAGTCCATCTCAACAGGACTTTGCCTGAAATTCACAATTCCCTCTCTATACACTGTGAGGCAGATCAGTTATGGGCAGGAGCTTGATTATCTGTGAACCTGGTCAGTGATCTGTATCTCTGCTCTCTTTCCTTCCTTTCTGCTCACATTCCACAGTACCCTAAATCCTGTGGCGGCCTGCAAGATTTTTGTTCTACCCTTTCAGAAGATAATAACTAGAAGAATCTGGAAAGTACCAGATTTTGCTGCCACAATCATAGGCAGACTTGCTCTAGATCTCAGCAACAAGCTATGTCATTAACTGGGCATGGTGGTGCACACCTGTAATCCTAGCACTCAAGAGGCTGAGGCAGGAAGATCATGAGCTTGAGGCCAACTCGAACTAAATAGTGAAAACCCTATCTCCAAAACAAAAGCATAGCCACCTCAAGGACTTTCACTGAGTTCTGCCTAGAAGATACTTCTCACTTTTGCATATCGTTCTCATTTGTTACAGATCATTGAATTTAAGTGAATGTGATTCAATATCAATATTGAAGTAACATGTGGTAATAGTTATAGCTATACCCTGGAGTCAATGAGATATGGAACTTAGTTATTATGGATTATGCACATGAGGTTGCTTTCTGCAAAAGCAAGCCCTTCAGCCTTCTGTTTGGGAAGTATTTTACATCTTTAGCATTGGTCGTTCATTCTCTTTCAAAAGAAGCTGATTGGAGACTTCTTGAAAGTTCTCTCTTCAAGCACCCCAGCTGTTGTGTCCATGTGATCTAATAGGCATGTAGTTCATTAGAGGTTCAGATTTTGAAGGAACCACTTGATGATGAAAACTTTGGAAAATAAGAGTAATTCAATAAAGAAAATAATTGCACTGTTTTATATATTTGGATTTTTGTGTCATTGGGTAGTGTGCAAAATAATAGGTCAGAAAGCATCTTTACACAGGTTTAGACAAATCGCTGCTTGAATCAGTCACCAAAATATTGCTACATCAGAACTGCCCGACAGAGCCGAGGAGGGAGTAGTGAGAATTCCTAATGCAAGTATAGGAGAGGACTATCCCTGTGCGCCTGCCCCTCACCTTAGTACATAGGTGCGTTCTTCAGAGGTCACCGCAGGCTCAGCTTCTCCGGACAGAGCTTTTCCACTTGCTTGGCACTTTCATTGGCTCGTGGAAACTGGTGATATCATCGTCTGGGTTATAAATTCCTCCAGGGATGAGACGTTACTTCTGGCTGCAGTACTGTCACGGTATTTCAGAACTGCTGGTAATAGAGGAAAGAAAGGTAGAAAGAGGTTTTAACCTCGCCCGGGGTCACAGAAAGTCGGAGCTCCCAGGTTTCCTTACCCTGGCTGCCGCTTCTGTTGACTTCATGCTCTTCGTATACTTTCAGCAATGTGATGTCTACTCTTGGAAGCCCAAGGACATTACCAGGCCCCAGCTGAATGTTGAAAGGTTGATTTTTTCAAACACCGAAAGCACGTTTTAGAATAACCTTCAGCCTGTGCCTTGTTTTGACTTCTCATCCAGCATGTCCTATGTGGTTGTCAGCACAGGCAGCTTCCACAGGAGGCCAGCAGGGGGCGGACAGGCTCATGAAATTTCTGTAAAACCAATACCTAGCTGTTTCAAAACCACAGAACTCATGTGGAGGAGGAGGAGGAGGAGGAGGAGGAGGAGGAGGAGGAGCAAGAGCAAGGAGGGTCTTGAACTCTTCTCTGTGTCTGCA